>NW_024063020.1:1200000-1800000 GCF_006381635.1 Hibiscus syriacus | reverse complement strand
TTAAAATAAATTATTAATAATATTAACATTTATATATTGATTTTTTTTAAATACAGTAAGATTTTCATGTATTTAAGGTCCAGGTTCAAGTTTTAGTTTGAGGCTTCAATCGAGTTAAGTTTAAGAATTTTTTTCTTCTTTTCGAGCTGCATAAGAATTTCATAAACATAAGCATGTTGAGGTCATAGTACGAAGCAGTAGGTACATGCATGATCTAAATCGAGTACTACCTACTTAAGGCTTTAATGATCTATCACTAAAGTAGGGGTCTCACGCTTCCCTTAATCATCTGCTAAGGGTCTTGCCATGAGTACTCAATGAAAGGGTCTCTAACCCTAATGATTGTAACTGCTACGCATTATCTAAATGTGACACTGATAATCCTGTGCATTATCTAAAAGTGTACCTGAAATATTGTGCATTATCTGAATGCAAACTTGACTAGTATTTGGTCTTACAAAGCCATCAGACACTAGTTACTGAGGGAACTCCAGTGTCACATAGCATCGTCATAATTCTCACAAAACTTACTGAATTATCTCCTCGTCCTCATATAGCCATCAGGTATATCAGTGAGGGGAACCCGGTGTCATATAACATTGGTACAATTCTCACCTAACTGAAGCACTTGCTCGGTCTCACATAGCCTTCAAGCCAAGCTTTAACATATCTGACATATCGGCCTGATGGAGCTATACATGCATGACTTAAACAAACAGACATGAGGTAGGTCTGGAGTAATCAGAGGAATTTATCGAAACAACACCCCAGCCTACCTTAAGTAGGAAATAGCCTAGAGGTAAAAACCAGAATTTACATGCATCGGAAGCTTACCTAACTGGAGTGAACAAACATTACTACCCATGCATATCTAAGGCACAGAAACCATAAAACACTAACATTATTAACCCACTCTTCTCGAGTGTTCGGGCCCATTACCCTAGTTAGCCCCTAAAGTGCCTCGCACACTGGTAATGTCCTACTAGGGCAACTAAGGTAACCTGATTATATATTAACATAGCTGGACTAATTAAAGTGAAGTCAACATCACACTAGCTACTAACTCGCTCTTTCTCTCATCTAGAATGTTATGCGAAGGCTTTTTTATTAACTGTGGAATTCACTAGCATAATATCTGGCTCGGGTTCATTCCTGAGTAGTGGTACTCTATTCGATCTTATCGTAGTTCCCTTCAGAACCTCTTAAACTGAAAATAAAGACTTATTTTTCCCGAGTTCACTAAATTTCTCGAAGCTCATGCTCTTCGTTGCCACTAAATCTAACATAAACATCCTCGGTCCCAATTATCCTTATACATCCTCGATTGAAGATACTTCGGTGTATTACGCTTAATATGGTTACACATGATGTAATCTGCTCATACGAGTGTTTCTAGGTATGCTTATCATTTATGTCCCTCACAGACTACGTCTTACTATTATGGATCATCCTTAGCTCTTACAGGCCTTAAATAAGTCAAATATGACCATCCAAAGTGAGTAGTATCGATACTCTACTTGTAGTATTAAGTCAAGTATTGATACCCCTATTAGTATCAATACCAAAAATGCATTCTATTATAAAAAAGGGGCTCAGTATCGATATTGTCAACCTGAAATACAATATCGATACTCACCATAGTAGTATTGATACTCCCTTTTGAAATCCCTAATTTTAGCCCCAATTTAACTAGTATCAATAATGTTTATCTCACTATCGATACTCGAACCCTGAAATAGTTTAGGCTCGATAACCACTCAAAAATCATCCTAAATGACTTGGTTTGGTTTCTAAACTTATCTTGGAGCTTTAGTAAGATGTTTAGGGTCTTAAGGTATCATAAAAACGTATTATTAACACCTAAATCGTGATTTTCTTGAAAATCGAAGATAAATACTAAAATACTCAAATCATAGAAAATTTTCTAAATTTATGAAAACTTAATACTATAAAGGATTAGAAATACTCTAACTTGATGATTGAATCCTGGAATAGAGCTCCTTTAGTTAGCAATCACTCTCCTCAAGGCTTGGATGATAAAAACCCTCTTTCTCTTGCAAAAATAAAACACAAAGCTTGAATCTTCAAAATGATGTTGTTGGGGTTATTAGGTGGTAAATGAAGTATGAAAAATGGCTTAAGATCTTACCTTGCTATGGAACTTGGAGAAGATGAATGAAGGAAAAAGTGAAAAAAATAAGAGAAGAGAAATAAAATGGGATATAAAACCCTCATCTTTGTAAAAATAGGGAAATTGCACAATTAGTCCTTCCTTGTTTTTCTACAATTTAAAATCTCCTTTTTATGGCTAATTGAGCCCAAATCCAAACCCAATTAAGTCCAACAACTTTACTTATGACTTTCACGAGGTTCACTTACCTCTCGGGTAAACTCAAAACTACTAGCTCGGAATTTGGGGTGTTACAAAACATGTTTGGTCGGTTGGTCAAATTTTTTATCTTTGTTCCCTCATATTTCCTTAGGTTATGGGTTATAGACCCACTTGGAGCACTCATTCCTTTCCCTAAAATCCTCATTCCTCTCTCTTTTAAATAAGATTTGGATTAGATTTATAATTTGTTAAAAAATATTCATATACTTAAATATGATTCGAAAACTAGGGTTCCTCCTTTTTTTCTTAAAGTAAGTTTTTTCTTAATATTTTTGTTTCGTCATCTTTTTTTTCTTTTGATTTTTGTTTAGCCAGTCGTTGTACCAATCTTAATATTAGTTGCCAACCGTCGGTGATTATTATTTTTTTCATACTATATTCCTTATTTTCCTTATTTTCTTGAGTTTTTAAATTTTAAATAAGAATATATATCCTTTTGACATATTTTTTTCTACTCTTATGACATGTTTCTTATGGCTTTTAGTACATTTTTGTATACCTCTACAATCGTGTTGGTGCTCACACACAGATCCTCACAAAAATTATTTTTTTATTGGCTTGATTGTTTCCACTTATTGTTAGATCCCCTCTTTAGTAAAAGGTTATTTATTGATATAATCAGAACTGTGTAGCGAAGTAGTCTACCAAATTGTTTGGTTCACTCACCACTCCTTTATCACTACATAAAGCATCTCGTTTGACTGAGACAAGGAGTTTTATGAAGGTTACTAGGTTCTCTTGATTTTGAACGTCATTCTAAAAAAAATGTATCATTTTTCTTCATATTTTTGGGTTTAATATTTTTATTTTATATGATTTTTTTGTGACTAATTTTCCTCATCTTTCTGTCAATGTTTCAAAACATTGTAATTTTGAGGCTTAAAGTAAAAATAAGTACCTAAACTATTTTTGATCAAACTAGGTACTTAAACTATTATATTTAATTATTTTAAGCCCTAATATGTTTTAGTTAAAAAATTATTTTTCGAACAATAAGGTGTTGACATATCACACAAAATTAGGTACTTGTTTCAACCAAAAGAAATATTTTAGGGGCTTAAAGAAAAAAAGAGGCATAATTTTGACTTATTTGACCAAAAAATAGTTGAGATACTTAAAATGGTTACATATAATAGTTTAAGAACTTATTTTGAAAAAAAATGGTTTAGGTACTTAAAGTAAAAAAATGTATAATTTAAATATTTTTTTAGTTTAAGCTTAATTTTGATTCTGTCTATTAATGTTATTAATGAAATCCAACTGTCATTTTTAAGAAAATTTGTCAAACATATTTTCTATATTTATATTTTAATAATTTAACTTTTTAAAGATTTCTATTTAAAAAAAAACCCTTAACTACCATAAAACAGGATTTTTTGGCACAATATGACGGGTGGCTTTTTTATTTAGCCTAAGAGAGCAACCCTGATTTTAGTTTGGGATCTATGGTATTTTCTACAATGCAAGGTAAACTCGTCACCTCGAGGTGATATTTCCTTGGGATATTATTTTTATATTATAGGTCGAATGTTTAAATATATATTTTTATTAAAAATATTATTTTTTTGAGATTATTATGTAAATTTAATTTTGACAAAAAAATACACTGGAACTCGTCACCTCGAGGTAATGACTTACGTTAGGTTTTTCCCCAAAATGTGGTAGATTATGATGAAAAGAAAAACAAACAATGAATATTAGATTAGACCTTCAGAAATGCACATTAAGAAGAAAAAAACTACAAACTTAATACATTAACATAAGGACATAAATAAGATTAACCTTACGAATTCCATAAACATTAAATAAATTCATTAACATAACAATATTGATTAAAAAGTTTTAATCTTCTTAATCAGTAGACCCGTCAGAAGTAATATTAAGTTCTTCAATTCTCCATTCTTTTTGATGTTGTCGTCCATATACGAATTGGAACCCTGTTTCTGAGTCTCCATCATCTATGTTTGTTTCTTTGTCATTTGTCTAAGTTGGTGGGATATTCATGCTAGAAGCAATATCTTCAATGATACGAGCAAGGTCGAGATCATCAAACTCTACAAACAAATCGACATTAGACAAAGAATGATATAAGTATATCTCAATCATGCCAGCAAAGTCTACATCATCGCTTAGATGAAACCTCATCAAACTCTTCTACTTTTTTCTAGTAGAACTCTTGTTTCTATACTGAAGTTCAACTAGTGTAGTTGGATTTTTTTTTGGGAAACACATGGTTATAGATTTGCAATCGTAAAAAAACAGTTGCACAAATAGTTGAAATGTTTAAAAAAATTCAAGCTTAGGAAGTGGAAGATTGAAGGTGTATTTTTTTTTGCTTTAATATCAGAGTTAAATGGCTTTCAACTCACCCATATTAATAGTTGTTGAAGATAATTAAATGAGCATTGAAATGGTGAAATTGGTAATTATTTGGCCTATGTGAAATACATGTTTTCTTATATGAAGTGATAAATGCACCACAAAAAGGTTTTCTGATTTGAGTTGATACATCATTGAAAAATTGCTGAAGATGATAAGACAACTATTTCACTCGTTTTTTAAAATGTTGTTTAAATTATACATTGAATAACATATGAAAAGGTTGCATTATTGATGCAGTAAATTTCCTCTGAAAAGTTTTTGATTTGAGTTCATATTTCACTGAAAATAGATGGAATGAGACATTATTTTATGGAATGAGACATTATTTTGCCTGAGTTAAAAACTCATTTTCTGAATTGAGTTGATATATCACTGAAAAGTTGCTAAAGATGATAATGCACCACTATTTCACCCGTTTTCTGAAAAGTTGCTTGAATTATGCATTAAATGACTTTAGAAAAAAGCCAACCATTGCATTATTGTTGCAATAAATGGCCTCTGAAAAGTAGCTGAAACAATGCTTTAACTTGGCACTAAAAAGTAGCTGAAACAATGAATAATTTAGCCCGGTTGAAATAAACGGCTTTTATGATTTGAAGTGATAATCCAACACTAAAAAGTTTTTTGATTTCAGTTCATATTTCATTGAAAAAAAACTAGAAGGGTGTATTATTTTGCCTTAGTTAAAAACACATTTTTTTATTTGAGTTGATATATCACTGAAATGTTGCTGAAGATGATAATGCACCACTATTTCACATGTTTTCTGAAAAGTAGCTTGAATTATGCATTAAATGACCTCTGAAAAAGCCAAATGTTGCATTATTGCTATAATAAATGAACTCTAAAAAGTAGTTAAAATGGTGCATTAATTAAGCACTGAAAAGTAGCTGAAACGGTGTCTGCTGAAACGACATTTCAATGAAAAGTTGATGAATGGTAATTAATGATAGGTCGTATATATTTTAAATTGGCTCACTTCAGATGAATCTTCACAAGCTTGTTATTTTACAATTATATTGAACAAGAAAAAACAAATCTCTCTCTGAAGCTATGGCAAACAGGTTTTTCACAGTCGTCCACCCAAATGGCCAAGTTGTCGAAACTGAAGATGGTGTTCAGTACATGTCATAGGGGCTCGTGACCATGATATTCCCCGTAAATGGATCTCATGGAAAAATAAATATGAAAATCGAAAAAATAGAGCTTTTGTTTCAAGTTTAAGATATCGACACATCATTTTAAAGATTCCGCTCAAATATAGAGCAATCCTGCTCGATGATGATGACGATATAGTTGTTATGGTTGGCCTTCATCAATCTTCCAATAATCAAATGATTGAGATTATTACCAAAACTAAAAATGTTTCTACTTCCTCAACTGCTACACTGGTGACCGCGGAAGTAGGACCATCAAAAGATATAGATAACTTCGTCGGGAGATTTAATGAAATCCTTGCTAATTTAAGTGAGGACAATGAAAATTTTGTTTCACTTATGATGGATGATGACACAACAATAATCGATGAATCTGATATTGGCGAGGCTACTTCAGAGGAATAGCCTTTTGTTGAAAACATTTTGATGTTTCGATATAACAAATTAAGTTAAATGAATTTTAAGATTTTACAAATGATTTTCTAAGTATATTCGATTTAATTAATCGAATATCAAATTATTACTCCAAGTCTTTCAAGATCAATTTCAAACCTTACTAAATGTGTAAAATTGTGTTTTATACTTAATACATTTTTGAAACAATTTTCACAAAGTATTTTGAACCAAAATCAAGGCTAAAATCAATTTTTCAAAGGCATGCACCGATGCACCAATCCATGCATCAATGCACCAATGAATAAATTGAACATCAAATGCAATTCATGCACCGATGCACTCTCCATGCATCGATGCACTCTTTTAATGAAAACATCGAATGCATTTGATGCATCGATGCACAAGACATGCATCGATGCACTCAGGCTTTTTCAAAACATCGAATGCATTTTATGCATCGATGCACACTTGGTGCACCGATGCACTAAGTGTTCCAACGGTCAAAATATTTGAATTTTACACTTGGTGCACCGATGCACCTTGTTATGCATCGATGCACTGACGCTCCCAATAGCATTAATTAATTGTTTTCATACTTAAACGGATCTATTAACTCCAATAACCATCCCCAACATTCAGAATCAATTGAAGGAGTTTTTAAACAAGTTTAGAAGCCATTGATCAACAACAATCAAGAAGAATCAATAAAGAAACAAGAGAGAAAGCATCAAACATCAAGTTTGTGCAATTCAAGCCAATTTTCCTTTCAATATTCATTTTGCTTTCAAGAACACAATTTGTGCTCATTTGTAATCATCTCTTGAGTGTTCTTATCTTGTTCTAGAATTGTGCAAACATATTCCCTTGTGAGGTTTTCCTTGTAAGTTTGCAAATTTGTGTATTTCTCTTTGAAAAAGAGTGTGCTCAAGAATTGGGGTATAATTCTTGAGGGAGTTGTAAGGTTACTCTTTGTCCTCAAAAGATAGAACAAATTAGTGAATTTGTTGGAAAATCCTTAGTGTGGATAGCTAAGGTAGTGGACGTAGACTTTGGTTGAGAAAATCGAACCACTCTAAATCGCTGTGCAACTTCTTTCAATTTTCTTTAAAAGCTTCCACCAAAGTTGTAATTGCCAATTCACCCCCCTCTTGGCCTATTCCATCGATCGATTAACTCAATAATTGGTATCAGAGGCTCACTCATTTGAAGGTTTAATCGCCTCTTAAGTCGATTCAGGAAGAGTGACATCGACAATCAAGTCATCAATGGCCTCTACTTCAAACTTCGACTCCGGTCTCGATTCGATACCCGTCAACAAGCCTCTTTTCTTCAATGGAGCTAGCTATGACTATTGGAAGAATAGGATGATGTATTTCATTCAAGCAAGTGACATGGGAGCATGGAATGTCATAGAAGACGGATATATCAAGCCTCTCACTCATCCTAGATTGTGGAGTGAGGGAGAGATAAGAATGTTCCAGCTCAATTCCAAAGCCATCCATATCATATTTTGTGCTCTTGGACCAGATGAATATGAAAGAGTTTCATCTTGTACAACCGCCAAAGAAATATGGGATAAACTACAATTCACTCATGAAGGCACCGACGAGGTAAAAGAATCTAAAATTAGTCTTCTAACACATAACTATGAAAATTTCAGGATGAAACCAAATGAAGATATCAAAGCTATGATGGATAGATTCTCAACGATTGTCAATGGTCTCAAATCATATCGAGAGATCATTCCAAACGAAAAGCTTGTGAGGAAGTTAGTTTACTCACTTCCAAAATCATGGTAATCCAAGAAGACGAAAATCATCGAGGCTAAGAACCTAAAGTCCTTAACTCTTGAAGAACTAATCGGTTCCCTCCTCACTCATGAAATGATGCTTGAAGATGAGGTGGACCTCGATAAGATTGACGAGACACCAAAGGAGAAGGAAAAGAAGAAAAACATTGGAGTTGCTCTTAAATCCACAAAAGATGAGAATGATTCGGATGAAGATGAAGATGATGAGGAAATGACATTGTTTGCCAAACGGTTCAGAAAAATGATGAGACCTTACCGAGGAAGAAAATTCAAACGAAATGAAGGCCTCAAAAATGAACCAAAAGAGAAGGACCCGATCATTTGTTATGAATGCAAAAAGCCGGGGCATGTCAAATATGATTGCCCACAATTAAAGAGAAATGGTCAATCAAAGAATAAGCACAAGGCTCATGTGGCTACATGGAGCGATGAAGAAGGTTCTGATGAAGAGGAACAAGAAGTAGCAAACTTGTGCTTGATGGCATTCGGGGAAGATTCTAAGGTAACCTCTAACTCATTTGATTTAGATGCTTATGATTAGTTATTAGAGGAATATAATGGGTTGGCTTCGGATTATGAGAAATTATTTTTAAAATGTAAAAATGATATTTCAAAATTGAAAAATGAAAATAAACTCATATCCAAAACCAACAATGATCTTGAAAGTAAAATCAAAGATTTACAAATCAAGCTAGAAGAGTTTGAAAATAAAAATTCGGATTTGCAAAATTTACTTTCAAGGGTCAATGATGATCATCAAAAGAAAATTGATGATCTTAAAGCTTATTTTAATAAAGTTGGAACAAAACGTTTTGAAAATGGAGAAGATTCAAAATCCAACTTTGATAGAAAAAGTTTTAAAAACTACAATCATAGAGGTCCCTACAGAACCTCTAATGGAAAAATCGTTAGAAGTATATGGGTTCCTAAAGGACTCATTACTGCTAAAGATAAGGATATCCTGCACAAATGGATACCTAAGGGGACTAGGATTTTAGAAACTAATGAATATGGACCCAAAAGAATTTGGGTACCAAAAATCAAAAATTAATCTATGTTTGTAGGAAAAGGAGTATTGCTACAAGGCACGGGAAACAAATTCAAACTCTTGGTACCTTGATAGTGGATGCTCAAGACACATGACCGGAGACAAAAGCCGGTTCATAGATCTTAACGCCAAAAATGGAGGAGAAGTGACTTTTGGTGATAATTAAAAAGCTCACATCGAAGGTATAGGTATAATAGGTAATACCTCTTCCATACAAATTAAGAATGTTTTATATGTGAATGGATTAAAGCATAATCTTTTGAGTATTAGTCAAATTTGTGATAAGGGATTCAATGTCATGTTTGAAACTAATGGTTGTAAAGTTATTAACATTGCATCTAATTAGATTATGCTTGTTGGTCATAGAATAGGAAACATTTACATGGTGCATTTAGACTCTATTGTTATGACTAATTTATTCCTAGTTTCTAAGGATGAGCGTGATAGTTGGTTATGACATAGGAGACTAGGACATGCTAGTATGAGTGTTTTGCAACGGCTAATTTAAGGAGACTTAGTTCGAGGGTTGCCTAAACTAAAATTTGATAATGATAAAATCTGTGATGCTTGTGCTAAAAGAAAACAAAAGCGAATTTCTTTTAAATCTATTAATGACGTATCAACTAGTAGAGTATTACAATTGATCCATATAGATCTTTTTGGGCTAACTAGGACTACTAGCTTGGGTGGAAAATAATATGCATTTGTCTTTGTAGATGACTATTCTAGATATACTCGGGTTCTATTTTTAAGTACTATATATGAAGCATTAGAAAAATTCATCACGTTTTCAAAAGTAATCCAAAATGAAAAAAGGTTACTCTATAACTAGTGTTAGGAGTGATCATGGAACTGAATTTGAAAATCTTAGATTTACTGAATTTTGTAATTCTAATGGTTTTAGCCATAATCTTTCAGCATCTAGAACCCCTCAACAAAATGGAGTTGTTGAGAGGAAAAATCAAACTTTAGAAGAAATGGCTAGAACTATGCTTTGTAAAAACAATTTCCCAAAATATTTTTGGGCGGAAGCCACAAATACCGCTTGTTATGTTATTAATCGAGTAATGATTAGGCATATTTTGAAGAAAACTCCATATGAACTTTTTAAAAATAAAAAGTCTAACATTAGCTATTTTTATCCTTTTGGATGTAAATGTTTTGTTTTAAACAACGGTAAGGACAATCTTGGCAAATTTGATGCTAAAAGTGATGAAGGAATTTTTCTGGGTTATTCCTTAAATTCTAAAGCTTATCGAGTATTTAATAAAATAACTTTAGTTGTAGAAGAGTCTATACATGTTGTTTTCGATGATGATCTCATTCCGAGGAATGATTCTTGTGTGAATGATGATGTAGGCATTATAAATACAAATAACATTAGAGAACCATCATCAAAAGAAGAAACGAAAGATGAGGAAACTCATGATCCTCTCGAGAATCCAATCATTGAAGAAAGGGAAGTATCTTACCCAAGAGAGTACAACTATGTCAAGCATAGTGAGATTATAGGTGATCCATCCAAAGGGGTAACAACTCAATCTTCTCTTAGAAATATATGTAATTATGTTGCATTTATCTCATGCATAGAGCCTAAGAATATTAAAGAAGCATTAAATGATGAACATTGTATTATGGCTATGCAAGAAGAGTTAAATCAATTTGAGAGAAGTAAAGTATGGACATTAGTTGAAAGGCCTAGTAATAAATCTACTATAGGTACTAGATGGGTATTTAGAAATAAGCTTGATGAAAGTGGTAATATAGTGAGAAACAAGGCTAGACTTGTTGCTCAAGGCTACACTCAAGAAGAGGGCATAGACTATGATGAAACATACGCTCTAGTAGCTAGGATGGAAGCAATTAGAATGTTATTAGCATTTTCATGTTTTCATGAATTTAAATTATATCAAATGGATGTTAAAAGTGCATTTTTAAATGGTTTTATAAAATAAGTGTATGTGGAACAACCTCCTGGTTTTGAAGATTTAAAATTTCCAAATCATGTTTTTAAATTGACAAAAGTGATTTATGGTTTAAAACAAGCTCCTAGAGCTTGATATGAAAGATTGTCAAACTTTTTAATCGAAAAAGGTTTTTCTAAAGGGAAGGTTGACACTACATTGTTTTTAAAGCATAAAGGTAAAGATTTATTAGTAGTTCAAATTTATGTTGATGATATAATATTTGGTTCTACTAATGATGTTCTTTACCAAGAATTTTCTAAGCTTATGCAAAGTGAAATTGAGATGAGCATGATGGGGGAGCTCTCATTTTTCTTGGGACTCCAAATCAAGTAAAGAAAAGATGGAATCTTTATCAATCAAGCTAAGTACATCAAAGATATGCTCAAGAAGTTTGGACTGGAAAATGGGAAACCGTATGACACTCCAATGAGCTCATCAACAAAGCTTGACTTAGATGAATGAGGTAAATGTGTAGATATTAAATTATATAGGTCAATGATTAGTTCTTTGCTTTATCTAACCGCAAGTAGACCAGACATTATGTTTAGTGTTTGCTTATGTGCTAGATTTTAATCATGTCCTAAGGAATCACATTTACTAGTTGTTAAGAGAATCTTTAGATACCTTAAGGACACTCCTAGTTTAGGACTTTGGTATCCTAGAGACTCTAGCTTTAGCTTGCATGCCTTTTTTGATGCGGATTATGGAGGATGCAAATTAGATAGGAAAAGCAACTCCGGTACTTTCTAATTCCTTGGAAATATGATGATTTCTTGGTTTTCAAAGAAACAAAATTGTGTTGCATTATCTACCACTAAATCGGAATACATTTCAGCCGGTAGTTGTTGTGCAAAAGTTTTATGGATGAAACAACAACTTTTTGATTATGGAATTGAAGTAGGTACCAGTTCTATCAAGTGTGACAATACTAGTGATATTTGTCTCACTAAAAATCCCATCCAACACTCTAGAACTAAGAACATTGAAATTAGACATCACTTCATTAGAGACCATGTCACTAAGGAAGATGTAGTTCTAGAATTTGTTGATACTTTGCATCAATTAGTGGATATCTTTACAAAACCTTTAGACAAAGAAAGATTTTGGACACTTACGAGAGAATTAGGTTTAACTGGCCTATCTTTACTTAGTGTTTAAGATAATTTTAGTACTTTTAAGGATAAATGAAAAATGCTTATAATAGTAATTTTTGATTGCATTCATTGCTATTAGTTAGGAGGAGTTTATGTTCTTTGGTGAAAATTATTTTATGTTCAAATATAGTTTAAGGATTAATTAATTAATTGAAAATGATTAATTTTCAATATATGAGTTGCCAATACCACTAGAGCTAATTAATTTAGCATTTTGAGTGTTTTAAAATAGATTTTTGACTTTTTTGTGCTTCATGCATCGATACACTTAACAGTGCATCGATGTATCCCTTTGAATGTGCATCAATTCATCATGAAGATGCACCGATGCACGCCTTGAATGTGTATCGATGCACAAGGTCATGCATCGATGCATCGATCGTGTTTTGGTTAAAAACCCTGATTTTCTTCTTTGTTTCAAAACCCTCAAAAACACTCCCTTGCCGCCTCTCTCTCCCTAAATCTCCATTTGCTCAAAAAAACAAAAATTTATTAGAATCTTCGAGCTTTTCATCTCTATATCCTGCTTTTATCATCAAATCGTGCAAAACAACATCACATTCCTCTCAAAATTCAAAATTTTCAAGGAAATATTTCAAAAACTTCTATTATTTTGGTTTTCGATCTTAGGACTAGTTTTAATTAGTTCTAGGATGAACATTATATCGGGCATTGATTGTTTGATGATTACAAACTAGATTTTACAACTAATTTCATCAAAAACTCAAAAATTTTCAATGAATTTTTGAATTTTCAAAGAAAAAAAAAAGAAAACGAAAATCTTATTTTAATTTTTAATGTTGATGTTTTTATTCAATTATTTTGTTTTCATGAAAAACTATACATATTATAATTTTTCAAACATTGTTTTCTAAATAGTTTTTCAAAACTATGCCCATTAGGATTCGGTTTAGAGAACATTGAATTATTGAGGACTCAATTGAGTTTTGGGATTGATTATTTTTGCATACATGTGTTTCAAAATTACAGGTTATTTTCCTTATTCCAATTCCTTAACCATGTCTAATCCTAAACGCCCTAAGACTTCATCGAGTCGTTCAAACCGACCACCTAATCCCATTCCTCCTCCTCCTAATAGTCTTTTAGGACTCTGTTTTAATATGTCTAAACGTCTCTCTTGACAATCCCATTCCCCTCTAAAACCCAATCAATCTCACCTCATTGAAGAAAGCTGACTGGAAACAGGACGAGATAACGGGTCAATGGGTCTTTCGACCTTCTAAGCAAACTCCGGGAGCTAGTTCTTCACGAGCTGCTCCTAGCTCTTCTCGTGCTCCTCCTCCTCCGGCACCGGCTACAGACGATGATCCATAACTTCAGTAGCTCATGCAAGATATCGATGAAGAAGTTCTTGATAATGCTCCTCCGGCACCGGAACTAGCACGGCAAGAAGATCAAACACCACTATATTTTTTATCTTTCTTAGAGTCGTTTGATCTAGGGTTTGCTTCCAAGGAGTCTCAGATTACTGAGTTTCAGCGGGAGATACGTGAACGTATGGACGCTCTCACTCTTAAAGTTCGAGTTCATTATCCTCCTTCTCCTGACCCTCCGATGGATTAGACCTTTTTCTATGCTTTCTTGGATTTAAAATTTCGATTGATTTTGATGTTTCTAGATTGTTTGTTTTGGATTGTTAAACGTTTAAATTTGTTAGGATTTGAATGTTTGGATGTTTGAACTTATTTTATATATATTTGGTTTGGTTTGAATTTTCATTTTGAGCTTACGTTTTGCATCATTTACATATTAATTGCATTATGACCAATTATGCCATTTCACGTTTATGAATATTAATTATGAAACTAATGGCTAACCTCTCTCTTGATCTTTGATCTTAGCAGCTTAAACTTTAAGTTTCTAATAACCATTTGGCTCAGTTTTTCAAATACTTGTTTAAAATCATTTTAGACTCTTTTTGATTTAACAAAAATGGGGAGAAGTGTTAAAAGTGTTTTAAAGAGGAGAAGTGTTATAGTAAGGGGGAGTAATTTCAAAATTGGATTTCAAAATTTATTTTCAAAGAAAATCTTAAAATTACACAAATGTTTTGTTATATCAAAAAGGGGGAGATTGTTAAAAACATTTTGATGTTTCGATATAACAAATTAAGTTAAATTAATTTTAAGATTTTACAAATGATTTTCTAAGTATATTCGATTTAATTACTCAAATATCAAATTATTACTCCAAGTCTTTCAAGATCAATTTCAAACCTTACTAAATGTGTAAAATTGTGTTTTATACTTAATACATTTTTGAAACAATTTTCACAAAGTATTTTGAACCAAAATCAAGCCTAAAATCAATTTTTCAAAGGCATGCACCGATGCACCAATCCATGCATCGATGCACCAATGAATAAATTGAACATCGAATGCAATTCATGCACCGATGCACTCAGGGTTTTAATGAAAACATCGAATGCATTTGATGCATCGATGCACAAGACATGCATCGATGCACTCAGGCTTTTTCAAAACATCGAATGCATTTTATGCATCGATGCACACTTGGTGCACCGATGCACTAAGTGTTCCAACGGTCAAAATATTTGAATTTTACACTTGATGCACAGATGTACCTTGTTATGCATCGATGCACTGACGCTCCCAACTGCATTAATTAATTGTTTTCACACTTAAACAGATCTATTAACTCCACTAACCATCCCCAGCGTTCAGAATCAATTGAAGGAGTATTTAAACAAGTTTAGAATCCATTGATCAACAACAATCAAGAAGAATCAATAGAGAAACAAGAGAGAAAGCATCAAACATCACGTTTGTGCAATTCAAGCCAATTTTCCTTTCAATATTCATTTTGCTTTCAAGAACACAATTTGTGCTCATTTGTAATCATCTCTTGAGTGTTCTCATCTTGTTCTAGAATTGTGCAAACATATTGCCTTGTGAGGTTTTCCTTGTAAGTTTGTAAATTTGTGTATTTCTCTTTGAAAAAGAGTATGCTCAAGAATTGGGGTATAATTCTTGAGAGAGTTGTAAGGTTACTCTTTGTCCTCAAAAGAAAGAACAAATTAGTGAATTTGTTGGAATATCCTTAGTGTGGATAGCTAAGGTAGTGGACGTAGACTTTGGTTGAGAAAGTCGAACCACTCTAAATCGCTGTGCAACTTCTTTCAATTTTCTGCAAAAGCTTCCACAAAAATTTTAATTGCCAATTCACCCCCCTCTTGGCCTATTCCATCGATTGATTAACTCAACACCTTTGATATAGAGGATGATGTCTGATTGTTTCAAGATTCTCATAGCCAAGCAATGCAAAATACTCGACCAGTTTGGGCACATCCACCAAGAACACAATTTCATGAATTAACAACATCGGTTGTAAGTGGAGGATATGTGTCCAATACCTACAACGAAAGATGTTGTGAGAAGTCACAAGGTTCCATAACTAGCACAGTTACATGTTCAGCTCTTTGACATAAGACCACAAGCACTTAGACTCCGATGTCATATGTGCATATGTGAAGTTGGTGGAGAAAATCCAAAGGATTTCGATATCAATGATTGTGAAATCAATACAGAATACATTTGGTTATATTTTGTCTTCTTACAAGTCCTAAATGGCCAAACAGAAAGCTATGATACTACTGTATGGTGATTAAGATTAGTTATATAATGAGCTACCACATATGTTATAGATAATGAAATATTTCATCCCAAGAACCATTGTTCGCTCCTATACTTATACTACAACAACATTTGATGGACAAGTTATCCCTAGGAAAAGAGTTTTCGGAGGCTTGTTCTGGGATTTCAAGTCACAAATTGAAGGCTTTCGTTACTACAAATAGATGGTTCAAGTGGATGACACTTTTCTGTACGGTGTATACAAACATTTCCTTATGATAGTTGTTGCGCAAGATGGTGACAGAAACATCTTCCCTATTGCCTTCTCCATTATTAAAAATGAGTCCAAAGAAACGTGAAATTTCTTTCTGTCAAACTTGTGCTCTCATATTGTCACTTAAGATGGGGTTTGTATGATCTCATACTGTTTATTTGGGTTGTTGGCCACGATTGACAGACCGAGAAGTAGGTGGTCACCTCTGCATACATTTTTTGCATATTGCATACATCATATTGCTTTCAATGCTATGACGAGGTTTAAGAATAAGAAGATAAAGAAAAAGATTATCAACATGGGTAACTTATTCAGTTTTACCCTTCATTTATTGGTCTTCGTTGTAATTATACTTAAACCTAACTATTTTTTCAGGCTACGTATTACTACAACCAAGCTTCCTTACAAGACTAAAAAATTTGAGGAAGTATGGAGAAGAGGTGTATAACTTTGCAGCTAAGATACCTCGGGAAAGATAAGCATCGGCATATGATGATCAATGTCGATGTTACAGTCATATGACAACCAATCTTGTTGAATGTATCAATTCAATGCTAGAAGGGACTAGACATCTTCCGGTGGCAAGTATTGTTTGGGAGACATACTTTATATTGGGTAAAGTTTGGGAAAACAAAGGTGCCCATGCATATGTAAAGCTCAAAGAAGTTAGAAATTGAACTCTAAATCTGGAGAAAGTAATGAAAAAAAATCAAACTCATGCAACATCAATGTATGTTTGTAATTTCGCCAGACTGGAATCTGATTATATTGTCCAAGCACTTGTTCGACCATATAAGGGTGGGACTTCTGCCACCTACACTAGTAATCTAAATAAAATATGGTGTGATTGTAGTCAATTTCAAGCCTTTATATATTCATAAGCTTATATGGTTGTTGCATGTATACATGTGAATGTAGTCTTATACTTTTATGTTGATGATTGTTATAGTTTGCATGCTATGCGCAACATATATAGTTGTGAGTTTAAGTATCTCTCAAAAGATACATATTTTCTCTGAAGAATAATTCCCCAATCTACAAATATAAAGGAAGTTGAGGGGTCGTCTTGAATCTAGTCGAATTCATACTGATATGGATGACCCTAAAAAAGCAAGGTATGTCGAATCTATGTGGCCACTACAGAGGTGAAGGTCACAATAGGAAGCACTTTCCACATCTTCCAAGATATCGATTGGGCTGATAAATCCTTTATTAGGATTTGCGGAAGATCGAATTGACAACCGAAAAAGTTGTAAAAGGGTGAATTGGCAATAATTTTTTTAGGGAGTAAGGATAGTAAAAGATATGACAATTGACATAAGGATTTATAGTGGTTAGACTTAACAACCAAGTCTAATTCCACTACCTAAGCTCCTCACTCAGGATTTTCTAACAAATTCACTAATTTGTTCTTTCTTTTTCAAGGATAACCTTTACACTTCCTAATTTTTCACTTCGATAAATTAGAACCAAAACCCTTTTACAAAGAAAAGATAGTGTAAATAAAAAACCCTTATAAGTTAGGTGTTTACAAATTGAAGCTCACTAAAACACAATATTTACAAGAGAATAGAAAAATAAGAATGGAAAATTCTTCTCTTGTGTTTGATTGCTTGGATAGGTGTTTTAACCCTTCTTCAATTGTCTTGAACTTGTATTTATATGTTGGAATGAAGTTGTGTCTATTTCTAGCCATTGGGGATGATTTCTAGTCGTTTGGGGATGAAATCTCTGCAAAATAAAACTACCCAATACAGAGGGTATCGGTACTACCCTTGTTATTTTTAAATCAAATAGCCGTTGGGCCTGATGGTATCGATATTATGCCTATAGTATCGATACTACTATGTAAAGTAGTATCGGTACCCCTTTGGGTATAGGTACCATTTTTGCATTCTGGAATTTGAGCAATCCTGATAGTATCGATACTACCTAGTGAGTATCGATACTTCCCTTACCTTTGGTATCGGTACCATATAAACAGTATCAATATTGTTCATGAGGTATCGATATTGTAAGAACAGTATCGGTACTACTTGTCCAGAAAATTATTTTGTGCTCAATTCCAAGTTAGATGGACTTTGAATTCTTTTTGAAAACTTTGAATAAATTAAATTCAAGTCCAAAAACATTTTGCCTTAATTGTTATATCAAAATATAGTTCAACAATCTCCCCCTTTTTGATATAACAAAACATTTGAAAAAATGTTTTTGACAAAATTTCCCCTTAATAAAATATTTAATGAAAAAAGATACCAAATGGTGGAAAATGTATGAAAATATTTAGCTTCCCATTTTTCATTAAAAAATTGAATTTTTTAAACCATACTTCTTGTAACACCCCAATTTAGGGGTTAAATTTTAGAAATTATAAAGTATTGGATTTAATTGGTATTTTGAAAGAAACGGTGGATTAAATTGTAAGATTTCAAAGTTGGCAGACCATTTTAAGAAATACAAGAAATTCAGTGGCTAAACTCATGATTTGACAATTTTTCTTTAGGAGTTAATATAAACCCCCATTTTCCGTGCATTTTCTGTAGAAAATGCTCATAATTCCTTTCCCAGTCAACAACTTGCAACTCCGATCTAATCGCCGTTCGACCTCCGATCGACGAACCAAAACCACCATCGTGTTCATTGTCGACCAAGGAACAAAACCCCTCAAACCTTTCGTCATTAATTTTAGTCAGAAGTATCGTCGGAAATAACTCGATTTCAGTTGGTTTTTCATCGATTCACGATGATCAGTTTACGACACCTCCCGCACCATCGTGTTCCTTGCATCGTTCCGAGTCCTCCGGTGTCATCCTTGGTCTCCGTCGATAGCGGCGCATGAGGAGGTGAAGCAGTCAAAGTTTCTGATTCGTTGAAATCGAGCTCTCCGCCATTCAAAAATTTGAACCGAGCTTTTTAAGTACCTCGAAATCACTCAAAATAATTTTTAGAAATTTTTATGTGAATTTTACGCTGCCGGAAGAGGTCCCATGCACCGCCACTGCGGGTGGGGAAGGATGAAATGATCGGTTTGATTGGTTTTGAACTGGTTTGACCGGTTCCAACCCGACCTGACCCGTTGACCGTTGACCGACGTTGACCATAATTGACCAAAACTTTGACCGGCTTTGACCGGGCATTAAACGACCTTTGATTTTGATCGAGTATAATTATCCTCACATTTTTCGACGTTCCAAATCCGATTCCACAATCCGTTTTTCGAAATTCGGACCCGAAGGCCTCAAAATTTTCGGTCAAACCCGTTGACTTTGATTTTGACCGAAAATTCCAAATTTTCGAAAAGTCATATTTTATGCTTTCGACATCCTGAATCCAAATTTGAAGTCCGTTTCGTCAAATTCGAATCTGGTAAGTTGTTTTTTCACTAATTTAGCAACCGATTCGATCCGTTTTTCATAATTAAGCTCCGTTTTTTATGTACTTTCTATTGATTTGGATCCGAGGAAATATTAGAAGATGATTTCAAGATCGAGGGCGTTCGAATATAATTTAATGGTCTATCAGTGTTGCACAGAAATCGAGATAATACTTTACTACCTCTTTATGCTTTATGGAACATGTGAATATTGGTAAATGCATGATTAAGATAACGTTAGTCTCATTGTGTAGTTAATTAATTTCTATACTCGATCTGAATACGGTAAAAAGGTTCTGTAATTTATTATGGTTCAGATGACTTTTATAAGAAATTGAGGGATTGTTAGGATTAAATTACAAGTTATGTGCTTAGTGATAAAGAAATCAACATGGATTTGTAACTTATAATTTATTTCATCAAAGGTTAAATGTTAAAGGTACTTGGATGAGAAATTATGAGAATACTTCGGTATGGTAAAATTATGAAAATACCCTTATGTTATAAAAAGACAGGATTTGAATATGGAAGTTGGATAAGAGGTTTTTACAGACATATTGATCTGATAAAAATATTGATGTGCATAAGAAATGTTAGTTTTACTTGGAAATTATGGATAACTGGATTTAATCCTATGAGGGTTTTTGAATGATACTAGAAGTCTGTTAAGAGAGTCGTTTCAGGATAAGAGAGTGTTAAATAAAGTAATTAATCATAGGATCTCTAAATTATATTATTTTCATTAAGATCTAATATCGAAATTATCTGGTTAAGAAATTACGAAAATGCCCTTGAGGGGTAAACTAGTCTGAGTTACCCTGAATGAGAAAGTACTTTGAGGATTTGTACTTAACTCGATTAAGTACGAATTTAATTATTAAGATCATGTCTTTGTACAGAAAAATTCATGATATTCCGTTTGTAAAATATGAGAAGGCACTTGATCCAAAAATATTCGAGTAATGAGTAAATACCTGAAGAATAATTTATCAGGGGTATTTTGTTGTCAGAATTGTTCGAAAGGACTGAAATAAATAATAAGATTGAATTTAATAGTAAGATCGGACGAAAGAAAATGATTAAAATACACTGAGTATGTAAAATGACTAAAATACCCCTGTAATGGAAATTACCCAAGGATACCACCAAGCTCAGGAATGGTTGGATATCCTCAAGCTCTGAAATGAATGGAATAAAACGAAATACCAAAATTACCAAAATAACCTTATGGCCTAAACTAACTAAATGCCTTGGATTAATTAAGGAATCCAAATAAGCGTAGGTGTTGGACTATCTTTAAAAGTAATGGAACACAATTTAAGTTAGTAGATCAACCCTAAAGCTATATCAATACTTGGATGACATAGATATTGCTTGAATGCGTGTTCGTCTTCTCAAGTTTGGCTCGATGATAAATTTTGGAAATATTCAGCTCAGCTCAACTCTAGATTGCATTCAGTACTAAGAATTAGATGTTTGTTTGACAAATCAACCAAGAAGACCAAATTGAATGGAACAGAAGTACAACATGTATCTGAAATTCATGAACATTTTAATTACTCTGGAAAATCCCGAAATAACGGGAATAGACATGAACGCTAAATGAACTAGGTAACCTCAATGACTGAGGATTTAGTAAGTGATTTGGATAAGTTTGGAAACTCTGATGAGTTTACATAGTGTACAATTACTATGGGTTATGAATAAAATAATCAAGTATTTCAGCATTACATGATATTGTGGAAGCGTGGAAATAAAATGAAGACATTGGAATATCTATTCAGCGATGGTTCCGAAAATAATCTACGGACAAGAATTTATGGTATTAAAGAGTAAACACCCTGGAAGAACAATGAATTGATCAATCGACAAGCATTAGTTTTAGGAACTATTCACCTAAGAGTTGTTCGATAATCAGATCAAACGCCATATTTTGTAAAAATATTTCTGAACACTTTCCTGATGCACATGAATCATATCGGAATTCTAAAGTATCAACCTTAAATATCGAATTAGATTGGTTAGCAATCGATTCCCTTTAATAGGACCTCATTTTTAGAATCTGATCAAATTACATCAGTTTCATGTTATCCATTCTAATAACTACTAAGTATCTCTGAGAAATACTTCGATAACCTAGTGTGCTCCACATGTACCACATGACGATTTTATATGTTTTTAAATGAGTTTCACTGAAATTATTGATTTACTGGTTTATATGGCAACATGTTATATGTTTTCTGATTACGGGTTTTACCGAGAAATATGAATTATTCCTGATTTATGACATCATGAAATCTATTAGTTTTATGAACTATGTTTACTTGAAATATGTTATCGGGTTTCCTATTTTCATTGGAAAATATGATCTTGATATATCATATACTGAATATTTTTATGAGATAATACTCGATGTTCTGAATACAGTTTATTTTGATATCTGATTTACCACATATTTTGATATGGTTTCTGGTTACAATATTTTTTGTACATGATTTCTAAATATGAAACATTTTCATATTTTAATGGATTAATTACCGTTACTGCGGGTCCATTTGCTATGTGCAAAGGTAAGCCTTACAGTTTCCCCCATGTCCCTTTGTTGTGTGCAAAAGTAAGCCTTACAGTTTCCCCCAGGTCCCTTTGCTGTGTAAAAAGGTAAGCCTTACAGTTTTCCCCAGGTCCATTTGTTGTGTACAAAGATAAGCCTTACAGTTTCCCCAAGTCCCTTTGTTGTGTGCAAAGGTAAGCCTTACAGTTTCCCACAGGTTCCTTTGTTGTGTGCAAGGGTAAGCCTTACAGTTTCCTCAAGCTCTTTTGCTATGTGCAAGGATAAGACCTTATCGTTTTTGCATGCTCCTCTGCTTTGTGCACAGAGTAAATATGTTTTAAACTGCTATTGTTTTAAAAGATATGTATCTTTTCACTGGTTTTACGGGAACACACTAGATAACCTATTCCGATCTCTTGAACTCAGTCATTCGAAATATTTATCTGAACTGAAAGCTGATTGTCCGTTACCATCTGAAATATCAGTAGGATCTCCGATCAGCATATAAATCTGTATATGTTTGGAAACAATAAAAAAGAACATAAGTTTATCTGTATCTGCACGTTCTTCAGCATCATCTGGTAGTTATGTATTACTGAGCTTTCCGAAACTCACTCTATTACTCAACATTACAGGTTAAAAGAATTGTACCAGTGCAACTATCGTCATCAATATGGGATTTCTTTCGGTGTTGCTTCCAGAGAATGGTACATGTGATTAGGGGGCATGTAATTGTATTTTGACTTATATATGAGTCTGAAAATATGTTTTATTTCTGCATACTGATAAATGATTTTATAAGTTTACATGTAAATTTAAAAAGTTTTAAATTTTTCGTTATTTTTACAATGGGTCGCTCCGGTGGCCCTAATGTGACACTCCAGATCGGATCAGGTTAACCGCATCAGTCTGAGGGGGTTACATTTAGTGGTATCAGAGCTATGGTTTGATTCAAAATTTTCAAGATAGACTGGTCGGTCAAATGTCAAAATATGTTTGATCAGTATATGCCCCAAGACTGCAATCGTACCTCTCTGAGCCGGAACTCCAGGGCTGAGTCCCTATCTGTAACGAGTAAACCGAAGTTTCTATCCGTTAAGGCTATACTTGTACAAAAAGGAATATAATTAACATCTGTCTAAATGTTGTAAAGTACCTCACGAGCCAGGTGAAAGTTATTCATCTGAGAATTCTTACCCGACTCTGGAAATGAAATTGGGATATGCTACTGCTCTATGAGCTTATTCTCACGACCAAGACTGAATTGATTATTTAAGGAAATTTTTGTTCGGATTCTTTTATTAAAATGAGGGAGAGTTCTGATAAGATTGTATACTCAACTGGTTAAGAATTAGTGGAGGATCCATATTTCTATAAAAGCTACGTGAATATATGGAAGAATTGATGGAATTTTCATTTCTGTAATTTTGTGACATGAATGAATTTTGAGGATGAAATTCTTTTAAGGATGGGAGAATTGTAACACCCCAATTTAGGGGCTAAATTTTAGAAATTATAAAGTATTTGATTTAATTGGTATTTTGAAAGAAACGATAGATTAAATTGTAAGATTTCAAAGTTGGCAGACCGTTTTAAGAAATACAGGAAATTCAGTGGCTAAACTCATGATTTGACCATTTTTCTTTAGGAGTTAATATAAACCCCCATTTCCCGTGCATTTTCTGTAGAAAATGCTCATAATTCCTCTCCCGGTCAATAACTTGCAACTCCGATCTACTCGCTGTCTGATCTCCAATCGACGAACCAAAACCACCATCGTGTTCGTTGTTGACCAAGGAACAAAATATCTCAAACCTTTCATCGTGAATCATCGTCGTTTGTCGTTAAATGCAGTCGGAAGTATCGTCGGTAATAACTCGATTTCAGTTGGTTTTTTGTCGATTCACGACGATCCGATGATCTGTTTACGACACCTCCCGTACCATCGTGTTCCTTGCATCGTTCCGAGTCCGCTGGTGTCATCCTTGGTCTCCGTCGACGGTGGCGCGTGAGGAGGTGAAGCGGCCAAAGTTTCCAATTCGTTGAAATCGAGCTCTCCACTGTTCAAAAATTTGAACCGAGCTTTGTAAGTACCTCGAAATCACTCAAAATAATTTTTATAAATTTTTATGTGAATTTTACGCTGCCAGAAGAGGCACCACGCGTCGCCACTGCGCGTGGGGAAGGATGAAATGACCGGTTTGACCGGTTCCTACCCGACCTGACCCGTTGACTTAACCCGACCCGTTGACCGTTGACCGACGTTGCTCATAGTTAACCAAAACTTTGACCGGCTATGACCGGGCATTAAACGACCTTTGATATTGACCGAGTATACCTATCCTGACATTTTTCGACGTTCCAAATTCGATTCCACAATTTGTTTTTCGAAATTCGGACCTGAATGCCTCAAAATTTCCAGTCAAACCCGTTGACTTTGATTTTGACCGAAAATTCCAAATTTTTGAAAAGTCATATTTTATGCTTTCGACGTCCTGAATCCGAATCCGAAGTCCGTTTTGCCAAATTGGAACCCGGTAAGCTGTTTTTCACTGATTTATCATCCGATGTGATCCGTTTTCATAAATAAGCTCCATTTTTATGTAATTTCTGTTGATTTGGATCCGATGAAATATTGGAAGATGATTTCAAGATCGAGGGCGTTCGAATATAATTTAATGGTCTATCAGTATTGCACGGAAATCGAGGTAATACTTTACTACCTCTTTGTGCTTTATGGAACATGTGAATATTGGAAAATGCATGATTAAGATAAGGTTAGTCTCATTGTGTAGTTAATTAATTTCTATACTCGATCTGAATACAGTAAAAAGGTTCAGTAATTGATTATGGTTCAGATGACTTTTATAAGAAATTGAGGAATTGTTAGGATTAAATTACAAGTTATGTGCTTAGTGATAAAGAAATCAACATGGATCTGTAACTTATAAAATCAAAGGTTAAATGTTAAAGGTACTTGGATGAGAAATTATGAGAATACTCTGGTATGGTAAAATTACAGAAATACCCTTATGTTATAAAAAGACAGGATTTGAATATGGAAGTTGGATAAGAGGTTTTTACAGATATATTGATCTGATAAAAATATTGATGTGCGTAAGAAATGTTAGTTTTACTTGGAAATTATGGATAACCGGATTTAATCATATGAGGGTTTGTGAATGATACTAAAAGTCTATTAAGAGAATCGTTTCAGGATCAGAGAGTGTTTAATAAAGTAATTAATCATAGGATCTCTAAATTATATTATTTTCATTAAGATCTAATATCGAAATTATCTGGTTAAGAAATTACGAAAATGCCCTTGAGGGGTAAAATAGTCTGAGTTACCCTGAATGAGAAAGTACTTTGAGGATTTGTACTTAACTCGATTAAGTATGAATTTAGTTGTTAAGATCATGTCTTTGTACAGAAAAATTCATGATATTCCGTTTGTAAAATATGAGAAGGCACTTGACCCGAAAATATTCGAGTAATGAGTAAATATCTGAAGAATAATTTATCATGGGTATTTTGTTGTCAGAATTATTCGAAAGGACTGAAATAAATGATAAGATTGAATTTAATAGTAAGATCGGACGGAAGAAAGTGATTAAAATACATTGAGTCTGTAAAATGACCAAAATACCCCTATAATGGAAATGACCCAAGGATACCACCAAGCTCAGGAATAGTTGGATATCCTCGAGCTCTGAAATGAATGGAATAAAACGGAATACCAAAATTACCAAAATAACCTTATGGCCTAAACTAACTAAATGCCTTGGATTAATTAAGGAATCCAAATAAGAATATGTGTTGGACTACCTTTAAAAGTAATGGAACATAATTTAAGTTAGTAGATCAACCCTAAAGCTATATCAATACCTGGATGGCATAGATATTGCTTGAATGCGTGTTCGTCTTCTCAAGTTTGGCTCGATGATAAATTTTGGAAATATTCAGCTCAGCTCAACTCTAGATTGCATTTAGTACTAAGAATTAGATGTTTGTTTGACAAATTAACCAAGAAGACCAAATTGAATGGAACAGAAGTACAACATGTATCTGAAATTCATGAACATTTTAATTACTCTGGAAAATCTTGAAATAACGGGAATAGACATGATCGCTAAATGAACTAGGTAACCTCAATGACTGAGGATTTAGTAAGTGATTTGGATAAGTTTGGAAACTCTGATGAGTTTACATAGTGTACAATTACTATGGGTTATGAATAAAATAATCAAGTACTTCAGCATTACATGATATTGTGGAAGCGTGGAAATAAAATGAAGACATTGGAATATCTATTCAGCGATGATTCCAAAAATGATCTATGGACAAGAATTTGTGATATTAAAGAGTAAATACCTTGGAAGAACAATGAATTGATCAATCGACAAGCATTAGTTTTAGGAACTATTCACCTAAGAGTTGTTCGATAATCAGATCAAACGCCATATTTTGTAAAAATGTTTCTGAACATTTTCCTGATACACATGAATCATATCGGAATTCTAAAGTATCAACCTTAAATGTCGGATTAGATTGGTTAGCAATCGATTCCCTTCAATAGGACCTCATTTTTAGAATCTGATCAAATTATATCAGTTTCATGTTATCCAGTCTAATAACTACTAAGTATCTCTGAGAAATTCTTGGATATCCTAGTGTGTTCCACATGTACCACATGACGATTTTATATGTTTTTAAATGAGTTTCACCGAAATTATTGATTTACTAGTTTATATGGCAACATGTTATATGTTTTTTGATTACGGGTTTTACCGAAAAATATGAATTATTCCTGATTTATGACATCATGAAATCTACTGGTTTTATGAACTATGTTTACTTGAAATATGTTATCGGGTTTTCGTTTTTCATTGGAAAATATGATCTTGATAAATCATATACTGAATATTTTTATGAGACAATACTCGATGTTCTGAATACAATTTATTTTGATATCTGATTTACCACATATTTTGATATGGTTTCTGGTTACGATATTTTTTGTACATGATTTCTAAATATGGAACATTTTCATATTTTAATGGATTAATTACCGTTACAGTAGGTCCATTTGCTGTGTGCAAAGGTAAGCCTTACAGTTTCCCCCATGTCCCTTTGTTGTGTGCAAAGGTATGCCTTACAGTTTCCCCAGGTACCTTTGCTGTGTGCAAAGGTAAGCCTTACAATTTCCCCCAGGTCCCTTTGTTGTGTGCAAAGGTAAGCCTTACAGTTTCCCCAGGTCCCTTTGTTGTGTGAAAAGGTAAGCCTTACAGTTTCCCACAGGTTCCTTTGTTGTGTACAAGTGTAAGCCTTACAGTTTCCTCAGGCTCTTTTGCTATGTGCAAGGATAAGACCTTATCGTTTTTGCATGCTCCTCTGCTTTGTGCACAGAGTAAATATGTTTTAAACTGCTATTGTTTTAAAAGATATGTATCTTTTCACTGGTTTTACGGGAACACACTAGATAACCTATTCCGATATCCTGAACTCAGTCATTCGAAATATTTATCTAAACTGAAAGCTCATTTTCCGTTACCATCTGAAATATCAGTAGGATCTCTGATCAGCATATAAATACGTAGATGTTTGAAAACAATAAAAAACAACATAAGTTTATCTGTATTTGCACGTTCTTCAACATCATCTGGTAGTTATGTATTACTGAGCTTTCCGAAACTCACTCTATTACTCAACATTGCAGGTTAAAAGAATTGTACCAGTGCAACTATCATCACCAAGGATTAAATGTCAAAATATGTTTGATCA
Source organism: Hibiscus syriacus (assembly GCF_006381635.1). Lineage (NCBI taxonomy): Eukaryota > Viridiplantae > Streptophyta > Magnoliopsida > Malvales > Malvaceae > Hibiscus > Hibiscus syriacus. The sequence continues at coordinate 1,772,098 of NW_024063020.1, read as the reverse complement.
GTACATGCCCCTAGACTGCAATCGTACCTCTCTAAGCCGAAACTCCAAGGTTGAGTCCCTATCTGTAACGAGTAAACCGAAGTTTCTATCCGTTAAGGCTATTGTTGGGATTTTCGGACTCTCGAATTGACAACCAAAATTGCTTGTAAAGAGGGGTCGGAACGGTTTTTTAGTTTAGGGAGTAAGGAGATTGAAAGTTAGAGATTTGCACAGCGATTTAGAGTGGTTCGACTTTCTCAATCAAAGTCTACATCCACTACCTTAACTCCTCACCAAGGATTTTCCAACAAATTCACTAATTTGTTCTTTCTTTTGGGGACAAAGAGATAACCTTACAACTCCCTAGTTTTTCCGGGATAAACTAGAACCTTTCCCTAGCTTTTACACGGGATAAGCTAGAACATTTCCCCTTTACAAAAGGATAAAAGAAGTAAACAAATAAACCTCTCAAAGGTAGGTGTTTATAAGAATTTTGCTCACTAGAATAATATTTACAAGAGAGAATGAAAATAAGAATGAAAAACTTCTTCTCTTGTGTTTGATTGCTTGGATAGTTGTTCTCTTACTTCTTCAAGTGTCCTTAACTTATATTTATAGCTTGGAATGTGTTTGATGTTGTATATAGCCGTTGGGGATGTTTTGGAGTCGTTTGGGGATGATTTTTCTACTCAAAAAGGCTGCCCATAACATGATGCATCGATGCATGATCAAGGTGCATCGATACCCCTTCATTAAATTCAAATAAACTAGTTGTTACTAGCCGTTGCAGACTTGATGCATGGATGCATGGCAGGATGCATCGATACATGGCAGGATGCATCGATGCATGGCAAGGATGCATCGATGCACTAATTGCATTCGATGTTTGGATGCATGGATGCATTGCCTGATGCATCGATGCATTAGTGCAGATACATGGATGCACTACAAGGATGCATGGATGCACTGTAGGGATGCATAGATGCACTTTGACACCCTTTAACATTTTTGCTCAAATCCGATTTTAATGGACTTTGAATTATTTTTGAAACCTTTTAAAACATTGAATAAATTCAATTAAGTCCAAAAACATTTTGTAAATTCAATTCAAGTCCAAAAACCATTTTGCCTTAAATTGTTATATCAAAACATAGTTCAACAATCTCCCCCTTTTTAATATAACAAAACATTTGAAAAATTGGTTTTGGCAAAACTCCCCCTTGATAAAATGTTTAATGAAAAAGATATCAATTGTTAACAAAATGATATCAATTGTTACCAATTGTTGGAAAATATATGAAAATGTTAAGTTCCCCCTTTTTCATTAAGAAATTGAATTTTTCAAACCATAACTTCTCCCCCTTTTTGTTATATCAAAAATAATTCAATCTTTGAAGTTCAAAATAACTTTGGAGAGTAAGTAGTAAATTTGACATTTTAAAAATCATTTGAAAAATCAAAGCTTTCCCTCAATAATAGCATTCCAAACAAAATTTAGCTTTTAAGTTCATGACACTTAAACAAAATATTGAATTTCTACAAAGAATAACAAACATGTTAGAGGCACATGAAATTCAATATATCCAAGTCTAAAATACTTTATGCAATACCAATTGTTGAAATTTGATATTAATACCAATTGTTAAAATTAAGTGCATTTGCATAAAGTTTTCCAAAAATATTATGCATTTTGAAAATTTTGATATCAATTGCTAGAGAGATATCGTTTTCATTTATACCACATGCATAAACATTCGAATTTAGGCCAAAAATTAAAATTTATAAAATCAAAGTATTTTGAAATTTGATATCAATTGTTAGAGAGATATCATTAGCATTTAAAACAAATTTTGACCAAAATTTATTATGATGAACTAAAAATTCTCAAAAATTAATATAACCTTAAAATGTTCATCATAATAATCTTTTCAACATACATGAGATTAAAACAATGATGCATAATCATTTAAAACCAAAAACTCGTGCATGCTTAAAATCAAATGAGCAACCAAAATAACCAAAATTAAAAGCTTTAAGCTTAGAGGTTACCCATTCCTTTTTATGTGTGGCTAGAGCATCTTGAATATCATCACTTTCATCACCATTTCTCCCACACACCTACAAGAGACATTTATTTGGATTTTGGTATCCAAATTGCTTTGGATCCTTGAACGTTAGTTTCAATGCCCCTTGTTCCCTTAGGAATCCATACTTGTTTAATTTTAAAACGCTTTCCTTTCTTCAATGGACAAGTATGTTCCTTATGACCATGATAATGACAATGTGAACATATTGTCATTATTGAACTAAATGAATTATTTAAAATGATTTCTTTTTCTTTTGTTAAGCATTCAAGCTTAACTTTTAAATCAAAATTTTCTTTTTCAAAACTTTCAATTTTTACTTTTGAAAGCTCTAAATCCTTTTTCAAAATTTCATTTTGGCTTTCAAAATCTATTTTTGTTTTCAAAAGAAAATCATTCTCGATTTTAAATTTTAAAATTATTTTCTTATATTTGGAGTTCATGGTCTCAAACTCCGAATATAACCTATTAAAAGCATCTTGTAACTCATCAAACGTATAAGAATTAAATTCATTTGAGTTAGAAGATACCTCGGGCTCTTCATTAGCCAATAGAGACACCACCTTTGTTGGTTCTTCTTTCTTGTTTCCATGGATTTCCTCGAGCTTATTCCAAAGCTCCTTGGCACTTGAACATGAAGAAACTCCTTTATAGATTTCAGGACCAAATGCACACAACACCATGTGCATGGCCTTGGCATTAAGTTGACCTTTCTTCTGTTCTTTGTCACTCCGCTTCTTCTCCTTCTTCTTTGGAGAAGAGTAGTCGTTCTCGATTATCTCCCATGCATCAAGATCATTGGATTGGATGAATACTTTCATTAATTTCTTCTAATGATGATAGTTGACTCCATTGAAGCATGGAGGCTTGTCGGTTGGTAGGGAGTCTTCCATGTGGAACGAGCCGGAGGAGGAAGCCATCTTCTCGGTTGTGTCGGGAATTGGTAGAGCGTCTTTTAGGAACGTCTCAAGGTGGTTAAACCTTTTTAACGAGTTAGGCTCTGATGCCAATTGTTGGGATTTTCGGACGCTCGAATTGATAACCGAAATTGCTTGCAAAGAGGGGTCGGAACGGTTTTTGTGTTTAGGGAGTAAGGAGATTGAAAGATAGAGATTTGCACAGCGATTTAGAGTGGTTCGACTTTCTCAATCAAAGTCTACATCCACTACCTTAGCTCCTCACCAAGGATTTTCCAACAAATTCACTAATTTGTTCTTTCTTTTGAGGACAAAGATATAACCTTACAACTCCCTAGTTTTTCCGGGCTAAACTAGAACCTTTCCCTAGCTTTTACACGGGATAAGCTAGAACCTTTCCCCTTTACAAAAGGATAAAAGAAGTAAACAAATAAACCTCTCAAAGGTAGGTGTTTACAAGAATTTTGCTCACTAGAACAATATTTACAAGAGAGAATGAAAATAAGAATGAAAAACTTCTTCTCTTATGTTTGATTGCTTGGATAGTTGTTCTCTTACTTCTTCAAGTGTCCTTAACTTGTATTTATAGCTTGGAATGTGTTTGATGTTGTATATAGCCGTTGGGGATGTTTTGGAGTCGTTTGGGGATGATTTTTCTACTCAAAAAGGATGCCCATAACATGATGCATCGATGCATGATCAAGGTGCATCGATACCCCTTCATTAAATTCAAATAAACTAGTTGTTACTAGCCGTTGCAGCCTTGATGCATGGATGCATGGCAGGATGCATCGATGCATGGCAAGGATGCATCGATGCACTAATTGTATTCGATGTTTGGATGCATGGATGCATTGCCTGATGCATCGATGCATGGATGCACTGCAGGGATGCATGGATGCACTTTGACACCCTTTAGCATTTTTGCTCAAATCCAATTTTAATGGACTTTGAATTATTTTTGAAACCTTTTAAAACTTTGAATAAATTTAATTAAGTCCAAAAACATTTTGTAAATTCAATTCAAGTCCAAAAACCATTTTGCCTTAAATTGTTATATCAAAACATAGTTCAACAGCTATACTTGTTCAAAAAGGAATACCATTAGCATATGTCTAAACGTTGTAAAGTACCTCACGAGCCATGTGAAAGTTATTCATCTTAGAATTCTTACCCGACTCTGGAAATGAAATTAGGATATGCTACTGCTCTATGAGCTTATTCTCACGACCAAGACTGAATTGATTATTTAAAGATTTTTTTGTTCGGATTCTTTTATTGAAATGAGGGAGAGTTATGATAAGATTATATACTCAACTGGTTAAGGATTAGTGGAGGATCCATATTTCTATAAAAGCTACGTGAAGATATGGAAGAATTGATGGAATTTTCATTTCTGCAATTTTGTGACATGAATGAATTTCGAGGATGAAATTCTTTTAAGGAGGGGAGAATTGTAACACCCTAATTTAGGGGCTAAATTTTAGAAATTATAAAGTATTGGATTTAATTGGTATTTTGAAAGAAACGATGGATTAAATTGTAAGATTTCAAAGTTCGCAGATCGTTTTAAGAAATACAGGAAATTCAGTAGCTAAACTCATGATTTGACCATTTTTCTTTAGGAGTTAATATAAACACCCATTTTCCGTGCATTTTCTGTAGAAAATGCTCATAATTCCTCTACCGGTCAACAACTTGCAACTCCGATCTACTCGCCGTCCGACCTCCGATCGACGAACCGAAACCACCATCGTATTCGTTGTCGACCAACGAACAAAATCCCTCAAACCTTTCATCGTGAATTATGCCTGTTCGTTGTTAATTTCAGTCGGAAGTATCGTCGGTAATAACTCAATTTCAGATGGTTTTTTGTAGATTCAAGACGATCCGATGATCTATTTACGACACCTCCCGCACCATCGTGGTCCATGCATCGTTCCGAGTCTGTCGGTGTCATCTTTGGTCTACGTCGACGGCGGCGCGTGAGGAGGTGAAGCGATCAAAGTTTCCAATTCGTTGAAACCAAGCTCTCCGTCGTTCAAAAATTTGAACCGAGCTTTGTAAGTACCTCGAAATCACTCAAAATAATTTTTAGAAATTTTTATGTGAATTGTTCGCTGCCGGAAGAGGTCCCACGCAATGCCACTGTGCGTGGGGAATGATGAAATGACTGGTTTTGAACCTGTTTGACCGGTTCCAACCCGACCCGTTGACTTGACCCGACCCGTTTACCGTTGACCGACGTTGACCATAGTTAACCAAAACTTTGACTGGCTTTGATCGGGCATTAAACGACCTTTGATTTTGACCGAGTATACCTATCCTGACATTTTTCGACGTTCCAAATCCGATTCCAAAGTTTGTTTTTCGAAATTTGGACCCAAAGGCCTCAAAATTACCAGTCAAACCCGTTGACTTTGATTTTGACCGAAAATTCCAAATTTTTGAAAAGTTATATTTTATGATTTCGATGTCCTAAATCCGAATCTGAAGTCCGTTTTGCCAAATTCGAACCCGGTAAGCTATTTTTCACTGCTTTATCATCCGATTCGATCTATTTTTCATAATTAAGCTCCGTTTTTTATGTAATTTCTGTTGATTTGGGTCCGAGGAAATATTGGAAGATGATTTCAAAATCGAGGGCGTTCGAATATAATTTAATGGTCTATCAATATTGCACGAAAATTGAGGTAATACTTTACTACCTCTTTGTGCTTTATGGAACATGTGAATATTGGAAAATGCGTGATTAAGATAATGTTAGTCTCAATGTGTAGTTTATTAATTTCTATACTCGATCTGAATACGGTAAAAAGGTTCAGTAATTGATTATGGTTCAGATGACTTTTATAAGAAATTGAGGGATTGTTAGGATTAAATTACAAGTTATGTGCTTAGTGATAAAGAAATCAACATGGATCTGTAACTTATAATTTATTTCATCAAAGGTTATATGTTAAAGGTACTTGGATGAGAAATTATGAGAATACTCTGGTATGGTAAAATTACGGAAATACCCTTATGTTATAAAAAGACAAGATTTGAATATGGGAGTTGGATAAGAGGTTTTTACAAACATGTTGATTTGATAAAAATATTGATGTGCATAAGAAATATTAGTTTTACTTGGAAATTATAGATAACCGGATTTAATCTTATGAGGGTTTGTGAATGATACTAGAAGTCTGTTAAGAGAATCGTTTTAGGATCAGAGAGTGTTCAAGAAAGTAATTAATCATAGGATCTCTAAATTATATTATTTTCATTAAGAGCTAATATCTAAATTATCTGGTTAAGAAATTATGAAAATGCCCTTGAGGGGTAAAATAGTCTGAGTTGCCCTGAATGAGAAAGTACTTTGAGGATTTGTACTTAACTCGATTAAGTATGAATTTAATTGTTAAGATCATGCCTTTTTACAGAAAAATTCATGATATTCTGTTTGTAAAATATGAGAAGGCACTTGACCCGAAAATATTCGAGTAATGAGTAAATACCTGAAGAATAATTTATCGGGGGTATTTTGTTGTCAGAATTATTCGAAATGACTAAAATAAATGATAAGATTGAATTTAATAATAAGATCGGACGGAAGAAAAGGATTAAAATACATTGAGTCTGTAACATGACCAAAATACCCCTGTAATAGAAATGACCCAAGGATACCACCAAGCTCAGGAATGGTTGGATATCCTCGAGCTCTGAAATGAATGGAATGAAATGGAATACCAAAATTACCAAAATAACCTTATGGCCTAAACTAAGTAAATGCCTTGGATTAATTAAGGAATCCAAATAAGCATAGGTGTTGGACTATCTTTAAAAGTAATGGACCACAATTTAAGTTAGTAGATCAACCCTAAAGCTATATCAATACTTGGATGACATAGATATTACTTGAATGCGTGTTCGTCTTCTCAAGTTTGGCTCGATGATAAATTTTGGAATTATTCAGCTTAGCTCAACTCTAGATTGCATTCAGTACTAAGAATTAGATGTTTGTTCGACAAATCAACCACGAAGAACAAATTGAATGGAACAGAAGTACAACTTGTTTCTGAAATTCTTGAACGTTTGAATTACTCTGGAAAATCTCGAAATAACGGGAATGGACATGACTGCTAAATGAACTAGGTAACCTCAATGACTGAGGATTTAGTAAGTGATTTGGATAAGTTTGGAAACTCTGATGAGTTTACATAGTGTACAATTACTATGGGTTATGAATAAAATAATCAAGTACTTCAGCATTACATGATATTGTGGAAGCATGGAAATAAAATGAAGACATTAGAATATCTATTTAGCGATGATTCCGAAAATGATCTACGGACAAGAATTTATGGTAATAAAGAGTAAATACCCTAGAAAAACAATGAATTGATCAATCGGCAAGCATTAGTTTTAGGAACTATTCACCTAAGAGTTGTTCGATAATCATATCAAACGCCATATTTTGTAAAAATGTTTCTAAACACTTTCCTGATGCACATGAATCATATCGGAATTCTAAAGTATCAACCTTAAATGTCGGATTAGATTGGTTAGCAATCGATTCCCTTCAATAGGACATGATTGATTATAATTTGATCAAATTACATCAGTTTCATGTTATCCATTCTAATAACTACTAAGTATCTTTGAGAAATACTTGATAACCTAGTGTGCTCCACATGTACCACATGACAATTTTATATGTTTTAAAATGAGTTTCAACGAAATTATTGATTTACTGGTTTATATGGCAACATGTTATATGTTTTCTGATTACGGGTTTTATCGAAAAATATGAATTATTCATGATTTATGACATCATGAAATCTACTGGTTTTATGAACTATGTTTACTTGAAATATGTTATCGGGTTTCCTATTTTTATTGGAAAATATGATATTGATAAATCATATACTGAATATTTTTATGAGACAATACTCGATGTTCTGAATACAGTTTATTTTGATATCTGATTTAACACATATTTTTATATGGTTTCTCGTTACGATATGTTTTGTACATGATTTCTAAATATGGAACATTTTCATATTTTAATGGATTAATTACCGTTACAGCAGGTCCATTTGCTGTGTGCAAAGGTAAGCCTTACAATTTCCCCCATGTCCCTTTGTTGTGTGCAAAGGTAAGCCTTACAGTTTCCCCCAGGTCCCTTTGATGTGTGCAAAGGTAAGCCTTACAGTTTCCCCCAGGTCCCTTTATTGTATGCAAAGGTAAGCCTTACAGTTTCCCCAGGTCCCTTTGTTGTGTGCAAAGGTAAGCCTTACAGTTTCCCCAGGTCCCTTTGTTGTGTGCAAAGGTAAGCCTTACAGTTTCCCACAGGTTCCTTTGCTGTGTGCAAGGGTAAGCCTTACAGTTTCCTCAGGCTCTTTTGCTATGTGCAAGGATAAGACCTTATCATTTTTGCATGCTCCTCTGCTTTGTGCACAGTGTAAATATGTTTTAAACTGCTATTGTTTTAAAAGATATGTATCTTTTCACATGTTTTACGGGAACACACTAGATAACCTATTCTGATCTCCTGAACTCAGTCATTCGAAATATTTATCTGAACTGAAAGCTCATTATCCGTTACCATCTGAAATATCAGTAGGATCTACGATCAGCATATAAATCTGTAGATATTTGGAAACAATAAAAAAGAACATAAGTTTATCTGTATCTGCACGTTCTTCAACATCATCAGGTAGTTATGTATTACTGAGCTTTCCGAAACTCACTCTATTACTCAACATTGCAGGTTAAATGAATTGTATCAGTGCAACTATCGTCATCAATATGGGAGTTCTTTCGGTGTTGCTTTCAGAGAATGGTACATGTGATTAGGGGGCGTGTAATTGTATTTTGAATTATATATGAGTCTGAAAATCTGTTTTATTTCTGCATACTGATAAATGATTTTATAAGTTTACATGTAAATTTAAAAAGTTTTAAATTTTTTGTTATTTTTACAATGGGTAGCTCCGGTGGCCCTAATGTAACACTCCAGATCAGATCGAGTTAACCGCATCGGTCTGAGGGGGTTACATTTAGTTGTATCAGAGCTATGGTTTGAGTTAAAATTTTCAAGATAGACTAGTCGGTCAAATGTCAAAATATGTTTGATCAGTACATGCCCCTAGACTGCAATCGTACCTCTCTCAGCCGGAACTCCAAGGTTGAGTCCCTATCTGTAACGAGTAAACTGATGTTTCTATCCGTTAAGGCTATACTTGTACAAAAAGGAATACCATTAGCATATGTCTAAACGTTGTAAAGTACCTCACGGGCCATGTGAAAGTTATTCATCTGAGAATTCTTACCCGAATCTGGAAATTAAATTGGTATATGCTACTGCTCTACGAGCTTATTCTCACGACCAAGACTGAATTGATTATTTAAGGAAATTTTTGTTCGGATTCTTTTATTGAAATGAGAGAGAGTTCTGATAAGATTGTATACTCAACTGGTTAAGGATTAGTGGAGGATCCATATTTCTATAAAAGCTACGTGAAGATATGGAAGAATTGATGGAATTTTCATTTCTGTAATTTTGTGACATGAATGAATTTTGAGGATGAAATTCTTTTAAGGAGGGGAGAATTGTAACACCTTAATTTAGGGACTAAATTTTAGAAATTATAAAGTATTGGATTTAATTGTATTTTGAAAGAAACGACGGATTAAATTGTAAGATTTCAAAGTTGGCAGATCGTTTTAAGAAATACAAGAAATTCAGTAGCAAAACTCATGATTTGACCATTTTTCTGTAGGAGTTAATATAAACCCCCATTTCCCGTGCATTTTCTGTAGAAAATGCTCATAATTCCTCTCCCGTTCAACAACTTGCAACTCCGATCTACTCGCCGTCCGACCTCTGATCGACGAACCGAAACCACCATCGTGTTCGTTGTCGACCAAGGAATAAAATCCCTCAAACCTTTCATAGTGAATCGTCGCCTATTCGTTGTTAATTTTAGTCGGAAGTATCATTGGTAAAACTCAATTTCATATGGTTTTTCGTCGATTCACGACGATCCGATGAACTGTTTACGACACCTCCCGCACCATCGTGTTCCATGCATCGTTCCGAGTCTGTCGGTGTCATCCTTGGTCTCCGTCGACGGCGGCGCGTAAGGAGGTGAAGCGGTCAAAGTTTCTGATTCGTTGAAATCAAGCTCTCCGCCGTTCAGAAATTTGAACCGAGCTTTGTAAGTACCTCGAAATCTCTCAAAATAATTTTTAGAAATTTTTATGTGAATTTTACACTGCGGAAGAGGTCCCACGCTCCCCCACGCGCCGCCACTGCACGTGGGGAATGATGAAATGACCGGTTTTGAACTGGTTTGACCGGTTCTAACCCGACCCTAGACGACCCGTTGACTTGACCCGACCTGTTTACCGTTTACCGTTGACCGACGTTAACCATAGTTAACCAAAACTTTGACCTGGCATTAAATGACCTTTGATTTTGACCAAGTATACCTATCCTGACATTTTTCGAGGTTCTAAATCCGATTCCAAAGTTCGTTTTTCAAAATTCGGACCCGAAGGCCTCGAAATTGCCAGTCAAACCCGTTGACTTTGATTTTGACCAAAAATTCTAAATTTTTGAAGTCATATTTTATGCTTTCGATGTCCTGAATCCGAATCCGAAGTATGTTTTTCCAAATTCGAACTCGGTAAGCTGTTTTTCATTGTTTTATCATCCGATTCGATCCGTTTTTTACGTAATTTCTGTTGATTTAGATCCGAGGAAATATTGGAAGATGATTTCAAGATCGAGGGCGTTCGAATATAATTTAATGGTCTATCAGTATTGCATGAAAATCGAGGTAATACTTTACTACCTCTTTGTGCTTTATGGAACATGTGAATATTGGAAAATGCATGATTAAGATAATGTTAGTCTCATTGTGTAGTTAATTAATTTCTATACTCGATCTGAATACGGTAAAAAGGTTCAGTAATTGATTATGGTTCAGATGACTTTTATAAGAAATTGAGGGATTATTGGGATTAAATTACAAGTTATGTGCTTAGTGATAAAGAAATCAACATGGATCTGTAACTTATAATTTATTTCATCAAAGGTTAAATGTTAAAGGTACTTGGAAGAGAAATTATGAGAATACTCTGGTATGATAAAATTACGGAAATACCCTTATGTTATAAAAAGACAAGATTTGAATATGGAAGTTGGATAAGAGGTTTTTACAGACATATTGATTTGATAAAAATATTGATGTGCATAAGAAATGTTAGTTTTACATGGAAATTATAGATAACCGGATTTAATTCTATGAGGGTTTGTGAATGATACTAGAAGTCTGTTAAGAGAATCGTTTCAGGATCAGAGAGTGTTCAAGAAAGTAATTAATCATATGATCTCTAAATTATATTATTTTCATTAAGAGCTAACATCGAAATTATCTGGTTAAGAAATTACGAAAATGCCCTTGAGGGGTAAAATAGTTTGAGTTGCCCTGAATGAGAAAGTACTTTGAGGATTTGTACTTAACTCGATAAAGTACGAATTTAATTGTTAAGATCATGTCTTTGAACAGAAAAATTCATGATATTCCGTTTGTAAAATATGAGAAGGCACTTGACCCGAAAATATTCGAGTAATGAGTAAATACCTGAAGAATAATTTATCGGGGGTATTTTGTTGTCAGAATTGTTTGAAATGACTAATATAAATGATAAGATTGAATTTAATAGTAAGATCGGACGGAAGAAAAGGATTAAAATACACTGAGTCTGTAACATGACCAAAATACCCCTGTAATGGAAATGACCCAAGGATACCACCAAGCTCAGGAATGGTTAGATATTCTCGAGCTCTGAAATAAATGCCTTGGATTAATTAATGAATCCAAATAAGCATAGGTGTTGGACTATCTTTAAAAGTAATGGAACACAATTTAAGTTAGTAGATCAACCCTAAAGCTATATCAATACATGGATGGCATAGATATTACTTGAATGCGTGTTCGTCTTCTCAAGTTTGGCTCGATGATAAATTTTGGAATTATTCAGCTCAACTCTAGATTGCATTCAGTACTAAGAATTAGATGTTTGTTCAACAAATCAACCACGAAGACCAAATTGAATGGAACGGAAGTACTTGTATCTGAAATTCTTGAACGTTTGAATTACTCTGGAAAATCTCAAAATAACGGGAATGGACATGACCGCTAAATGAACTAGGTAACCTCAATGACTGAGGATTTAGTAAGTGATTTGGATAAGTTTGGAAACTCTGATGAGTTTACATAGTGTACAATTACTATGGGTTATGAATAAAATAATCAAGTACTTCAGCATTACATGATATTGTGGAAGCGTGGAAATAAAATGAAGAGATTAGAATCTCTATTTAGCGATGATTCCGAAAATGATCTATGGACAAGAATTTGTGGTATTAAAGAGTAAATACCCTGGAAGAACAATGAATTGATCAATCGACAAACATTAGTTTTAGGAACTATTCACCTAAGAGTTGTTCGATAATCATATCAAATGCCATATTTTGTAAAAATATTTCTGAACACTTTCCTGATGCACATGAATCATATCGGAATTCTAAAGTATCAACCTTAGATGTCAGATTAGATTGGTTAGCAATCGATTCTCTTCAAAAGGACCTCATTTTTAGAATCTGATCAAATTACATCAGTTTCATGTTATCCATTCTAATAACTACTAAGTATCTCTGAGAAATACTTGGATATCCTAATGTGTTCCATATGTACCACATGACGATTTTATATGTTTTTAAATGAGTTTCACCGAAATTATTGATTTACTGGTTTATATGGCAACATGTTATATGTTTTCTGATTACGGGTTTTACCGAAAAATATGAATTATTCCTGATTTATGACATCATGAAATCTACTGGTTTTATGAACTATGTTTACTTGAAATATGTAATCGGGTTTCCTATTTTCATTGGAAAATATGATATTGATAAATCATATACTGAATATTTTTATGAGACAATACTCGATGTTCTGAATACAGTTTATTTTGATATCTGATTTACCACATATTTTTATATGGTTTCTCGTTACGATATGTTTTGTACATGATTTATAAATATGGAACATTTTCATATTTTAATGGATTAATTACGGTTACAGCATGTCCATTTGTTGTGTGCAAAGGTAAGACTTAAAGTTTCCCCCATGTCCCTTTGTTGTGTGCAAAGGTAAGCCTTACAGTTTCCCCCAGGTCCCTTTGTTGTGTGCAAAAGTAAGCCTTACAGTTTCCCCCAGGTCCCTTTGTTGTGTGCAAAGGTAAGCCTTACAGTTTCCCCAGGTCCCTTTGTTGTGTGCAAAGGTAAGCCTTACAGTTTCCCACAGGTTCCTTTGTTGTGTTCAAGGGTAAGCCTTACAGTTTCCTCAGGCTCTTTTGCTATGTGCAAGGATAAGACCTTATCGTTTTTGCATGCTCCTCTGCTTTGTACACAGAGTAAATATGTTTTAAACTGCTATTGTTTTAAAAGATATGTATCTTTTCACTGGTTTTACGGGAACACACTAGATAACATATTCCGATCTCCTGAACTCAGTCATTCGAAATATTTATCTAAACTGAAAGATCATTGTCCGTTACCATCTGAAATATCAGTAGGATCTCTGATCAGCATATAAATCTGTAGATGTTTGGAAACAATAAAAAAGAACATAAGTTTATCTGTATCTACACGTTTTTCAGCATCATCTGGTAGTTATGTATTACTGAGCTTTCCGAAACTCATTCTATTACGCAACATTGCATGTTAAAAGAATTGTATCAATGCAACTATCGTGATCAATATGGGAGTTCTTTCGGTGTTGCTTCCAGAGAATGGTACATGTGATTAGGGGGCATGTAATTGTATTTTGACTTATATATGAGTCTGAAAATCTGTGTTATTTATGCATACTAATAAATGATTTTATAAGTTTACATGTAAATTTAAAAAAAATTAAATTTTTCATTATTTTTATAATGGGTCGCTCCGGTGGCCCTAATGTGACACTCCAGATCAGATCGGTTTAACCTCATCGGTCTGAGGAAGTTACATTTAGTGGTATCAGAGCTATGATTTGAGTCAAGATTTTCAAGATAGACTGGTCGGTCAAATGTCAAAATATGTTTGATCAGTACATGCCCCTAGACTGCAATCGTACCTCTCTGAGCCGGAACTCCAGGGCTACGTCCCTATCTGTAACGAGTAAACCGAAGTTTCTATCCGTTAAGGCTATACTTGTACAAAAAGGAATACCATTAACATATGTCTAAACTTTATAAAGTACCTCACGAGCCATGTGAAAGTTATTCATCTGAGAATTCTTTCCCGACTCTGGAAATGAAATTGGGATATGCTGCTACTCTATAAGTTTATTCTCACGACCAAGACTGAATTGATTATTTAAGGAAATTTGTGTTCGGATTCTTTTATTGAAATGGGGAGAGTTCTGATAAGATTGTATACTCAACTGGTTAAGGATTAGTGGAGGATCCATATTTCTATAAAAGCTACGTGAAGATATGGAAGAATTGAAGGAATTTTCATTTCTGCAATTTTGTGACATGAATGAATTTCGAGGACGAAATTCTTTTAAGGAGGGGAGAATTGTAACACCCCAATTTAGGGGCTAAATTTTAGAAATTATAAAGTATTGGATTTAATTGGTATTTTGAAAGAAACGATGGATTAATTTGTAAGATTTCAAAGTTGGCAGATCGTTTTAAGAAATACAGGAAATTCAATGGCTAAACTCATGATTTGACCATTTTTCTTTAGGAGTTAATATAAACCCCCATTTCCCATGCATTTTCTGTAGAAAATGCTCATAATTCCTCTCCCGGTCAACAACTTGCAACTCCGATCTACTCGTCGTCCGACCTCCGATCGACGAACCGAAACCACCATCGTGTTCATTGTCGACCAGGGAACAAAATCCCTCAAACCTTTCATCGTGTATCGTCACTGTTCGTCGTTAATTTCAGTCGGAAGTATCGTCGGTAATAACTCGATTTTAGTTGGTTTTTCGTCGATTCACGACGATCCGATGATCTGTTTACAACACCTCCCGTACCATCGTGTTCCTTGCATTGTTCCGAGTCCGTCGGTGTCATCCTTAGTCTCCGTCGACGACGGCGCGTGAGGAGGTGAAGCGGTTAAATTTTTTGATTCGTTGAAATCGAGCTCTCCGCTGTTCAATAATTTAAACCGAGCTTTGTAAGTACCTCGAAATCACTCAAAATAATTTTTAGAAATTTTTATGTGAATTTTACGCTGCGGGAAGAGGTCCCACGCACCGCCACTGCTCGTAGGGAATGATGAAATGACCGGTTTGACCAGTTCCAACCCGAACCGACCCATTAACTTGACCCGACCCGTTGACCCGACCCGTTGACCGTTGACCATAGTTGACTAAAACCTTTACCGCCTTTGACCGGGCATTAAACTACCTTTGATTTTGACCGAGTATACCTATCCTGACATTTTTCGACGTTCCAAATCTGATTCCACAGTCTGTTTTTCGAAATTCGGACCCGAAGGCATCGAAATTGCCAGTCAAATCCGTTGACTTTGATTTTGACCGAAATTTTCAAATTTTTGAAAAGTCATATTTTATGCTTTCGACGTCCTTAATCCGAATTCGAAGTCTGTTTTTCCAAATTCAAACCCGGTAAGTTATTTTTCACTGATTTATCATCAGATTTGATCCGTTTTTCATAATTAAGCTCCGTTTTTTATGTAATTTCTATTGATTTGGATCCGAGGAAATATTGGAAGATGATTTCAAGATCGAGGGAGTTCGAATTTAATTTAATGGTCTATCAGTATTGCACGAAAATCGGGGTAATACTTTAGTACCTCTTTATGCTTTATGGAGCATGTGAATATTGGAAAATGCATGATTAAGATAATGTTAGTCTCATTGTGTAGTTAATTAATTTCTATACTCAATCTGAATACGGTAAAAAGGTTCAGTAATTGATTATGGTTCAGATGACTTTTATAAGAAATTGAGGGATTGTTAGGATTAAATTACAAGTTATGTGCTTAGTGATAAAGAAATCAACATGGATCTGTAACTTATAATTTATTTCATCAAAGGTTAAATGTTAAAGGTACTTGGATGAGAAATTATGAGAATACTCCGGTAGGGTAAAATTACGGAAATACCCTTATGTTATAAAAAGACAAGATTTGAATATGGAAGTTGGATAAGAGGTTTTTACAGACATATTGATCTGATAAAAATATTGATGTGCATAAGAAATGTTAGTTTTACTTGGAAATTATGGATAACCGGTTTTAATCCTAGGAGGGTTTGTGAATGATACTAGAAGTCTGTTAAGAGAATCGTTTCAGGATCAGAGAGTGTTCAAGAAAGTAATTAATCATAGGATCTCTAAATTATATTATTTTCATTAAGAGCTAATATCGAAATTATCTGGTTAAGAAATTACGAAAATGCCCTTGAGGGGTAAAATAGTCTAAGTTGACCCTGAATGAAAAAGTAATTTGAGGATTTGTACTTAACTCGATTAAGTAAGAATTTAATTGTTAAGATCCTGTCTTTGTACAGAAAAATTCATGATATTCCGTTTGTAAAATCTGAGAAGGCACTTGACCCGAAAATATTCGAGTAATGAGTAAATACTTGAAGAATAATTTATCGGGGTATTCTGTTGTCATAATTGTTTGAAAGGATTGAAATAAATGATAAGATTGAATTTAATAGTAAGATTAGACGGAAGAAAAGGATTAAAATACACTGAGTCTGTAAAATGACAAAAATACCCTTGTAATGGAAATGACCCAAGGATACCACCAAGCTCAGGAATGGTTGGATATCCTTGAGCTCTGAATTGAATGGAATAAAATGAATTACCAAAATTACCAAAATAACCTTATGGCCTAAACTAAGTAAATGTCTTGGATTAATTAAGGAATCCAAATAAGCATAGGTGTTGGACTACCTTTAAAAGTAATGGAACATAATTTAAGTTAGTAGATCAACCCTAAAGCTATGTCAATACCTGGATGGCATAGATATTATTTGAATGTGTGTTCGTCTTCTCAAGTTTGGCTCGATGGTAAATTTTGGAAGTATTCAGCTCAACTCTAGATCGCATTCAGTATTAAGAATTGGACGTTTGTTCGATAAATCAACCACGAAGACCAAATTGAATGGAACAGAAGTACAACATGAATCTGAAATTCATGAACGTTTTAATTACTCTGGAAAATCCCAAAATAACGGGAATGGATATGACCGCTAAATGAACTGGTAACCTCAATGACTGAGGATTTAGTAAGTGATTTGGATAAGTTTGGAAACTCTGATGAGTTTACATAGTGTACAATTACTATGGGTTATGAATAAAATATTCAAGTACGTCAGCATTACATGATATTGTGGAAGCTTGGAAATAAAATGAAGACATTGGAAGATCTATTCAGCGATGATTCCAAAAATGATCTATGGACAAGAATTTGTGGTATTAAAGAGTAAATACCCTGCAAGAACAATGAATTGATCAATCGACAAGCATTAGTTTTAGGAACTATTCACCTAAGAGTTGTTCAATAATCAGATCAAACGCCATATTTTGTAAAAATGTTTCTGAACACTTTCCTGATGCACATGAATCATATCGAAATTCTAAAGTATCAACCTTAATTGTCGGATTAGATTGGTTAGCAATCGATTCCCTTCAATAGGACCTCATTTTTAGAATATGATCAAATTACATCAGTTTTATGTTATCCATTCTAATAACTACTAAGTATCTCTGAGAAATACTTGGATATCCTAGTGTGTTCCACATGTACCACATGACGATTTTATATGTTTTTAAATGAGTTTCATCGAAATTATTGATTTACTGGTTTATGAACCATGGCAACATGTTATATGTTTTCTGATTACGGGTTTTATCGAAAAATATGAATTATTCCTTATTTATGATATCATGAAATCTACTGGTTTTATGAACTATGTTTACTTGAAATATGTTATCGGGTTTCCTATTTTCATTGGAAAATATGATCTTGATAAATCATATATTGAATATTTTTATGAGATAATACTCGATGTTCTGAATACAGTTTATTTTGATATCTGATTTACCACATATTTTTATATGGTTTCTTGTTACGATATTTTTTTTACATGATTTCTAAATATGGAACATTTTCATATTTTAATGGATTAATTATTGTTACAGCAGGTCCATTTGTTGTGTGCAAAGGTAAGCCTTACAGTTTCCCCCAGGTCCCTTTGTTGTATACAAAGGTAAGCCTTACAGTTTCCCCCAGGTCCCTTTGTTGTGTGCAAAGGTAAGCCTTACAGTTTCCTCCATGTCCCTTTGTTGTGTGCAAAGGTAAGTCTTACAGTTTCCCCCATGTCCCTTTGTTGTGTACAAAGGTAAGCCTTACAGTTTCCCTAGGTCCTTTTGTTGTGTGCAAAGGTAAGCCTTACAGTTTCCTACAGGTTCCTTTGCTGTGTGCAAGGGATAGCCTTACAGTTTCCTCAGGCTCTTTTGCTATGTGCAAGGATAAGACCTTATCATTTTTGCATGCTCATTTGCTTTGTGCATAGAGTAAATATGTTTTAAACTGCTACTATTTTAAAAGATATGTATCTTTTCACTGGTTTTACGGGAACACACTAGATAACCTATTCTGATCTCCTGAACTCAGTCATTCGAAATATTTATCTGAACTGAAAGCTCATTATCCGTAACCATATGAAATATCAGTAGGATCTCCGATCAGCATATAAATCTATAGATGTTCGGAAACAATAAAAAAGAACATATGTTTATCTGTATCTGAACGTTCTTCAATATCATCGAGTAGTTCTGTATTACTAAGCTTTTCGAAGCTCACTCTATTACTCAACATTGCAGGTTAAAAGAATTGTACCAGTTCAACTATCGTCATCAGTATGGGAGTTCTTCCGGTGTTGCTTCCAGGGAATGGTATATGTGATTAGGGGGCATGTAATTGTATTTTGACTTATATATGAGTCTGAAAATCTGTTTTATTTCTGCATACTGATAAATGATTTTACATGTTTACATGTAAATTTAAAAAGTTTTAAATTTTCCGTTATTTTTACAATGGGTCGCTCTAGTGGCCCTAATGTGATACTCCAGATCGGATCGGGTTAACCGCATCAGTCTGGGGGGTTACACTTCTCCCCCTTTTTGTTATATCAAAAATAATTCAAATTTAAAGTTATAAAATAACATTGGAGAGTAAGTGATAAACTTAACTTTAAAAACATTTGAAAAAACAAAGCTCCCCCTCAAAAAGTGCATTCCAAACAAAATTTGACTTTAAAAGCTTGACACTTAAACAAAATTGAATTTCAACAAAGAATAAAAAACATGTTAGTAGCACATAAAATTCAATATAACCAAGTCTAAAATACTTTATGCAATACCAAATTGAAATTAAGTGCATATGCATAAAGCTTTCCAAAAATGTTATGCATTTGAAAAAATTGATATCAATTGTTAGAGAGATATTTTTTGCATTTAAAACACATGCATAAACATTTAAATTTAGGTCAAAAATTTAAAATTTGTCAAATCAAAGCATTTGAAAAGATAATATCAATTGTTAGAGAGATATCATTTGCATTGAAAATCAATTTTGACCAAAATTCATTATGATGAATTAAAAATTATGAAAAATCATTAAAACTTTAAAATGTTCATCATAAAGCATTTTTCAACATACATGAGATTAAAAAACAATGTATAATCATTTAAAATCAAAACTCAAAACTCATGTATGCATAAACAAAATGAGCAACCAAATAACCAAAATTAAAGCATTAGGCTTAGAGGTTACCCATTCCTTTTCAAGTGTGGCTAGAGCATTTGAATATCATCACTTCCATCAACATTGCTCCCACACAACTACAAGAAACATTTATTTGGATTTTGGTATCCAAATTGCTTTGGATCCTTGAATGTTAGTTTCAATGCCCCTCGTTCCCTTAGGAACCCATACTTGTCTAATTTTAAAAGATTTTTTCTTTATGGGACAAGTATGTTCCAAATGACCATAAAAATGGCAATGTGAGCATTTTGCCATTTTTAAACATAATGAGTTGTTTTCAGAAATTAATTATATTTCTTTTTTTAAGATTTCAAGCTTAACTTTTAAATCAAAATTTTCTTTTTATAAATCATTGATTTTAACTTTTGAAAACTCTAAATCATTTTTCAAAACTTCATTTTGTTTTTCAAAATCAAATCTTTTTCAACTTTAAGTTTTGAAATTAATTTCTTATATTTGGAATTCATAGTCTCAAATTCCAAATACAACTCATTATAAGTGACTTGTAACTCATTAAAAAAAAGAATCTAATTCATTTGAGTTAGAAGTTACCATTGAATCTTCTTCGATGGCCATGAGGAATAGGTTGGCTACTTCTTCTTCATCATTTGAGTCATCTTCATCACTCCAAGTTTCCACAAATATCTTCTTCTTAAATGATTTCTTCTTTCTTAGGAGGGGACAATCATACTTGACATGCCCCGTTCTTTGACATTAGAAGCACATTGGGGGGGGACTCTTTTTTATAGGTTCATATTTTTCCTCCTTGGAAGTCATGAATCTCTTGAATCTTTTGAAGAGCTTGGCCATCTCTTCTTCTTCATCATCATCTTCATCCACCACATCATTTGACTCTTGAGTGCTTTCATTGGTGGCTTTGAAGGCAATGTTTACCTCATTCTTCTTCTTGTTTCGCTTCTCTTCATATTTTTCCTCTTCCTTCACCATCAACTCATGAGTGAGAAGAGAACCAATCAGCTCGTCCACAATGAGAGACTTTAGGTCTTTAGCTTCGATAATTGACGTCTTCTTCGATTGCCAAGACTTTGGAAAAGAGTAGATCATCTTTCTCACAAGCTTCTTATTAGGGATTACTCCTCCAAATCCCTTGAGATCTTTGACAATTACGGGAAATCTATCCGTCATAGCTTTGATGTCTTCATCGGGTTTCATCTTGAAATTCTCGTAGCTATGGTTGAGAAGACTTATCTTGGTTTCCCTCACTTCATCGATTCCTTCATGAGTGACTTGGAGCTTATCCCATATCTCTTTGTCATTAAAACAAGATGAAACTCTTCCATATTCATTCGGGTCTAATGCACAAAAGAGGATGTGTATAGTCTTAGCATTGAGTTGGAACTTCTTGTTTTCTCTATCACTCCAATCATCCATGTCACCAGGTGGAGTGGAGTAACCCTTCATGATTGAGTTCCAAGCTCTTAGATCATTAGCTTGAATGAAGAGCATCATCTTATTCTTCCAATAGGCATAATTTGCTATATTGAAGTAGGGTGACTTGTTGACCGGTTGAAAATCTTCCATGTAATAAGCACCAAAGGTTGAAGCCATCTCTTTGTCGGTTGCATCGGAAATCGGTAGAGCTTCTTCGAGGATCGTCTCAAAGATGTGAAGTTGTCTAACAAGTCAAGCTCTGATACCAATTGTTAGGATTTGCTGAAGCTCAAATTGACAATCGAAAAAGTTGTAAGAGGGTGAATTGGCAATAATTTGTTTAGGGAGTAAGAGAGTAAAAGATAAGACAATTGACACAAGGATTTATAGTGGTTCGACTTATCAACCAAGTCTACTTCCACTACCTAAGCTCCTCACTCAGGATTTTCTAATAAATTCACTAATTTGTTATTTCTTTTTCAATGATAATATTTACACTTCCTAGTTTTTCACTTGGCTAAACTAGAACCAAACCCTTTTTACAAAAGGAAAGATAGTGTAAATAAGAAAACCCTTACAAGGTAGGTGTTTACAAATTGAAGCTCACTAAAACACAATATTTACAAGAGAATACAAAAATAAGAATGGAAAATTCTTCTCTTGTGTTTGATTATTTGGATAGGTGTTCTAACCCTTCTTCAAGTGTCTGGAACTTGTATTTATATGTTGGAATGAAGTTGTGGCCATTTCTAGCCATTGGGGATGATTTTTAGCCGTTTTGGATAAAATCTCTACAAAATAAAATTGCCCAGTACAGAGGGTATCGTTACTCCTAAAGGGAGTATCGGTATTACCCTTATTATTTTTAAATCATCTAGCCGTTGGGGCCTGATGGTATCGATACTATGCCTATGATATCGATATTACTATGTAAAGTAGTATCGGTGCCCCTTTGGGTATTGGTACCATTTTTGCATTCTGGAATTTAAGCAATGCTGATAGTATCGATAATACATAGTGAGTATCAATACTTCCCTTACCTTTGGTATCGGTACCATATGAACAGTATCGATATTGTTCATAAGGTATCGATATTGTAAGAACAATATCGATACTGCTTGTCCAGAAAATTATTTTGTGCTCAATTCCAAGTTAGATGGACATTGAATTATTTTTGAAAACTTTGAAAAAATTCAATTCAAGTCCAAAAACATTTTGCCTTAATTGTTATATCAATATATAGTTCAACATCCTCCTTTGTAATCGTATTCCCATGTTGTACAAATTTTACAAAATTAATCAATATCAATGATAATTTTTCATTTTTTTATGTTTTATATATAATTGCAAACTATAATGTTTAACTAAACTCAAATTCATACATTTATTTAAAACATTTTTTAACAAAATAAACTACTTTTCCTTTTCTTGATCCTATCAATTTTTACATTATTATTTTTCTTATTCTCATTCCTTTCGATGAGTCGTTTGATGTGTCGGCTTGCTAACTATTCATTCTTCGTCTTCGTCTTATTCTCCTCCTCCTCCTCCTCCTCATGCTTCTTCTTATTCTTCTCATCCTCCTCCTTTATTTTCAACTCCTTATGTTGATAAAGAATAGCCTTTATTGATTCTTTCACCCACTCCTCATCTAAAGACGAGCTTGAATCCAAATCATCAATATCAGAGTAATCAGACCAAAGATGATCTTCTGAAAATTGCCTGAAATATTCTTCCCACAAATGCATGTTTTGTTCTCCTATAATTCTATCAACTAACTCAACTCCTATTTATAGTTAAAATTTGGGAAAATGAACGTTGGAACTCATCACTTCGAGGTGTCGAGTTCGCCCTGCATTGTAAAAAATGTCGTAGATCGCAAAATAAAATCAGGGTTACCCTATTGGGCCAAAGAAAAAAGCCGCTCACTATATTGGGCCAAAAAACCTCATAAAACATATAATTAATTAGCTATTGCCCATGGCGTTGCCCAAGGTCCAAAACCAGCAAAAGTCAAAATAAGGGGCTTTAAAATGCAAGCCCAACCTTAAATAACCCACTTTGGTTGAGGCTTGGAATTAGTCATTTTATGGATAACTTATGGATTTAGTCCTACGGTGAAACTCTATCATTAGTTCTTATATCATGCATAATTTATAGATTTAGTCATTTTAGCCTAATTTAACCAATTTTAATCTTTATATTATTTAAAATTTTAAAAATTTTGTTATGCCTCAAGTAATACAATGATAAAATAGATTGATTTGGGAGGACTTGAAAGGACCAAATTGGAAAACATGAGTTAACTATACAATTTATGAATACTAAGGGTCTGTTTGTTTAGCTGTAATTGGTTTTCCAGAAAATGAATTACTGGAATTTGAATTACTGGAATTTGAATTACTGGAAAATGAATTACTGGAATTTGAATTCTGGAAAATAAATTACATTTCTGTAAAATGAATTACATTTCTGGAAAATGAATTACATTTCTGGAAAACATCTGGAAAACGTTTTATGATGTTTGGAAGAAGTTATTTAAACATTTTTTCGGTATATTTTAGTGAAATAAAATTTTATAAATTATATTAATTATTTATTAAAGTAATAGTACTATATTATATTTTAAAAATATTAATTAGTATATTTTAATATCATTACTAAAATATTATTGAAATATATAAATAATATTATTCATTATTAAAATATATAAAAAAAATTATTATATATTATTAAAATAAAAATATAATATCTTATATTATTATAATATAATTGATTATTTTATATAATATTAAAAATATTATATTATATATTATTATAAATATTAATAAATATATTTTAAATATTTTAATAATTAATATTTTGATGAAAATGATATTAAAATATTTTATTAATATTAAATTCATAAAATAAAATTATTTTGAGTATTTTTGCTTTGAAGTGAAAAGTTCGGAAAATGACTTACGGAAAATGAATCCGTAAGTCATTTTACAGAAAACACAAAGAAAATTCTGTTACTAGGAAAATGAATTACATTCCGGAAAACGAATTACGTGAAACAAACACGGGAAAACGTTTTCCAGAAAACGAATTACGTGAAACAAACACGGGAAAACATTTTCCGGAAAACGAATTACGTGAAACAAACACGAGAATTCGGGGAAAACCAATTCCGTAATTCCAATTACGGGAAACAAACAGACCCTAAATGAAATAATAGTAGAAAATATTTGTCGTATTTAACATGTACTATTTGAGTTAAAAGTAAAAAAACAATTATCTGATAAGAGGGAAAATATTTTTTTTTAAATTTTGAGTTATTGGTTAACTCATGTTTTAAAATTTTAAATAATATAAGTTTAAGTTGAACTTAAACTATATCATTTTTGTCTTTAACTTTAACTAAGGGTGTGTTTGTTTGCCGTAATTGGAATTACAGAATTGGTTTTCCCCGAATTACCGTGTTTGTTTTACGTAATTCGTTTTCCGGAAAATGTTTTTCCGTGTTTGTTTCACGTAATTCGTTTTCCGGAAAATGTTTTCCCGTGTTTGTTTCACGTAATTGTTTTCCGGAATGTAATTCATTTTCCTAGTAATAGAATTTCCTTTGTGTTTTCTATAAAATGACTTACGGATTCATTTTACGTAAGTCATTTTCCGAACTTTTCACTTCAAAGAATAAATACTCAAAATAATTTTAATTAATATTAATAAAATATTTTAATATCATTTTCATCAAAATATTATTTATTTATTAATATTTATAATATTATATTTTTATTTTAATAATATATAATAAAAAATTTATATATTTAATAATGAATAATATTATTTATATATTTAAATAATATTTTAATAAATATATTTAAAATATACTAATTAATATTTTTAAAATATAATATAACACTATTACTTTAATAAATAATCTATAATATTTATAATATTTTATTTCACTAAAATATACAAAAATTATTATTTTTAATAATAAAAAAGTTTTATAATAAATAATATTATTTATTGTATTTAATATTTGTAATAAATAATTTTTAAAAAACTCTTCAACTAGTGAAAAAAATGTTTAAATAACATCTTCCAAACATCATAAAACGTTTTCCAGATGTTTTTCAGAAAAATGTAATTCATTTTACGGAAAATGTTTTCCGGAAAATGTTTTCCAGAAATATAATTCATTTTCCAGAATTCAAATTCCAGTAATTCAAATTCCAGTAATTCATTTTCCGGAAAACCAATTACAGCCAAACAAACAGACCCTAAGTAATTTAATTGTTTTGTGATTTGGTCCTTCATTTTTTATTTCTTCAATTATTTATTCATTTTGAGCCTATTTTGAATAAATTTGAACCACATTAGAATACATGTGTAACTTAATTTTTATTTTAACAATAAGTCTCCTTCTTTTTCAATTTAGTTCCTCGATTTTTTGTTTTATTAGTTTTTTTCACTATAACTCTTTTCAGTTTTTCCTTTATACTCTCTTTAATAATTTATCCTCGAAATTCTTTCTTTAGAAAATAATATTATAAATATATTATGTAAATTTAGATGATACTTAATTTACTAAATTACATTATAAATCTTACTTATAAA
The DNA here is from genome assembly GCF_006381635.1 of Hibiscus syriacus. Classification (NCBI taxonomy): domain Eukaryota; kingdom Viridiplantae; phylum Streptophyta; class Magnoliopsida; order Malvales; family Malvaceae; genus Hibiscus; species Hibiscus syriacus. The sequence continues at coordinate 1,746,254 of NW_024063020.1, read as the reverse complement.
TGTGAAAAAGAATATAAAATATATATGTGTACCATATATGGTTAAAGAGAACTGTTTAAAATAGAATCAATCAGTATCATATTATTATAAATATATTATACTCTATTCAAAGATTCACTACATAATATTAAATATATCTTATTATTGAAGGTATCTCATTTACACGTAAGACATGACAACTAGATCGACATTATGATTGATTGAATAATTCAACAATTCATATCAAATTCACATCATTTTTTTTGTTTCTTTTATTGGTAAGGAGCTGATTTTGTTTTATGAGTGTGATTCAAGAATAAAAGAATGATAGAGTTTGACTAAAGCAAAAATAAAATTTTAGTAATTATTACTAACCCAAAAACCTTAATTATTAACTATTTAGGTAATGATGACAAAAGTGATTTGATTATACACCACTCTTGCAATCAAAGCTCTCATCTCCCTTCACTTTCTAGAAAAAGTAATAAACTTATCAAAAAAGACATACAACTATTCTTATGACACCAACACCTTAAATTCCTCAATATAAATATAAAATATTATTAACAAATTAGAAGTTATAAGGATAAAGTATACAAATGGTTTCCGACTATTAAAAGTTATAAGATAATTTTATTATAAAGTGTTATTTTGTTAAGTCATTCAACTATGCATATATTCTAAATTCATCATTTTTCGTAAAAAAAAATATCGATCGTCAGAGTTGAACATTTAAACATGTTAACTTGGATATGATTAAATCTAATCATAACCATTTGAGTTGTATTTTGTGGATCGTCTCTTTGTTTACAGTATGACGTTGAGACAATGTTTGAAATATTATGTCATCGAATCAGTGCTTGAAAGCAACAACAGTGTCAATGGACGTCATTAAAATGCTTTTATTATATCTAGGGGTGCTTATCGAGCGAATCGATCGCGAGTTGTGCAGTGCTCTACTCGTGCTCGTTAAAAACTTTTGTTGCTCGACTCGACTCATTGCTCGTTAAACTAGTTAAAATTTTGCTCGACTCGTGCTCATTAAGAAAATTTGTTGCTCGTTAACCTCATTAAAATTTTTCTCTGACTCATGCTCATTAAGAAATTTTGTTGCTTAACTCGTTGCTCATTAAGCTCATTAAACTTTTGCTCATCTCATTGCTTGTTAAGTTCACCGAATTTTTTATTTAATTTTTTAACTATAAGTAAAATCTACTAATATTATACAGAACTTAATATAAATATAAATTAATAAATTTAACAAAAAAATTTATCAAAAGATTGTATGAAATAAATTGAACGTCTAAACAGAAAAATAACAATTCATAAATATATTAAAATAATAATTAGAGTTTGATATTTGGGTGTAGTAAAATAATAATAATTAATTAATAATTTAGTATTCTTAATTATTTATTAGAAAATCAATAGATTAGTAATTTATCATCTTGTATATTATCTATTACTAAATTAGTAATCTTTTTAATGAATTTTTAATATAACTACTAAAAAGTTATTAAAAAAATTAATAAGTTGCTCACAAACTTATCGAGTCGAGTTGGACTTTGCTCGATTCATCTCATTAAGGTCTCGAGTCGAGCTCGAGTTCGAGTTGAGTCAACCCAAGTCGAGCTTTTACCGAGTTTTAGTTGAGTCGAGTTTGAGTTGCTCACGAGCTGCTCAACTCAATAAGCACCCCTAATCATATATCAATCAGTAAGTTAACATCTAACTCAAATAACCGTCAATTTTTTAATGAAAAAAGATGAGTTTGGAACATATGAATAGTCAAATGACAACTTTGTAACTTTTAATAGTAGGGGACTCAACAACAACAACAACAAATAGTGTAATTAGGGGACCATTTTTTAACTTTTAATAATTTGAAGACTCAACAAAGTAGCATCATATAGTTGAGAGATCATTTTTGTATTTTACCCAATATTTAAAAACTTTTATATCACATAAATATGACTTAAGAATGGATATAGGTCGGATTGAGTAGAGTTTTTAGCATATTTGAATTTGAATCAGATATAGGTATAATATCTTTCATTTGTCACCCAATTTTATTTGGGTTTAGGTAGGTTTTACTCGTCTTAAAATCGACCTGATTTATGAGTTAACCACTCATATTTGTACATGATCTGAAATATATATAGTTTTCAATTTTATTTGGTATATTAGAAACATAATTTAAAATTACAGAGAGAGAGGGGTATTAGTGTAATTATTCTTATATATATAAGAAATAATTATACTATTATCTTGAGTTAGGTAAAAAAAAATCATCATAAACTTAAATCTAATCTTACTTGATCTTATCTTTAAAAAAAAATGAACTAAATCTAATTTAAAAAAAGTAACTTATAAGGTCATATAGAATTGAAATCTATTAGACCTAAATCTCATGTTCATCTCTAAATATGACATGTAAATTTTAATTCAAAATTTATTTTAATTTAAATATTATTCTACATGAATTTTATTAAATATATTTTGTCTAATTGTGTTATAATAATTGCTTCTTTTTGTTGAAATGTGATAATTGCTTTTAGCTATTATTATTTATATATAATAAATTATAAAAGAAATGGGTTCCAAAATAAGCAATTTTGAATTCAAAAGCTTAATTCCACTATTAAAGGGAAAGCAAACAAAGAAATGATTAAGACATATTTGTCATATAACCATTGGAAAACAACAAAAATTTTATTAATAGAATGGGACATATCATATGAAATAAATACTAAGAAATGATGTGCCAAAAATTAAAGGGTTAATGGGCAACCACTTTGTTTCCCTTCACATATCTCCCCCAAGTTTCCGTCATAAATGAAATTAACATAATATTATGTATTATGTCCTTTTCCATCAACCATTGTACCTATAAATGAGAAAAGACAGATCGTGAACTACTCGACATTAACTCGATCAATGATGGATAAATATTTGGATCAAATGGACTCGAGTCGAGCTAGAGTTTTTAACGAACCGAAACGAGCTACTCGATATTCTACTTGAAAAGCTCGTGAGCAGCTCGAAAATATAATATATTAAGATTTTATTTTTTTTTAAATAAATTATTAATAATATTAATATTTATGTATTGATTTTTTTAAAATACAGTAAGATTTTTATGTATTTAAGGTTTATCTTTGAGTTTGAGTTTGAGGTTTCAATCAAGTTAAGTTTAAGAAATTTTTTTCATTTCGAGCAACTCACGAGCTTCAGTTCAGGATTTCGAGTTCAAGTCGAGCTTGAAAAATTTAAGCTCGCGAGTTTTTGAGTCGAGTCGAGCTCCATTTCAAAGCTTTCGAGTCGAGTTGAGCTCAGTAATACTCGAGCTCGACTCGGCTCGTTTACACCCCTAATTGTCCCATCACTAAGTAAAATTCTATGAAAATCTTGCAATTTTTAACATTTCATTTAATATTTTCTTACTTTTAATGGATTTTTAATAATTTAAGATAATTATAAGATAGTGTATGTTGGTTCATAATAATTGATTGTACCAACAAATAATAACCATCATAATTGATTTTATACTAGTTATCTAGTTATGACCGAGAAATAGAGAGAGGAAATTATCTTTTTTTTTTTCTTAGTATGAATTGAAATTAAAATGAAAAAAGAACCAAAAGTTCACTTATATATTAATTTGGTTATATGAAAATTTAAAATTACTATATATTTTGTACGAATCAACTTATCTCAGTGGGTTAAAGGAATCGTTTTTATTTCTAGAGGTAATAAGTTCGAGCACCAACGGTTATCGACTGTAGCGGGGTGATTGAACATTTGTTGTCAAATGGTTGAAAGTGTTTAAAATAAATACTACTTTGTAATCATCTTAGCTTAATAAAAAAAATTATTATATATTATAAATTTTTTCTATTGAAAATCGAGAATTATGTTCATCCCTGATTACGATAGAATCGAAAATTACGTAGGGTTTTAAAACATTAATAGAATTCGACAGCAGAGGTGGAACCTCCTTAGGAGTAGTGGGGCCATGGCCTTCCCCACCAAATATTAAAAAATAATATATTTAATTATTAAATTTAATTTTATAAAAATTATTAAATTTAATTTTATAAAAATTATTAAATTTGGTTACTCCAATGTATATTATTTTAAAATTTAGAAACTATCTAAATATCATTTATTAGAAATAATTAATATCTATTTATTAAAGAAATCATAGTCACTTTCTTCTTCTTCTTCCTCTTCTATTTTCTTTTTTTTCTTCTTTACAACTTGTGTTAACTGTATTGATCAATTTAATTTTTCTTCTTTAATTTTATTTAACCGATAGCGGCACCGGTTTTTATGATGATTATATATTTTTTTTTAATAAGAATAATTATGTATTTGTGACATTTTCTCTACCTTTATAACATATTAATCCCCTTTTGTATTTTATTTGTCGATGCATTCAGATTTGTCCTTATCTTTAGTTTGCTCAAGCTTTTTGGTTATTTTTTTTACATTTTCCTTATTTGATTCTTCTGTGATATAAATTGTTAGTTTTTTGTGTCAATAGTTTTTGTGTCATTGTAATTCTGGATATTTTTTTATTTTTCATAAAAACTATCGACTTTCTATCTAAAAAATTTATTTATTATTATTATTATTTTATTTTTAAATAAATAAAAATATATTTTTCTTTGTTATTTTTTATTTTAAGATACAAAAAAATTCTTTGTATTTTTTATGTTTGGTTCTACACTTTTTTTGAGTTGAGAACTTCAAGCAAGTTACCAAGTATTTCATTTAAATTGAAGGTAATTTTTCTAAAAGTATTTTCAATTCAATTAATATATATATATATATATATATATATATATATATTATGTAGGTTCATGAATTTTCATCTCTAAAAATAAATAAAAAATTATACACAATTTTTTTTATATATATTTAAAATATCTGTAAATATCTAGATTTAAATTTGCATATCATGTGAAATTTGTATGAAATTAAATTAATAAAATTTTATGGCTATATGTTATAAGTTGCGTGAAATCATGGGCAAACACAAAATATTAGATGAATATTGTTCCTTTAAAATTTTATGTGAACAAATAAATTCTAAATTTTATAATGTTTTTATTAATATAATATTTTAATACATAATTTATATTAGTAAAAACGCTAAAATATTTTGATTATTATATATATAATTTTTTTTTAAAAATAATTCTCCAACAATTAATGTTGACTTCCGTCACTGTTGGACATGTTCATGAATAATTTTATTACAATAAATAACATAGTTTTGTTTTCTCGCAATTCAACCATTTCCAAATTTCAAGCACTGCTTCTGGAATACTCGAGAATGTATCGAACAGAAATTTTTTTGAATTAAATTGGTCGCCCCACGTGTGTCATGCGACGCCGTTGAAACCCTTAATTTCTTCTCATCTTATTTTCCAAGTCAGTTTTAGTGCAATGTGAATGTACATTTGAGGTTTATGCTTTGGGATACAACACCATCATATATGAATTATAATGTGACATGATTGTTTTTAAATTAAATTTTTTTAATTAAAATAATTTATGTATAAATTTATCTGATGCTACAAAAGTAAAAAAATAAAATTATATATTTAGAAAATAAAAAGTAAAATTTATTAAAGCTATTATTTGTATTATTTATTGACGGATGAGTCTACCACGCTCGAGGAGCACTGCTGAAGACCACTAACGATGAGCATCACTAAACTCCATTAATTTAATTTATAAAAAAATAAAATTTAAAAGGACTCAAAATATAATTATAAATTAGTTAAAATTTAAAAATGAATTGTTTAAAATAAAATATTAATTGTATTATTTTCCATAAAGTTTTAACAATAAAACATTTATAATATCTTTAAAAATTGTTAAAAATATTATAGAAAATAATGTAATTAATATTTTATTTAAAATAATTTACTTTTAAAATTTTAAATAATTTATAATCATACATTGAGTTTTTTTAAAATTTTAAATTTTTATAAATTAAATTAATAGTATTCAGCGGTACTCATCGTTAATGATACTCGTCGAGTGTTGTAGAACTTTCCTATATTGAAATGGTATTATTTTATATTTATTTCTTATAAGTGTTGAGGATTAATTAGGCTATCAATTAAAATTAATTACGAAATATTAATGTATGGTATTAAAAAAACAACTTGAAAAATATGAGGCGGCTAAACATGAATCTTCCTTATTTAAGCGATAATATCAGACAAAAGAAAAAGTTAAACAACTGAGAATAGGTCTGTAAATAAGATGAGACAGATCGTGAGTTACTCAAAATCGATTCGAGCTTGAGCTCGACTCGAGTTCTTAACTAGCCAAAACGAGCTACTTTATATTCGACTCGAAAAGCTCGTGATCAACTCGAAAATATAATATATTAAGATTTTATTTTTTTTAAATAAATTATTAATAATATTAATATTTATGTACTGATTTTTTTTAAAATACAGTAAGATTTTCATATATTTAAGGTTCAGATTCGAGTTTGAGTTTGAGGCTTCAATCGAGTTAAGTTTAATATTTTTTTTTTCATTTCAAGCCTTTTCGAGCTGGTCACGAGCTTCAGCTCAGAATTTCGAGTTCGATTTGAACTTGAAAATTTTAAACTCGCGAGTTTTCGAGTCGAGTCGAGTTAAGCTCAGCAATACTTGAGCACAACTCGGCTCGTTTACACCCCTACTTGAGCCTCTACTTTTCTATTCTTTTGGCATTACCAAGAGGTTTTTTAGCCCAACAGGGCACCCGAAATAATTATATGAACTAAGGGTCTGTTTGTTTCACGTAAAATATTTTATGGAAAACGTTTTCCTCACTTTTTAGTGTTTGGATAAAGGAAAACAGATTGGTCAATGTAAAATATTTTCCTAGTCAACATAATTTCCTTTGCATTTTATGGAAAATCACTTATGATTTAATAAAATCATTTTATGGTTTAATTTTCTGTAAGTCATTTTCCAAAATTTTCACTTCAAAACATAAATACTCAAATTAATATTATTTTATAAATTTAATATTAATATGATATTTTAGTATCATTTTAATAAAAATATTAATTATAACATATTTAAAATATATTTATTAATATTGTTGAGTCAATCGATCGGATGAAATAGCCAAGAGGGGGAGTGAATTGGCAATTAAAAATTTTGGTGGAAGCTTGAGAGAAAATAAAAATAATTTGCACATCGATTTAGAGTGGTTCGACTTTCTCAACCAAAGTCTACGTCCACTATCTTAGCTATCCACACTAAGGATTTTTCACAAATTCATTAATTTGCCTTCCTTTTGAGGACAAAGAGTAACCTTACAACTCCATAAAAAATTATACCCCAAATTCTTGAGACACTATCTCTCAAAGAGAAAATTACAAATTTTACAAACTTAGAAGAAAACCTCACAAGGTACAATTGTTTGCACAATTAAGAACAAATAAGAACACTCAAGAAATAAATACAAATGAGCACAAAATTGTGTTTTTGGAAAGAAAAATGAATATTGAAAGGATGTTGGCTTGATTTGCTCAAACTTGAAGTTTAAGGCTTTCTCTTGTTTCTCTTATCAATTCTTAATCACCAATGGCTTCAAAACTTGTTTAAATACCCCTTGAATGGATTCTGAACGTTGGGGATGATCATAGAGTCAATAGAACCACTGTTGTATGTTTTCCACTTCAAAAAGCTGTTGGGAGCATATGGGTATCGATACTCCATTAAGGGGTATCGATACTACCTGTTATAAATTCAAATATTTCGACCGTTGTAACCCAACAGTATCAATACCTTTCAAGGAGTATCGATACTACTATGTATAGTAGTATCGATACCAAACATGGTATCGATACCATTTTGGCATTCTGTTAAATCTCAGAGTCAAAACCAAAGGCGTAGTATCGGTACCATGATCATGGTATCGGTACTACTATAGGCAATGGTATTGATACCGTGTAGGGTATCGGTACCCGTTTTGCATTTGATATAAGGGGGTATCGATACTGATAAGGCAGTATTTGTACTACCCTATTGAAAATCCATTTTGACTTGATTTAAGTTCGAAATACTTTGTAAAAATTATTTCAAAAATATTTTTAGTGTAAATCTCAAATTTTCATTTGTAAGGAGTAAAAATTGATATTTGAAAACTTGCAGTAATATTTGTAATATTCGAATAATTGAATCGAATATAATATTTAAATAAAATCTTAAAATTAATTTACACATTTATTTGTCATATCGAAATATCAAAATGTTTTCAACAATCTCCCCCTTTTTGATATAACAAAACATTTTAGAAATTTTAAGATTTTCTTTTAAAAAATCTCTTTGAAAAATTACTCCCCTTACTTTAAGATTTCTCCCCCTTTTTGCTATAAAAAAGACTCAATATATTTTAAACAAGATAGCCAAATTGATGTATATATAGCTGCTAAGATCATGAAAGCCAAGAGAAATATTAGTCAACATAATCAATATTCATATTCAATATGTAATTGAAATTGGTATTAATTGTACTAATATGAAATATGCAAGAACTAACGAAATCAACATAAATACTTAATTAAGTCCAAAATATCAACCATTCATAATCATCCAACCAAAAGACACAAATAACCAAAACATCCAAATATTCAAACAACCAAATATCCAAATCATTCATCAAAATGGTTAAACAATTTTTAGGATTAAAGACATAGTTCAACTTAAGAAAACTAGCAAGATAGGTCAATCATCTGTAGGAGGGTTGGGATGGGATTCATGTGCTCTTAAAGAAGCCACGTCTCAAGCAAGTGCATCAAGCCTAGCGTTTAGTTCGTCATAGCGAGCTCGAGATTCCCGTTCCTACTCTAAATGTTGAGCGGTGAATTGGGACTCTAAGGATGCAAACCTTAAGTTGAATGTTTCCATAAAGAACTAAAAATATGGAGGCATTGTACTATGTTTCCTAGCTAGCTCGTCGTTGGGTTGGTTTACAAGATCATTGACATCCTGTACAAGATCTTCAAGTTCTGGAGCCGGAGCCAGAGCCGGAGCTGGAGCTGTTTGTGATAAACTAGTACCAGGAGTTTTCTTTGTAGTTCGAACCCAATTATCCTTATCTCATGTCCATCCTGATTTTGATGAACATATTGCTAAGTATATAACCATAAACTAAAGTTTCAACTCATTTGGAAGGCACGTTGTTTACGGTTTATACTAATTCCCCAAAGATAATTTGAGGGATATTTATTTTCTTATTTTTCTGGATGCAATGGATCCACCATATGTCAATAGCTCGAAAAGTGGAGTATTTACCTCCGGATGGTCTAAACCACCAAGAGATCATTAAGTGAAGAAAATGCTCTTGATAGTCTAATACACTCGCACTCTTATTGACCTCATATAGGGAATGCACTAAATCTCTCTCATTATCGATCCCTCTATTCTCTAGTCTGAATGCTCTAGCTATATAGTTCGAATCTATGGTGATGTATTGGCCCAAGAGATAGGACCGAATACTTTCAGTGGTGGTTTGGGACTCGTTTTGTAGACACACGACATTGGAATAGAAAATATGTACTAGTTGTTGATAGACAACTGGTTTTATTTTAAATAGGTTATCAAACTTCCAAGCTTTGAGGGTTGGGAGGTATTTGAAGTTCATCTCTTCCATAGCCTCTAGAGACGGGAGACGCTCTTCCCTAATATTGGATGACTCAAAATAGTTAATGTACCTATTGTAGAGGTTTCTACGGTTAGGTTCGTTAAAACATGAATTAAGAATGGTCATACCGGGTTCATTGGCATTTGGATTTGGAGGTGGAATAGGAGGTGGGTTTTGTGGTTGATTAGAATGACTAGTGGAAGACCTAGGTCGTTTAGGAGCCATGATTTAGGAAATCATAATGGTAAACCTACAATTTAAAACAACATATGTATGCAACAATTATTCCCAAAATTCTATGAGTTCTCAATTCAAGGTTCTCTTAAAAATAGTGTCTAATGGGAAAAATTGAAAAACTATTTTGAAAACTAAGTTTGAAAAAAAACAATATAATTAAATAAAAAACAACAATTAAATCAATTTTTTTTAATTTTGAAATTTTGAAATTCTTGTGTTTTTGATAAAATTAGTTGTAGATTATAGTGTACAACTATAATGTACGAAATGCCCATTCACTAATTTAATCTAAAACTAGTCCTAGATTCGAAAAATCAATAAAACAATATTTTAAGAAAAAATACCTTGAAAATTCGGATTGAGAGGAATGTGTTGTTGATTGCACGAATTTGATGAAACTAGCAGGATTTAGAGTTGAAAACGATTGATTTTCGACTTGAAATTGTTGGATTTGAGCAAAGTGAAAATTTGGGGTTTTAATAAGGGGAACGACCGAAGTGTTTGTATTTGGAATTTTAGGCAAAATGATGTTATTTATATCCTAAAACCAACTAGTAGTATCGGTACTTCTCGAGGAGTATCAATACTTCAAGGCTTTTATGAGTAGTATCGATACCTGGGTATCGATTTAAGTACTATCGGTACTTTATGAACAGTATCAATACTCGATGATAGAAGTATCGATAATATGCTAGTAGTATCAATACCTAGCAAGAGTAGTATCGATACTATGTAAGTAGTATCGATACCAAGTGCACAATATGGTCAAAAATCTGCAATTAAATACTTTGCATGCAAAATTTATCAACTATAGTGGTATAGGCATTTCTTATTACGAAAATTAATTATGTTCAATCAATCAAATCATACTTAAGCCTAATCTGAACATATTATTAATTTTCACTAAAGATCATAAACTCTCCCTAACTATTAGCATAAAAGGCATTTAAAAATGTCATTTTTATATGCAATTTTCTTTTATTCTTAAAAGTGCTAAACTTATTTTAAACACTAAATCAAGGTAGGTTAGTTAAGCCTAATTCTCTCCTAAGTGTCCAAAATCTTTCTTTATCCAAAGGTTTTGTAAAAATGTCTGCTTATTGATGCAAAGTATCTACATATTCTAGAACTATATCTTTCTTTGTGACATGATCTCTAATGAAATGATGTCTAATCTCAATGTGCTTAGTTCTAGAGTGTTGGATGGGATTTTTAGTGAGACAAATAACACTAGTATTGTCACACTTGATAGGAATGATACCTACTTCAATTCCATAGTCCAAAAGTTGTTTTTTCATCCATAAAACTTGTGCGCAACAACTACCGACTGAAATGTATTCCGCTTCAGTGGTAGATAATACAACAATATTTTGCTTCTTTGAAAACCAAGAAATTAGCATGTTTCCTAGGAATTGACCAGTACCGGAGGTGCTTTTCCTATCTATTTTACATCCTCCAAAATCTACATCCGAGAAGGCATGTAAGCTAAAGCTAGAGTCACTAGAATACCAAAGTCCTATACTAGGAGTATCCTTAAGGTATCTAAAGATCCTCTTAATGGCTTGTAGATGAGATTCCTTAGGGCATGATTGAAATCTAGCACATAAGCAAACACTAAACATAATGTCGGGTCTACTTGTGGTTAAATAAAGCAAAGAGCCAATCATAGACCTATAGAGCTTAACATCTACACATTTATCTTCTTTATCTATGTCGAGCTTTGTAGATGGGCTCATAGGAGTGGCTTGGGGTTTTACATTTTTCAATCCAAACTTTTTGAGCATATCCTTGACGTACTTTTCTTGATTGATGAAGATGTCATCTTTTCTTTGCTTGATTTGGAGCCCCAAGAAAAATGAAAGCTCCCCCATCATGCTTATCTCAAATTCACCTTGCATTAGCTTAGAAAACTCTTGACAAAGAGCATCATTAGTAGAACCAAAAATTATATCATCAACATAAATTTTTACTACTAATAAATCTTTACCTTTTCGTTTTAAAAACAATGTAGTGTCAACATTCCCTTTTGAAAAACCTTTTTTAATTAAAAAATTTGACAATCTTTCATACCAAGCTCTAGGAGCTTGTTTTAAATCATATAAAGCTTTTGTCAATTTAAAAACATGATTGGGAAATTTTGAGTCCTCAAAACCAAGAGGTTGTTCCGCGTACACTTATTCTTTTATAAAACCATTTAAAAATGCACTATTAATATCCATTTGGTATAATTTAAATCCATTAAAACATGCAAATGTTAATAACATTCTTATTGCTTCCATCCTAGCTACGGGAGAATATTTTTCATCAAAATCTATTTTTTCTTCTTGAGTATACCCTTGAGCAACAAGTCTAGCCTTGTTTCTCACTATGTTACCACTTTCATCAAGCTTATTCTTAAACACCATTTAGTACCTACAATAGATTTATTACTTGGTCTTTCAACTAATGTCCATATTTTACTTCTCACAAATTGATTTAACTCTTCTTGCATAGCCATAATCCAATTTTCATCGTTTAATGCTTCTTTAACATTTTTAGGCTGTATGTATGAGATAAATGCAACATAATTACAAATATTTCTAAGAGAAGATCTAGTAGTTACCCCTTTGTATGGATCACCTAAAATCTCACCATCCTTGACATAGTTGTACTCTCTTGGGTATGTGACTTCCATTTTTTCAATGGTTAGATTCTTGAATGCATCTTGAGTTTCCTCATCCTTCATTTCTTCCTTTAATGATGATTTTCCCACTTCATTTGCATTCAATATACATACGTCATCATCAACACAAGAATCCTTCCTCGAAAGAGGATTATCATCGAAAACAAAATGAATATACTCTTCTACCACTAAAGTTCTTTTATTAAACACATGATATGCTTTAGAATTTAAGGAATAACCCATAAAAATTCCTTCATCACTTTTAGCATCGAATTTGTCAAGATTGTCTTTATTATTGTTTAAAACAAAACATTTGCATCCAAAAGGACGAAAATAACTAATGTTAGGTTTTTTATTTTTGAAAATTTCATATGGAGTTTTCTTTAAAATAGACCTAATCATTACTCGATTTATCACATAACAAGTGGTATTTGTGGCTTCCGCCCAAAAATATTTTGGCAAATAGTTTTCACAAAGCATGGTTTTAGCAATTTCCTCTAAAGATATGTTTTTCCTCTCAACAACTTCATTTTGTTGAGGGGCTCTAGATGCTGAAAAATTATGGCTAATTCCATTTGAATTAAAAAAAATCAATAAATCCAAGATTTTCAAATTCAGTACCATGATCATGCCTAACACTTGAAATGGAGTAACCTTTTTCATTTTGAATTACTTTTGAAAAAGTGATAAAATTTTCTAAAGCTTCATCTTTAGTACTTAAGAAAAGAACCCAAGTATACATAGAATAGTCATCAACCAATACAAAAGAATATTGTTTTCCACCCAAGCTAGTTGTTCTAATTGGCCCAAAAAGATCTATATGGATCAATTGTAATACTCTACTAGTTGATAAACCATTAATAGGTTTAAAGGAAGCTCTCTTATGTTTTCCTTTTGTACATGCATCACAGATTTTATCATTATCAAATTTTAGTTTTGGTAAACCTCTTACTAAATTGCCTTGAATAAGTCTTTGCAAAACACCCATGCTTGTATGTCCTAGTCGCTTATTCCATAACCAACTATCATGCTCATCTTTGGCAACTAAGCATAAATTAGTCATGTTGATCGAATCTAAATGCACTATGTATATGTTCCCTATTCTATGACCAATAAGCATAATCCTATTAGATGCAATGTCAACAATTTTACAACTGTTTGATTCAAACAAGACATTGTATCCTTTATCACACAATTGACTAATACTTAAAAGATTATGCTTTAAATCATTAACATATAAAACATTTTCTATTTGTATGGAAGAGGTATTACCTATAGTACCTATACCTTCTATGTAACCTTTTGAGTTGTCACCAAAGGTTACAACTCCTCTATTTTTATCTTTAAGCTATGAAAACTGGCTTTTGTCTCCGATCATATGTCTTGAGCATCCACTATCAAGGTACCATGAATTTGATCTTGTATTTCATGCCTTGAAGCAATGTTCCTTTACTTACAAACATAGATTATATTTTGATTTTTGATACCCAAATTCTTTTGTGTTCATATTCATTAGTCCCTAAAAGCCTAGTCTCATTAGGTATCCATTTGCTTAGGATATCTTTATCTTTAGTATCATTGAGTCCTTTAGGAACCCATATATTCCTAATGATCTTACCATTCGAGGTTCTTTGGAGACCTCTATGATTTTAAGGTTTAAAATTCTTTCTAACGTAGTTGGATTTTGAATTTGTTTTCCTTTTTCTTGATCCAACTCTTTCAAAAGAAGCTTTAAGATCATCATTTTTCTTTTAATGATCATCATTAAATCTTGAAAGTAAGTTTTGCAAATCAGAATTTTGTTTTTCGAAATCTTTTATTTTGACTTGCAAGTCTTCAATCTTACTTTTGAGTTCATTGTTGGTCTTGGATATGGGATATTTTTCATTTTCCAATTTTGAAATACTTCTCTTGTATTTTTAAAATAACTTCTCATATTCCAAAGGCAACTCATAATATTCCTCTAATAACTCATCAAAAGAATAATCTTCTAAATTGGATGAGTTAGAGGTTACCTGAGAATCCTCCTCAGTAGTCATTAAGCACAAGTTTGCTATTTCTTGTTCCTCTTCGTGGGATGATTCATCATCGCTCCAAGTAGACACGCGTGTTTTATGCTTATTCTTTGAAAGACCCTTCTTCTTCAATTGTGGGCAATCAGATTTGATATGCCCATTCTTTTTGCACTCATAGCATATGATTGGGTCATTCTCCTTGGACTCATTTTTGAAGCCTTCATTTCGTTGGAATTTTCTTCCTCTATTGGGCTTCATTAATCTTTTGAATCTTTTGGCCAATAATGCCATTTCCTTCTTTGCATCGTCCTTCTTCTCTTAATCTTCCTCATCTTTAGTCATCATTTAGTGAATGAGGAGAGAACCAATTAGCTCATCGAGGGTTAAAGACTTTAGGTCTTTAGCTTCGATAATTGCAATCTTCTTTGATGCCAAGCTTTTGGAAGAGAATAAATTATCTTCTTCACAAGTTTCTCATTAGGGATTATTTCTCCGAATCCCTTGAGACCATTGATAATTACGGAAAATCTATCCGTCATAGATTTGATATCTTCATCTGGTTTCATTTTGAAATTTTCATAGCTATGATTAAGAAGACTGATTTTGGTTTCTCTTACCTCATCAATTCCTTCATGAGTGACTTGGAGTTTATCCCATATCTCCTTTGCGGTTGAACAAGATGATATTCTCTCGTATTCATCCGGTCCAAGTGTGCAAAATAGAATATGTATTACTTTTGAATTGAGTTGGAATTGTCTCGTCTTTTCTTCACTCCACAAATCCATGTCTTTGGATGGTGTAGAGTAACCTTTCATCATGATGTTCCATTCTCCCATGTCACTAGCTTGAATGAAGAACTTTATCATATTCTTTCAATAGACGTAGCTAGCTTTATTGAAAAATGAAGGCTTGTTGACTGGCTGAGAATCAAGAACGAAGTCGAAGTTTGATGTAGAGGTCATTGATAACTTTGATAACGATTGAACTCTTCTCGGATCTTCTCAAGAGGTGGTAAAACCTTCAAATGAGTCTAGCTCTAATACCAATTGTTGAGTCAATCGATCAGATAAAATAGCCAAGAGGGGGTGAATTGGCAATTAAAAATTTTGGAGGATGCTGACAGAAAATAAAAATAATTTGCACAACGATTTAGAGTGGTTCGACTTTCTCAACCAAAGTCTATGTCCACTACCTTTGCTATCCACACTAAGAATTTTCCATAAATTCACTAATTTGTCTTTCTTTTGAGGACAAAGAGTAACCTTATAACTCCCTCAAGAATTATACCCCAAATTCTTGAGACACTATCTCTCAAAGAGAAAATTACAAATTTCGCAAACTTAGAAGAAAACCTCACAAGTTACAATTGTTTGCACAATTCAAAACAAAGAACACTCAAGAAATAAATACAAATGAACACAAATTGTGTTCTTGTAAAGAAAAATGGATATTGAAAGGATGTTGGCTTGATTTGCTTAAACCTGAAGTTTAGGGTTTCTCTTGTTTCTCTTCTCAATTCTTAATCACCAATGGCTTCAAAACTTGTTTAAATACCCATTGAATGGATTCTGAATGTTGGGGATGATCATGGAGTCAATAGAGATGTTGTTGTATGTTTTCCACTTCAAAAAGCTGTTGGGAGCATATGGGTATCGGTAGGGATGGGCATGGAACTCGAACCCGATGGGTTCCGACCCGACCCGATCGGGTCGAATTTTTTATAAAAAAAATTAGGTTCGGGTCGGGTCGGGTTTTATATTAAAATATTTAGAGTCGGGTTTAGGGTTAAAATAATCTTACCCAACCTGACTCGAATATTTAATGCATAATTATTATTTTTTTACTTTTTTTACTTTGACTCAGTAGTTTTTTGATTTGAACCGGAGTACAATATCCTTGGATTTTTCTTTACCTCGGAGAGAAGACACCCCCTTTACACTGCATTTCTTTCGGGTTTTAAACCCATTACTGAGAAAGAATTCTATTTTATTTCTTGATTTTTGTCCTCAACAGGCGTGGAGTAGGCTTGGAATGGGCACATAATGGGACTTGATTAAAAGGCATGGGCAATGCATGGGCAGGATGTGTTTGATTAAAAAAAGGTGCTCCTGCAACTTTAATGCTTCGAGGGAGGTGAAGGTTGTGCATGTGATTATAAAAACAGATACCCAAGCGTGAATTTTAATAATTAAAAAATTATATCAGGTCGGGTTTTTAAAATGTCCATCTGGTCGGGTCGGGTCATGGGTGGAGGTATCCTTCTTCTCAGGTCGGGTGCACCCAAAACTCGACCCAACCCGACCCATACCCATCCCTAGGTATCGGTACTCCACTAAGGGGTATCGATACTACCTGTTATAAATTCAAATATTTCGATCGTTGCAACCCAACGGTATCGATACCCTTCAAGGAGTATCGATATTATTATAGTAGTATCGATACCGTCCAAGGAGTAACTATACTACTATTTATAGTAGTATCGATACCGTCCAAGGAGTAACTATACTACTATTTATAGTAGTATTGATACCAAACATGGTATCAGTACCATTTTGGCATTTTGTTAAGTCTCAGAGTCAAAACCAAATGAGTAGTATCAGTACCATGATCATGGTATCGGTACTACTATAGGCAATGGTATCGATATCGTGTAGGGTATCGGTATTCGATGTAAGGGGGTATCGATACTTATAAAGCAGTATCGGTATTACCCTATTGAAAATCCATTTTTAACTCGATTTAAGTTCGAAATATTTTGTAAAAATTATTTCAAAAACATTTTTAGTGTATATCTCAAATTTTCATTTAGTAAGGAGTAAAAATTGATATTTGAAAACTTGGAGTAATATTTGTAATATTCAAATAATTGAATCAAATATAATATTTAAATAAAATCTTAAAATTAATTTACACTTATTTGTTATATCGAAATATCAAAATGTTTTCAACAAATATTTTTAACAAAATAATATAATAATATTATTATTACAATAATATACTCAATTATATTTTAATAATATATGATACTATTATATTCTTAATATATAATAAATTATTAATAAAAGTTATATTATTTCTTAATTTCTTAAAAATAATATTATTGAATTATTAATAGTGAATAATTTTATTTATGTATTTAATATTAATATAATAGTATAATAATATTATAAAAATTCCATAAAATATATTAATTAATAATTTTAAAATATAATATAATATTTTATTTTTATATATAGTCAATATAATTTATCATATTTTTATTTTAATAGAAAATACTAGAGTAAATATTTTTTATTTATAAAAGTATAGAAATAATACTTTAATAATAATATTAGCATAAATAATATTAAATAAATTATTCTAATATTTTTATAATAATAATAATATTAAGTTTTTATAATAAATAATATTATTTATTATATTTTATATTTACAATAAATAATTTCTAAAAAAATTATCAACTAGTGAAAAATGGTTTACGCAATATCTTCCAAACACCATAAAACATTTTCCAGAAAATGTATCATCTAGTGAAAAATGATTTACACAATATCTTCCAAATGGACCCTAATAGGGAACCTCAAAAATTATTTTGGGATTTATAGTATTTTTTTACAGTGCAGGATGAACTCGTCATCTCGAGGTGACGAGTTTTATGAGATATATTTTTTATTTTGGACCTAATATTTTAATATTTCTCCTATAACTCATCGCCTCCATATGAGTTCCAATTAAAAATTATTTTTTTCAATATTATTATGTGAAATTTTATTTTTTAAAAAGATACAGCGGACGAGTTCCTTTATATATATATATATATATATATATTGCTGAAAATAACAATAAACTATGAATATTAGAGTAGACCTTCATATATGCACATTAGGGAAAAAACTACAAACTTAATACATTAACATAAAGACATAAATAAGACTAACCTTACAAACACCATAAACATTAAATAAAATCATCAACATAGTAGTATTGATTAAGAAGTTTTAATCTTTGTAATCAATAGATTCATCAAAAGTAAGATTAAGATCTTCAATTCCCCATTATTTTTATTGTTGCATTTACGTACAAATTGGAACCATGGTTCTGGGTCTCCATCATCTATGTTTTTTTCTTGGTCATTTGTCTAAGTTAGTGGGATATTCGAGTTGGAAGCAACATCCACAATGGTACGAGCAAGGTCAAGATCATCGAACTCTACAAATAAATCGATATTAGACAAAGAGTGATAGAAATATATCTCAATCATGCCAGCAAGGTCTACACTATCTCTTAGATGAAACCTCGTGCATGATACTGGAAATTTATCATAAAAGAAAAATATTCTTCTACTACTTCCAAGTAGGACTCTTGTTTCTATATTGAACTTTAACTCGTGTAGTTGGTTTTTTAGGAAACACACGGTTATAGATTTGTGATCGTAAAAAATAATTGCACAAACAGTTGACATATTTAGAAAAAAAACTCAAGTTTTTGAAGTGAAAGATTGAAGGGTATTTTGATTTTATTGAATGAGCTCTAAAAAATTCATCTTGTGCACTATTGCTGCAATAAATAAGTTTTAAAAAGTTATTGAAATTTTATTTTATTGTTGCAATAAATGACCTTTTAAATATAGTTGAAATAATGCATTGATTGAACATCAAAAAGTAACTGGAACAGTGAAAATTTTGCCCTTGTTAAAATAAATATTTTTTATAATTTGAAGTGATAATTTAATATTGAGTTTTTTTTATTTGAGTTGATTTATCTTTAAAAAGTGGTGAGCGACGGCCAAGAGCAAGAGCCCCCACTGCAATCAGTCCATCATTCTCTCCTATTGGTCCGAATTCATCAGATTCTTAGAAGCCATTAATGAGGCTTTTACCCAAAAGCATAGAACGATACGAAGGTTTACTCGGGGCTGTGTTTTCCGAGGGCTGAGTCTGACTTTCTTCTACCATGACAACATCGGGAGTCTTCTCCATGTCACCCTTCGTTATTGCGTTGATCTTCTTTTTGCTTCTTATTAGGATGTCATTTATTGTTCAGAGCGTTCCTCTCTCATTTTCTTAAATATTATTCCAAATATCATAAGGATAAAGCACATATGAATACATAACGTTCTTATTCTTTGTCTTAGGTAATATATGTATCCAACAATAAAATTGATTGGGCATTATATATATGTATTAATATTTTCTAGGTTTATTTAAAGTTTATGTCTCTCTTTTCAATAACATAAATTTAAATAATAAATTTGAATTAGCCACTCTCTCCTTTCACCCTCTCTCTTCTTTTTTTCTTTTATCATTTGTCATTTTCTATAGATCGAATCAATTTTTTCTTCTTTGATTTTATTTAGCCAACGGCGATTTCAGTTTTGATTCTGGTTACCGACTATCGTTTGTCTTTTTTCTTTGTTTCTTTTTTAGTTTTTAAATAGGAATAAATTTATCTTTGTGATACGTTTATCTCTTCTTTTACGTAGGGATGGCAACGGGCCGGGTTCGGGCCGGGTATTGATCCTCCCGTCCCCGTCCCCGTTTAAAAAATCGGTACCCGTCCCCATTTAAAAAATCGCGGGGATTTAAACGGGGATCCCCGTCGGGTAATCGGGAAAAACCGCGGGAAACAGGTATCCCCGTTTAGCACAAACGATTATTTAAACGGGTATTGGGCCAGGTATTGGGTCGGGTATTGGGTCGGTATTGGGCTGGGAATCGGGTCGGGTATATATATATATTTAAATTAAATATATATTTTTTATTTAAATTAAATTTATTAATATTATATATATATATATATAAATAAATAATTATTTTTAATATTTATCGAGTCGGGTATCGGGGCGGGTAATCGGGGCGGGGATTACCAAATTCGTCCCCGTCCCCGTCCCCGTTTAAAATAAATGGGTTTTCCCCATCCCCGTCCCCGTCCCCGTTTATCATCCCCGAACCCGACCCGTTTAATTCGGTTTTCGGTTTTCCCCGTCGGGTTCGGGTTTTTTTGTCATCCCTACTTTTACGGCACGTTTATCTTTTCATTTTGGTAGTTTTTCAGTTTTTTTGTTGTTGTTTTCGTTTATCTTTTTTTTCTCAGGGTTGGATTTGAAATCACCACGACTAATCAAGATGGTGCTTATTTGTTATCATGTTGATATTCCATGCTTTCGACCATCGGATTGATTTGGATATGTATTTTGTGTTCGTGGATAGTTTTCTCACGTCGCTCGGCTCTGATTTACGATTTTTCGGTGATCCTCTAACTATAGAGTGTTGCTTTGTTGAGTCATTCGACTATTAAAAGTTACAAAACAATCACCCAACTATTCGTTATATTCCAATTTTATTATTTTTCGTTTAAAATTGACAATATTCTGAGCTAAACGTTAACATATTGATTGTGATATGATAAAATTTAATCCCAAAGTCTCAATCATCAATATAACCATTTTTTTAACGAGAAATGACGAGTTTAGAACATAATGAATAGTAGTGTGATCATTTTGTAATTTTTAATAGTCAAAGAACTTAACAAAACAACATTATATAATTGAAGGACCGTTTTGTAACTTCTAATATTCGAGAGACTTAATAAAACTATATTATATAGTCAGAATACCATTTGTGTACTTTACCCTTTAATTAGTTGGTAATACAGTAAAAACATATTTAAATATTCTTTTGAGCAAAAATCAAACGACCTTAATGGTAAAGGAATTATTATTTCTTAAGGTCTCGGGTTCAAGCACTAGAAATCTGGAGGCGAGAGCGTTTAATGTCAAATGGTTAAGAGTTATCTTTAAACATATAATACCTTGTGTTTATCCCATATTAATAAAAAATATTTTTATATTTTTTATTGATATTATGATTTTATCGCATAAAATTTTATATGTTTGTTCTTTAACATATATATTTTTTTCATCTACGTAGAGATAAATATATAACTTTATATTAATAGTATAATTTAATAAAAATATAAAAAAAATTCATAAAAGTGTTAAAATTTTCAAAATATAATCATTCCTAACATTCCCTCAATTCATCCATGAGCTCATCAACAGCTATCATAGAAACTTACAAAATTAGATTTTAAGTTGAATTTTTTAAAATATTTCAATGAATATAACTTGTTAAATACGTAGCCAACACAAGGGCTAAAAGTCAGAGCACTAACACGAGGGGGACAAGGGGGTGTTTTTAAATCCACACAACAAAAAAGCATAAGCCACTACCTCATCAAATCACATACATATCTACACGCACGTATATCAAGAAAAAACAATACAATTTCAGAAAGGGATGGCCCTCTAGAATTTCTTGACTTTGATGCCCCTCAAATTCGATTTTAATATAGGATAAATTATGTATTTAGTTATGTAGCTATCGTTTTAGTTTTATTTTGATCACATATCATTAATGATATGATTATTTTTTTAATTATGATATAATATTATCTTATGATGACATATCAGCATCACCTTTAATTTTTCAACGATGGATTATTAAAATAGAATCAAAACGTAAAGTTAAATAAGATATTTGGGAAAAATAATAGTTAAATTTTTAAAAAGAAAATAAAGTGATAGTTGGGTGACTAGATACGAAATTTTACCCTTTATATATTAATTACGAATTTCTAAATCAATAAACCAGCTTGTAAAATCTCAAAGTTTGTGGGCACTTGTCGCCATTTAAACCAAGTTTTTTTGTTGAGACAAACACAGAAAGGGGTCGGTGAAGAGAATGGCTCCACATCCACCTTTTAAGCAATCTGCGATAACTCCCTTGCCTCTTCCTTCACCTCTCAACCACTTCTCTTCCCAAAAAAACATGTTCGATCCCAGCAAAGAACAGCCCAAATCCTTTTTCAGTTTGTCGGATCACTTAAGATTTAGTAATAGTTATGGCCGTGCCATGAACAACGATTCTAAAGCGACGAAAACAGCTCAAAACCATGCAAATTACAGCAGCTGGAACGATGAATCTGGGGTTTCCAGTCCTCCGTTGTGGAAAACCAGTCCTCAACATGAAAAGACCACCGATTACCGATGCCTCTCGCCGTCGTCGAGAGCTCAGGCCATCGCCAGAGGCCAACGGGAGCTTATGGAAATGGTTAGTAAAATGCCCGAGTCTTGCTATGAACTCACGTTGAAAGATCTCGTTGAACATCAGCAGCAGCAGGCGGTTGTCGATGAACCAAAAGAGGAAAGTTTCGCCGGAGGAAGAAGTTCGAGTTACAAGAGCGAGAGGCAGAACAGTCAAAAACAGCAGTTTAATAGGAGTGGGAGCTTGGATAATGGAGGTTTTCTTTTGAAAATGGTGTTTCCAGTTTCCTTGGGGTCTAAGAAAAAGAAGAACATCAACAACAACAACAAAAAGAAGAATGATTGTAACACAAACAATAATTCCAAAGTTTCTCCAAAGCCAACTGTAGCAGATGCATCTAGTAAGACATCAGAAAAAGATTGGTGGAAGAAGAGATCGGAGTCGAGCGAGAGCGACGGCGGTGGATCGACTATAAACAGAGGAGGCACCAAGAGCAGCCGTAGCAGCAGCAGTAGCGGAAGCGGCAGAAGCAACGGCTGCCGGAGCATCAGCAGTACTACCAGCCACAGGTATGAAAGCGGAATTTGTCAAACAAGACGATATCTTTTTGCATAAAAAAGGGTTAAACTATATATTTAGTACTTAAACTATTAATTTTATTCCGTTTTGGTACCTAAACTTTCATTGTTTTTAAAATCATACCTAATGTTTACATTTTGTTTTGTTTTGTTTTGGTAAGTAACTTGACGGAACTGTAGTACGTTGTATTTTTTTATGGGTAAATTGTATCATTTATCATTTAATTATCTTTTCACTATTATTTTGGTCATTAAAATTTAATTTTTTTTAAATTTAATTATTTAATATTTAAATTATTTTTAATTTAATCACTCTAATAAAAATTTTAAAAAACATGAATAATTTAAAAATTGAGTAGTTAAATTGAAGATTTTTAAATTTTAATGGCCAAAATAAAAATAAAAAAAAAGGTTGGACGATGAATGATAGAATCTACTTATAAAAATATCATGTATGTCAGTTCCGATAAGTCTTTAATGTATGGTACCGAAATAAAATCCAAACTAAGTGTTATGTATGATTTTAAAATAAAAAATTTTAAATTTATATACTAAAATAGAATAAAAGTAATAATTTAAATATTAAACGTGTAGTTTATCAAAAAAAAAAAAACTTTTCTATATAAACCGATTAAGCTTATGTAAGAGATTAAATTCATGAAGTTCCATGAGTTTACTGTGCTTAAAGTTGAAAAAGGTTGTTTTGTGGTAAATGCAGGCATAGAAGGAAAGGGTGCTTGGCTTTCATCTTCTGCAGGAGAAACAAAGCATCGCGGTAAAAGGGGAACCTTGAGAGTTCAGCCCATCTTTTAACATGGCGTTTCAACGTGTAATAATGTATTCAGAAATGTTAATTGATTAGGTTTAAGTACACACAGGGGATTGTCACAGCACAGAAATGCAGCTGTCTGTATAATATTCAGAGATTCTAATTAATTTCTTACTTTTCTTGGCTTTAAATTGGGCGATTTGATCAAATTGATATTGTTTAAATATCTTTTTTTTAGTACCGTTTGATCTATATTTTTTGAAGTGACACTCTTTCGGTTGAGGTGGCGAAATGCGCATCCCCGGGGACGCGATTTACCTGGTTTTACACTGAGTTGGATATCACGTGTGAAAGGTGCATCCCCGGGGACGCATCTTCACAGGGTTTTGCGGATTTAGTTGCCACGGTGGTATTTTTTTAATAATAAAAATTTTATTTTTATTGTTATTATAAATTAGTAATATATTATGTAAATTGTTTCGGTTATAATTTAATAATTATCGAATGTATTTTTTTAATGTATGTTAAAGGTGGAGTGTATTATCCACATTAATCAGATAGAACAATAGATGAAAACTAATTTTTATTTTATACTAGTTATATGAAAAATGTATAAAATTATTATATTACACGTATGGTTATATTATTATTATTTATTTTGATTATTGATCTATTAATTTTATCACTTAATTATTTAAATATTATCAATCTAGTCATATGTTATTATTATTTAACCAAAATATTGATGCATAAATTAATAAAATTAGTATAATTATACATTTAATCTGTTATTATTATTATACATTGAGAAATTATAGAAAATGCAATTACATTTAAATATTAGAAACAAAAACATTCATTTAAATTGAATATTAAGTTACATAAGGGTTAACGGTTATGTGATGATAATAGAGTTAGATATTTTTTTCTATTGTGTCCGATGTTTCTACAATGCCCACATCGTTTTTGTTCTGTTGACTTCTCCCGAATATCCATATCACAATGTATTCTAGTAGATTTTGGACGATCTGAGTTCCTCAATAGCAATGGATCTGATACAATTGTAAGCCAAGTTTGAATCTCATCTGGGTCTCTTTCGTTTCCTATGGGCAGAAACTCAAATTCATATACCTTAAATACTTGTGAAAGTTGGTATACAGGATCAACATAATTTTTATAGTCCAAATGCGAATGTGAGCAAGCTGCAATGACATAAGAGCATGGATATTTGAGTGCTTGATAGAAACCACAATCACACCACCTCTCATGTATATTAACTCTGAAAGAGTTAGCTTCAATCCCTTGCAACGGACGTGGCATTTGGGTTACACGAAACAATTCACGGGTGCGAGAAAAAATTGTAACCAACATCCCATTTGATGCAACCACTTTTTTCTGTAAATCAGCTACTAGTCTTGGGTGGTAAATATGACCGTTTTGCATCCAAGTAAGAGCTTATCCACCGAGCTTTGCAAAGAGTTGACCCAAACGAAAATAAGTCGTTTTGACAAATATCGTGACTGGTAAATGACGCGTCCCCTTTAAGGTTGAATTTATTGCTTCAGCCAAGTTTGTTGTCATATGACCATAGCGATACCCTCCGTCATACGCATTTGTCCACATTTATTTGTTGATGTCCATAATGTACTCGCACCCCTTCTTATTTTTGCCAAACAACTCTTGTAGCATCGACTCAAACCTTTTAGGTAAGAGTTCGTAACCTAAGTCATTAGGAATATGTAATAGTTAATATGAAGTATAAATAAGTAATACGAAAATGATAGAAAATTTGGGGAAAAGTAACATACCCATTCGCATGACTAATTGACGTTCATCGTTCTTCTTGTATTTTCTGTAATAGTTTGCAGCAATATGACGGACACAATAACGATGTTGAACATGTGGAGGTCTATACATTGTACCCAAAGAGTCCATTGTTGATTTTATCCCGGCTCCTCGGTTTGAAATAATGCATACTCGTTCCCCGTTGACAACATGTAAACGTAAATTTTTAAGGAAAAAAGCCCAAGACTCAGTGTCTTCTCCTTGAACGAGGGCAAACGCAGAGGGAAGAATATTGCGGTTTCCATATTGGACCACAGCTAATAATAAAACTTGCTTGTATTTCCCATACAAGAAAGTACCATCAATTTGGACAACTGGTTTATAGTACTTGACTGCATTAATACACTGAGGGTAAGTCCAAAAGACACGGTAAAATTGGCAGCGATCGCGAACCACTCGATCATTCACGTAATGATGTTGAGTTTTGAACTCAACAATTATCCCGGGATTGAGTCTTTGCACAACATGAAACCAACTGGGCAGCTCGTTGTAAGATGAATCCCATTCGCCATGAAGTTTGCAAATGGCATTCTATTTTGCCAACCAAGCTTTTTTATATGAGACGATGTACCCATATTGTGACTGTATAGCAGAAATCAACACTGCAACAGCTATATGAGAGCTTTGCTTCACAATGGGCATGATTTCTTGGCAAATAATGTTGGAGTCCAAGTTGGGATGATCCTGGTTTATACCTCTTGCACAACACGTATGAGGACCGTTGTATCTGGTTAGTTCCCATAAGTTGTTCTTCCTCTTCCTCTTTGATACACGAACCATCCATTGACATCCGTTGTCACGTTGGATGCAGTAGCAGACATATTTCTCTGTGTTAGATCGATCAACTCGGGACTGAACTGAGTTACGAATATTGTAACTCTTTATTGCCATCATTGCTTCCTCCTTCGATGCGAACTCCATTCCAATATGTAAATCACCATCATTGACTGTTGATTGAAGTCCATAGTTTCCAACATCAGGAAGATCCAGAAATTCAGGCTCATACATTGCATCATAATCAGCCCCATACATATGTGCAGGAAGTTCGGCTGGTGTTGTATTTATCAGAACGTCATCCTCGTCATCATCAGAATGTACGTTAAACTGTGGTGAGTCAGGTTCAACTAATAATCTCGTTTCAGCACCATTTGCACCTGGCTCCCGAAGAGGTTCTTCTGGTGGAGATGAGGGTTTCTCCGATAATCCAATGTTGAGGTCAAATAAGTTCCCGCTTATGTGTCCTCCCCTTGAACTTGAGGCCATTGTGTCATGTGGGATGTGAATAGACTGCCGTCTCATTGACATTTCCATATGTAAGTCGAAAACATTGGCAGATGAATGTATGCCCCTTGAAGTAGAAGAGATGTTGCCATATGGATTATTGGTGAAACCACGTGGGTTGAGATCATGTCAATACCTATTATTTTTTAGGGGACTTTAAAGTGCGTTCCCAGGGAACTATAGATGGATGGTGAAATCAGGTAAATTATAACCAAAATTTAACTTCTTTTGGAAGTTCATCAAGTTAAGGATAAAATTATACATATAGATAAATTTAAGTTCATAACTTAAATTAAAACGTTATGTGAAGTTTGAATAAATTAGATAAAATATTATGGATAAATTGAATAAATGTGAAGTGATAAGTTGATTGTGACATTGAAATTGTATGGAATGAGCATCGACATGTTTTTACGAATAAATGTGAAGTGATAAGTTGATTTTAATGTATACGTTTTAATATATATGTTAATGATAAAATCATATGTATGGATAAATTTAATTTCAATTTAAGTACTGTGAACTATAATTAGAATATAACTTTTAATTTCGAATACAATTAGAATATTAAGTTGAATTTAATGTTAAATTTCGAATACTATAATTTATATTTTAAATTTAAATTTGGAATAATATTATTTGAATTTTAATTTTAAATTTCAAATTCTATAATTTGTATTTTAAAAAAATTTATTAAACATTTAATGTTAAATTTGAATAAAAAATAACATTAAAAATATTGGCAGTAACAACCATGAAACATTTAAATAACATAATCAAATTACATAAATTTCTGAAATATAACTATTTAAATAACATTAAAATACAACTGGATCACCGATGTCGTCTTCTCGAATGAGTTCCACATGGCGGTGGTTGTCTATTTCGCGGAGGATTTCTTCGTGGAACTTGTTCTTCAGTCTCCTCATCTTCACTATCATCATCATCGGCATTTTCTTCATTTGGCGTAGATGACGCTGAAGGGGCTGAAGGGCCTGTATAAAATAACGACCCTGGAGGAGTGCTAGTAACAATCCCACCGTTCCTCGGGAACTGTGAAAACTGTGGAAACATTGGCATCAATGTCTGTGATCCAGATGGAGATTGAGGTGTCTGTGGAGAAGCACCACCAGCCAAATAAGATGCATATGAACCATATGCTGGATCATTAAACATAGCCGTATATGCACCTCCATATGGTATAAAACCCTGCGGGCTAGCTATGTAACCTGGCGGGCTAGAAATGTAACCATGCGGGCTAGGAATGTAACCCTGCGGAGATGACATATGAACTGGTGGGCTTGGCATATACCCCTGAGGAGATGGCATCTGAAGTGGAGGGCTGGACATGTACCACTGTGGCATCGGTGGATAAGGATGTTGTGGTGGGACTGATGCAGAACCGGTAGCGTCTTCTCTCCGTCCACGCATCGGGGGATGATGATATTGATACGATTGACGTCTTTCTCGGCTCCTAGGAATGCTAACCCCTCGTGCTTCCGCCGAAAGTAGAAACGACTTCCCTATTTTCATTAAACCAGTCCATATAGTTATCTGTAACCATATGACCAGTTTCAGCGTAATATTGTCGAGGGGCCAACTATGCATACTGGTTCTCCCAAAGCGCAATCCAATCTATGTGTCTCACTACCCAGTTAACCTCTTTCTTTCCTCGTCTATCTATGTTATGCACGTCGTCTAAATTCCTAGGTGCTCCAGGAATATATTGCGTACAACCATACAGACGGAGCACGCGATCAACTGGATGCCACTCAATAATAGCATAACATATAAGAGGTATAACCGATATCCAAACCTCTAATGACCCACCAAGGTGGGGTGGGATGTAAGCCTTCACTTCATCGCTCGCATAAGGTATCCATTGAAACTGAAATATAAATATACAATTCAAATAAATAAAATATTCTAATTATATCTACCATTTTAAATTAAAATATTAATATTTAAACAGGTGTAAAAACATACCTCATACCTAGCTTTTGTATCAATAAGTAGACGAATCTCCTCTAACCCAGTAGGTATACTTCTATGGTTCTTTCTTTTCATCGACCACCTATGAAATATAATATAAACTAAATATCACCCTATTTAATTAAAAATATTTAAATCAAAATTTAGTTCGAAAATTACCTCAACAATAAGAGGAATACGTATGGTTCATTCACGATCGGGCATAAAAAAGGCATGTGGAACCACACCCATGATTGCAGAAGCAGGAGACATCCACCGATAACAGTTTTCTTATAATTCGTCACCGACACATTTCTCTAAAGAGAAATGTCAAAACTGCAGCGCCCCAACTATATCTTCCAGCTTCATCAAAATCGATCAGATGCCGCAACCACATACAATACACCTGGTTGCGATATTTGTCGGGCATCAATATTCCTCCAATTATTCGTAGAATATATGCCCGAGCACATGCCTTTGCTTGATCCTCTGAAGCATTTTCATTTAAAACCTCAAAATTAGCTTTCAACCAAGATAAAGCTATTATACCTCCATTAAACTCTGGCGGAGTAGCTCCAAGATAATCCATGCACATTGACTGCCAATCACCATCCGCCATACCACACATCATATTTCCGTCGACAGGAAGCCCCAGATGCATAGAGACATCCTCCAGTGTAATTGTAGCCTCTCCACATGGAAGGTGAAAAGTGTGTGTCTCGGGCCTCCACCTCTCAATCAATGCAGAAATTAGGACAGGTTCGAGTTTGCAACCGCCAATAATTGTTGCAATATATCCGAACCCGGCAGAAGCCAAATATGACAAAATACGTTCCAGTTTCGGTATACGTGGATTTTTAATAAATGTCTCTAAAATACGATCAGTATCCTAAATAATATGCATTATAAAAAATTAAAATTAATATAAATTCATAATAAATTTAAATTAAACATAACAATAAATATTAACATTAATTATAACAAAATATTACCATATCGCTAAAATGTCTAGAGATATGGTCAGCATCCAATCGCAGCAGCATTTCACTTTCCATTATAACTGTAGATAAAAAAATAATTAGCACAAAAAATAATTAATTAATAAATTTAAATAAATAATAATTATATAAATATTATTTTAATAAAAAATAATATTTATATAATTATTATTAATATAAAATATAATAACTATTTTAAAAAAAATATTAACTAAAAAATAAATTTCTTACTACTAATAAGAAATTTAAAACTCAAAGATTTGGAGAATTTGAGTTATATAAGAGATGAGAAGATGATTTTGGTGTGAAGAATGAGGGGTTGAGGGGGTTTATATAGGGGGAGGAGGAGGGGTAGTTAGGAAAAAATCGGATGGGCATTTAAGACATTTAATGAAAGTCGCGTCCTCATGGATGCGTCTTTCACACGTGACAACTGAATCAGCAAAACCCCGTGAAGGCGCGTCCCCGGAGATGCGCCTTTCACACGTGGCATCCAACTCAGCGTAAAATCAGGTAAAACGCGTCTCCGAGGATGCGCCTTTGTCCACCTCAGCTGAAAGGGTGCTACTTCGAGAAATATATGTTAAACGGTACTAAAAAGAAAAATATTCAATTAAACGATGTCAGTTTGATCAAATCGCCTTTAAATTGAAGATGAATCATGATTTTGCTTCCCAAGATGCTGACTTGAAGTTTGTTTGAAATGAGTGCGACAAAATGATTCTAAAGCCATTCCCAAGCAATGGGATTTTCTTACCATATCCGTGTCCAACACATATTCGGATGACATATATATAAAAGACATAATATGTCATTCGAATACGTTTTAGACACATATATATATTTGAGTATACAAATAACAAATTAGATATAAATATAATTGGTTTAAGGATTACTTTTATCCATATAATAGTTTTGATTTATCGTTTTCGCTCCTATCGTATTTTCACAATAATTTAGCACTTAAAATTGTTTAATTGCATCATTTTATACCATTTCCCCTAACTTAAAACCATAAATTATAAATCATAAATTAGCATTTAGGGCTTAAGGTTTAAGGTTTAGGGTTTATAATTTAGGGTTTAAGTTAGAAGTAGGTATAGAATGATGCAATTGAACAATCTCGAGAACTAAATTGATGCAAAAATACGTCATAGACGAAAGTGATAACTTGAGTTTACTACATGGGCAAAAATTATCCTTTTGTCAATATAAAAATATAACGTGTTTGATTCTTATTTTTGAACAATTCCTAACCATGAAAACACGAAGGTAGTTTCACTCCTATAAGTATTGTTCCCATAATTTAGAAGGGAGATGAGATGTCAACGATAACTTTTAACCATCTAGAGATTGTTAATAATATGTCTGCTTTTTTTAAATATATGGAAAATTTCTAGTTTAATTTTTTTATTAATCTAAGATGCTCATAAGTGATAGTATTTATTTTAGAGACTCTTAACCACTTGACACGCTCAAAATTCCTTTAACTATTGAAGTAGTTTGATTTGTCCTCTTACTCTATTACTATCTATTCTAAAAATTGAATTTGCTCGTATTCGAAAACATAAATATAATCAATCTTACTACATGCATAGATAAATTTAGAGAGATAAATGAGAACACTCGTTTATTTTCTATCGATAGTCTATAGTACCAATTACATGTTTTTACCTGACCCATCAGTTCAAAACATGCCGGTTCAAGGTAGTTAGTGAACCGTTTCATTCTTGTCGCCATTTACAGTTTCAGAAAGCACAAGTGATGATTCCCCCCCCCCCCTTTGTGTAATGACCATAACACACTGATAAGATCGACTACCTCAGACCAAATCGCTGTTGCGCATGACCATGGGGCATGGAGCTTGATCACCAATATTATTGTCGTTTGCTTCAATCCTGTACAACCCGCAGCTCCATTCTCCTAGGAAAACAGCTCCACCTCTTTTTCCTCAAAAAGGGTATCCTTAGTTCCACTCTTACAGTGGGAAATCGTCTCCTCCAAATGTATTCGCGGTGCGGAAGTATGGCCGAGATTTGGAAACTGTTCGACGAAATGCCGCATAGAAATTGTTTCACTTGGAATACAGTGATTGAAGGGTACATGAAGTCGGGAAATAAAGAGAAGACGTTGGATTTGTTCAAGTTGATGCCACATAAGAATGACTACTCCTGGAACTTTATTATTTCCGGGTTTGTTAAAGCGGGGGAGATAGAAGTTGCTGGGGCTTTGTTTGATAATATGCCTAGTAAAACCGCCTTTGCTTGCCATTCGTTGATTCATAGTTATGCTCGAAATGGGGATGCCAAAAAGGCTGTTAAGCTGTTTAAAGAATCAGGGTCTTTGGGAGATGATGCGTTTGTGTTGGCAACTGTTATTAGGGCATGCATTGATTTGGGAGCTATTGAATTCGGGAAGCAGATTCATGCACATATGGTGGTTGGGGCAATAGAGTTTGATCCGGTTTTGTGTAGTTCTCTGATAAACTTGTATGGGAAATGTGGTGATTTGGATGGTGCAAGTCGTGTTCTAAACTTGATGATAGAACCAGATGAATTTGCTTTGTCCGCGTTGATTTCAGGTTATGCAACTTGTGGCAGAATGACTGATGCAAGAAGAATATTTGATAGAAAGAGTGATCCATCTGTTGTTTTGTGGAATTCTTTGCTTTCAGGACATGTTTTGAACTGTGAGGAAATCAAAGCTTTGACTATCTTTAATAATATGAGGGAAAAGGGGCTTCAGGGAGACTTTTCATCTATTGCAGTTATTTTAAGGGCCTGCAGTAGTTTATGCATTTCAGAACATGTAAAACAAATCCATGGTCATGCTAGTAAAGTTGGTCTGATTTCCGATGTTATCGTGGCCAGCACCCTGATTGATGCTTACTCCAAATGCGGAATGCCAAATTATGCTTGCAAGTTTTTTACTGAGCTCCAAGCCTATGATACAATCTTGCTTAACTCTATGATCACTGTGTATTCCATCTGTGGAAGAATTGAAGATGCAAAGCAACTTTTCAAGACAATGCCAAATAAAAGCCTGATATCATGGAATTCGATGATTGTAGGCCTGAGTCAAAACGGATGTCCGATTGAGGCATTAGATCTGTTATGCAAGATGAATGAAATAGATTTGAGAATCGACAAATTTGCTTTGGCTAGTGCCATCAGTGCCTGTGCTAGTATCTCCAGTATTGAACTTGGCGAACAATTTTTTGCTAAAGCAACTCTCATTGGACTTGAAGCTGATCAAATAATATCTACCTCCCTTGTTGATTTCTACTGCAAGTGTGGTTTAGTTGAATATGGACGAAAAATATTTGACACAATGACAAAATCTGATCAAATCTCTTGGAATTCCATGCTAATGGGTTATGCTTCTAATGGTCGTGGGTTTGAAGCACTGGTTTTATTCAATGAAATGATAAATGCGGGTGTAAGGCCGACTGAAATAACATTTATAGGGGTTCTGTCGGCATGTGATCATTGTGGACTAGTAGAGGAGGGACGAAAGTGGTTTAACTTGATGAAATTGGACTACTATATTGATCCTGGGAAAGAGCACTACTCTTGCATGGTTGATCTTTTTGCTCGTGCTGGTTGCCTTGAAGAAGCGATGAATCTCATAGGAGAAATGCATTTCAAGGCAGATGCAAGCTTGTGGCTATCAGTTTTGAGAGGCTGTGTTGCTCATGGAGATAGAACTCTTGGAAAGAAGGTGGCAGAGAGGATTATTGATCTTGATCCCGGAAACTCCAGTGCTTATGTACAGTTATCAAGCTTATTTGCAACCTCTGGTGAATGGGAAACATCAGCTATTGTTAGAAGGATAATGAGAGAGAAGCAGATTGTGAAGAATCCCGGTTTCAGTTGGGCTGATAGTTAAACAAGCATTGTTATGGTAGCAACTGGCAAAAGAGTTGCTAATGGAAAGAGATCATTTTACCCTTTGGCAACAAAGTTTGATACGACATGCTAGATACATTTAACAATTTCGTCTGCACCAGGGTTTTGTCGGGCCAGCTTCTTTTACCTTGCTTCAAACATCAAGCTTTGGGGAGAGAGATGTGTTTTTTCTTCTTGTCTAGGACATTGTATTTGGCAATTTCTTGTAGGTATGTGTTCTCACAGGTTGCTTTAGATTTGATTGTAGTTGCTTTGATTTATCACATGCAATAGAAACATTAAAAAGATCGAATCCTTGGTCCCTTAAAATAGAGTAGATAAAGCATCATATATCCTTAGTCCTTACTTTGTAAAGAGAGGAAAGAAAAATTTGCTCCATGCATGCTCCCTTTCCTAAAACCAATTTATTGGTCTCAGAAACCCACTCTTTCTCATTACAACAACCTCATAACCCACTGTTTACCCTTCAAGTCCATTCAACTCTCCCAAACAATCCATGCTCAGTTGATCGAATTCGGATCTTTATCGCAAAGTTGGCTCTTTTGATGATGCTTCCGAAGTTTTTGAGGAAGTTAACGACAAAAATGTTTAATCTTGGAACATTTGGTTGAATAGGCTGTTCAAGTTTGGTCATTTTAAGAAAGCATGTTTATTGTTCAATGAAATGCTCGAGAAAGATGTTAGTTGGAACTCGATGATCTTGGGTTGTGGACTTGTGGGTTGCTGGGGTTATGGATGGGAAGTGTTTAAGGGAATGCAAAATTTTGATGATAGATCGAGTAAGTTCACGTTTTCAATTCTGGCAACATTTGAGGGGAAGGAAATTCACTGTAACATAATTACGCGTGATCGGCAATTCGTTGATTAATATTTACGGTAAGCTTGGCTTGGAAGAGTATGCTTTTAGTGTGTTTCAGAGTATGGAAGAGGTGGATATTGTGTCTTGGAATTCATTGAGTTCGGGTTGTTGTAAGTCTTCATGAAGACTTGGCATTGAAACAGTTTGATCAGATGAGATTGGCAGGTTATTCCCCAGATTAATTTATACTTTCCAATTTAATTGCTGTTTGTACTAATTTGAGAAATTTGGATAAGGGCAAGCAAATATCTGCTCTGTGTGTCAAGATGGAGTTCATCATCGAATTCCATTGTTTCAACCACTGTTATCGACCTTTCCTCAAAATGCAATGCATTGGAGGACTCGGTTCGGCTTTTTGAAGAAGTGGAACTTTGGGATTCTCTGGTTTGTGATTCTATGATCTCAAGCTATGCTAGGCATGGCTTCCAGGATGATGCTTTCTTACTTTTTGAGCTTACTGAGTTCACTCTAAGTAGTGTTCTAAGTTGTTTAAACTTTCTTTCATTCGAGCGAGGACCCCGGGTCCATTCTTTGGTGCTAAAATCCGGTTCTCTGGTTGGAATATTTTATTAATCGACTCTGCGGTGCAGGTTTTCTCTGATATACATGTAAAAAACCATTTGTTCATGTTCGATGCGGACTGGTTGCAGCATGAGGAAGGTAAAGGAAAACATTTAATATTGGAATTGGAAGAAAACAGCAGTGTTCATGTACAGCATGAGACAGAAGATGCAATAGAACTAGAAAATTGGATAACTTAGGCTCTGATTTGTTAATCTCTCTTGAGTTTGAGTTAACAGATAAAAGAACCCTGTGCAATTGCATGATTATGGTTCTTACATATGATTTAACACGTAAATGGAAAACCCTCTAACAATGGCGGAACCCGTGACTTCTAAGAACAATAACGATTCTTTTAACCATTGAGATAAGTCGATTCGTGTTTTAACGTTAACTTAAAAAGAACATTGTGGGAACGGTGTGCTTATAACATGATGAAATTAGAGGATGGCAATGGTGTGAGGATGCAGATTTAATTCGCAAGGGGGTTACTAACTTTTTCAGGGCTTTATTTCTCTCATCCTCTATTTCTAACAATCCATGGCCATTTCGGGAAAATTTACAAGGCTAACAGTGAAAGAATTGAGGTATCTTTTTTATGAGAGTTATTGGAGAAGAAGCGTGAAAGGTGGTCTTCGATACGAGTCCGCTCAAAGCCCCCCATAAATGGATGGGCTTTATGCTATGTTCTTTCAGAAAAACTGGCACGTTGTTGGGCAGTGCATAATTAATTTCATTCAAAAAATTGCTTTTAGGAAGACCATCTGCAGGAAGAATTCAACCGTTCGGTTATCGTTTTAATTCCAAAGATTGAAACGCATGAAACCTTCTCTTACTTTAGAGTGATTAGTCTTTGTACCTTTCTCTCAACGGTACTTCGGGTGGCCTGAGATTACATTTTGACTTAAAGTTAATAATTTCACCTTGTGTAGTCGTCAAAAACATTTTGATTAGGTACGGTCGGATACTTAAATATTATCGAATCTACGTTTTAATAGAGATTTACTTGTAAGGGTTCAAGAGTCGTTACGTGTGAGGAATGATGAGCACCCTCACATCGTTCTTTCGTTATCAACACGGTTACGAGTTGTCTTAATAGAGAAAATCAAAGTTTGAGCCAAAATTTAAAGAAAATATTCAAAGTATTTGTCTTTGAGTATTTGTTACTGTAAAATAAAATAAATTAGGATTGTAAAAAAATAAAAATATGAATACTTTGGATGTAATCGAAAAAGTGAAACAAAAAGATTACGAGTACCAAAATAAAGAAATAATAAATAATGTATAACATGAATAAAATGGTTTTTTTTTAACAAAATATGAATAAAAGTTAAATAAAAATTAATGTCCAAATTAAAGTCATAAATAGAATAAAAAAACAACTAAAATCTTTTTTTGATTAAAAAATAATTAAAATCTTGAATATAAGTTATGAATCTAAAAAATATAAAACTAAGTACAAAAATATATAAATATAAAAATGATCAAAAGTAATAGAATAAAATAATAAATATATAAATTAGAAAAATAATAAAAAGTGAATATATATATATAACATTCGTAAATAATTAAAAAAAAAAAGAAAAGAATGGGAAGAAGAATTAATATTAATCCAATCCAAATAATTGAATAAGAAGTTAATCCAAAAATAAGAATAAAATAGAAGAAAACTTGAACAAAGAAAGAGTTCTCTCAACAAAACTTTGAAAAAGTTAAAACTTTTTTTGATCTCATTTTTCTTTTCTCCCTTATATTTTTCTCCTTTTTCTCCCTATTAGCTTATTTATAGGATGCCGAAAAATCCTAAAAGCAAAAAACCCTATCATCTTTTCATTAATGCTAGATATATTAATTAAAAGAAAAATTATATTAAAATAATAAAAAGATCCTAAATTACCCTAAATAAATAATGGAAAGTATAAAGCTAAATTTAATTACAAATAATCAATAAAATAATTGAAAATTCTTAATAAATTAAAATTCTCATAATGGACTCGTATTTAATCTTCTGTATGTGTTATCTTCGTTAAAAATAACATATCTTAAGTTCCTGAGAGACCAATATATCATCAATGAACATGACCAAAAATTGGTTTACATAGAGTCAAAACACCCGATTCATTAAACCCGTAAAGGAAGCAGAGGCATTAGCAACCCTAATGACATCATTAAAAGCTCCATATTAAGTACAAAAATAGTCTTTCGAACGTCGAAATCTTTCACATTGAGCTCATAATAGCCAGACCTCAAGGTTGTATTCGAAAAGACAATAGCCCTTGAAACTGGTCAAACATATCATCTCTTATGGGAAGAGGATATTTGTTTTTGACTGTGAGTTTGTTTAGCTTCCAGTAATCAATACATAATATCAATGTCACATCCTTCTTCTTCACAAAGAGAACTAGAGCACCCCGCGGTGACACAATAGGTTGAATAAATCCCTATCCAATAACTCTTGGAGTTGGACTTTCAGTTCTTAAGCTCCTTAGGGGTCATATTGTAAAGAACCATCGAAATTGGTGTAGAACTGGAATAAACTTCAATCTCAAACTCAACTTCTCTATCTGATGGTAATATAGGCAACTCTTCGGAGAAGATATCAAAAAATTCTTTAACAGTCCAAACCCCTCTATATCAAATCGGGAACCTTTCATATCTAGAATATAAGCAAGAAATGCCTTCGAACCCTTCCTAATCATCTTTTCAGTTACTAAAGCAGACACAACATTTGTTAGGGACTCACGACGCTTCCTGATCATCACTATCTTCTTGTCATCAGAAGTCTTCAGTACAACTCTCTTGGCCAAGAATCAAGTCAAACTCCTCTTAAGGCAACTCCATTAGATCAACCAAGAAGATCTCTCCATGAATCTTTATTGAACATCTTCTATAAATTTGATCCAACTCTATGGACTGACCTACGATACTCTAAACTGTCACAACACTCTCGATATTCTCAACTAGGATATTAAGACCCCTAGATAAGGAATATGATATATAGGAATGGATAGAACCATTATCAAATAAAGGAAAATATGCAACTGAATAAATAGTAACAATACCTGCAATCAAACCAGGCTCATCACGGTCATATTGATGTCTAGCAATATAAATCAAACCAAGTTGTCTAGCCTTTGTTCGAGCTAAACCCTTACTCTGAGAAGATCGACCTCTACTAGTAGACTCAGATGCTCTCTCTTGACTATAACCCCTAGTTGAATCTAAATTGTACTCTGTGAACGAGTAGGTGTCTGAACAGTAGTAATTAACTCTGAAAACAAGAAATGTTCATTGGACCCACATCTGAAACAAGTATCAAACTTCTTCTTACACTAACCGAAGTGACGTCTCCCATAGTTCTCACAAGTAGTCAATGGCAGTAACCCACAAGAACCACCCTAACTAGAAGCGGGAATAGACGAAGTAGTTGA
The DNA here is from genome assembly GCF_006381635.1 of Hibiscus syriacus. Classification (NCBI taxonomy): domain Eukaryota; kingdom Viridiplantae; phylum Streptophyta; class Magnoliopsida; order Malvales; family Malvaceae; genus Hibiscus; species Hibiscus syriacus. The sequence goes on along the minus strand of NW_024063020.1, from coordinate 1,707,446 downwards.
TGCTACAGGCCTAGTACTCGTACCACCTCTCTAAGAAGACTCGTCCTTACCTTTTTTCCTAGGATGCATAGAAGAGTCAACATAACCAGAAGGCCTTCTAAATCGATCTCGGTCTCTATCTCTCTTACTCTCTATACACACTCATTCGATCTTCTTAGCCGTCATGGCTATCTCAACCAGAGCATCAAAATTCCTTTCCCGAAGCTACCCGACTTTTAATCTCGTATCGGAGTTTCCTCTCGATTTTTAGACGTCAGTTCAACTCAGTGTCAACAAACCCATTAGCATGGCAACTCAATTTGATAAACTTAATCTCATAATCAGTCACAATCGTTGTCCTTCTATAAACTCTAAAATTCCTGACATCGTTATTGTATGCACCTCTCTCTAATGTATCGACTCCGAAAATATTCTTTGAACAGGTCTCAAGTCAAATGACCTTCAGAAATACTCTTGGCAGCCAAATTCCACCATCTTTACCCTTACTTTTTCAGCATGGCTAGTGCCCCCTTTAACTTCTGCTCAGGCATTAGTTATATTTTGTCCATAATCCACTCAGTGTACTCCAATCAATATTCAACATCAGTCGCAGGTCCCCCAATGAGGCCCTCGAACGGGACTACTCTAACGACCACTAAAGACTTCTATATATCAACAACATACATACTATCAGAAACTTTAATCATCCTCAACGAGGTCTCTCATAAGTGTAATCGGATCGTTACATGAAGTAGAATGATAGACACATGGAGTAGGAGGATCTAGAGCTAGCATTGGATCATCTATATAAGTAGAAGGTCGAGTCACTCGCCCATAACCATGATAACAACCTGTCCTACAACCTCGAGTAGTGCTCATATGATCGGTCTACTAGGCTCTAAATAAAAAGAATTAAACCTAAGTTAGACTGGCATCAGAAATTTTGAATTTATTTAAAATTCATAAAATAATGTGACATAGTGTTTGTAAATATTATAAAATACATTCTAAAAATATGGTATTTAAAACTCATCCACAGTCCGAGTGTTTAAAACCAAAAGTTATGATACTACCAAGTATAACCCCCTAGACCAGACCCACACATTAAAACTAAATCTAGGCTGTTACATATCGTATTCAGAAATTCTTTTCATATTTAAAGCGTAATTGAAATCTATTTCAATGAATAAAATACATATAATAGTAAAAATACAAGAATATTCAACAGTAAGGTTCATACGGTAAACATATATAAATATCAACATCAAAAATACGTATAAAATATGTCTAGAACAAAATATCGATCACACAAATATATAAAGATATTAGCAAAAACTCTTGTCACCAAAATATAACAAAAAAGGCATATAGCAATATATAATGGGTATAAAGGAGAAACATTCAATCCTCCTAATGGCAAGTTTGCAACTCTACTATCTGGTAATATCTAAAAGGTTGAAAACTAAAGAGTGAACTAAAAATCCTAGTGTGCTCCTTGCGATGTATACAGAAAAATATAGATAAAATAATTCGGTAAAAATTAATTTATAAAACATCCTTTTAAAACATGAACACTACTCCCATCCGAACACTAGAATGTGTAGGTTCCAATAAACCATACACCCAGTAAGGACCTTATACTTGTAGCATAAGGAATTACGGTAATAACTTATCTTATGCACAAAGTAGAAGGGCCTACGATAAGATCTTATAAGTCATACACTAAGCCTAAAATACTTCCTCAAACAATACACCCAATGATAGTAAACATGCATGTATTTTAGTTAAAACAATAGTTAAATATCAAAACGTGAAAACAATCCATGGTTTAAAATCATATTAAAAAAATACGATAACCGAAGATCATGCCAGAAATACACGGTAAATCAGAATCCAGTCTTTGCTATATAATAAATCAGATATCATGTCATAAAAATGTCCAGTATCATCAAAAATTTAGAATGGTTCTGATAAATAAGTTAAAACAGAAATTTAACATCATCAGGAATTCACTTGTATTGGTCTGAGAAGTCTAATAAGGTAGCCTACTACTGAGTATGCCTATCACGATCAACGGTAGCGCTAGATCCTATAAAAGAGAAAAATTATATCACTAACCTTATATAATAATTAATAAACTTTATTTAAATAATTTACGAAAACCTATGAGTAACTCTTCGAAGTACGTGGATTGTGCGAATCTTATGCACGAGAAGTGTCGGATATAGTCGACCCTTGATCGATGGAAATACGAGTACCTTCATAAAAATATATTCTCAAATCAATTTTATATTCAAAACCCAAATAATCATGTAAAAATATTAAAAATAATAAGCATTTTCGGGTTAATGGTCTTGTTTCTAAGCTTTCGGGTCAAAATTTGGTGAAATAGACCGAAAAATTACGTCTAGGACGTCGAAAAATGTTAGGCTAAAAGTTTTCAAAAAGTCAACGCCGACCAAAGGTGACGGCCAACTATCAACGGCAGTGGTCAACGACTCAACGCAACTTGGCTTGGCTTGTTTGGATCGGTTCGACTATATCAGTTCAGTCTGTTTTAGCTGGACTGATTCGATCCGGTTGGGATTTAGGCCTGACGATTTGGTCCAAGCGGTTTGGACCAGTCAACGAGTCGAGTACATGTCGTTAAGCAGGTTGACCTAGTTCCAAATCTCTCCTCTAGATGGTGGAGGAGTCTCACGTGAAAGGACGATGCGTGAGGATACGTACGACGCCGAGGAGCATCGAAAAATTTTGGGGAAAATTCTAAAATTAATAATTTGAAGTTTAGAGTCACTTACCAAGATCGCTTCATGACGGTGAACAACAGAGAGCTCGATTTTGCAACTTCAAAAACTCGTTTTCCTTCACCCCACACATCGACGACTACAAAAATTCCAAGGCCATCGGTCGACTAGGGACAACACCAGGAATTCAATGGTATGAGTGGTGTACTAAACGAAGCTATGATCAACAATGAAACACCGTTTAAAGTTTCTTAAAGAAGAAAGATAAAAAGAGAGAGAGAGAGAGGAAAAGTGGAGAGAGAAAGCTTATGGGTTTCTAAAATGATAAACCTCAAACGAGGCTTTTAAACATAACTCACTTGGGGAAAATGAAAAAATTATACCATAGGTCCTCTATTCTTTACTGATTCACGAAGTTACTCCAAATTTAATAAAAAATTCAATGTAATCCCTTAATTTAACTAATTGAAAATATTAGGCCCGAAATTGGAGTGTGACCACGCTTTCTAGATAATGGGATATTATCCTATTGAGATCCTTACTTTCTGAGGGTTGTGTGCAGTGAATCATAGTTGTTGTGCCGACTATGAATCACCTGGAAAGAATCGACCGAGCTGGAAATGGGAGGCGAAGTGCACTTTTTCATCGAATCTGCTTATACGACACCTGCAGGTGAGCCGACGAGACCTTGTGATGGCATTTGGAAAGTTATTTGATCCCTTAACATTCCGCAACGTATCCAAGTGTTTATGTGGTTAGACTTGCGAATTAATCTTCTTACTAACGTCGAAAGGGTTCGCCATCATATGACTCTTTATAATCATTGTAGCATTTGTAAACGTGAACCTGAAGATATTCTTCATGTTTAACGTGACTGTTCTAGAGCTCGAGAAAGTTGGAGGATCTTGGTTCATCAGTCCAGATTCATTCATTTATTTCTCTGCCTATAGAGGATTAGATTCGGCTGAACATTATCCATTCTAGTCGTTTTGACAAGCATAGCTCTTGGTCTACCCTCTTCCCGGTAATCTGTTGGATGATATGGAATAGAAGGAATAACGTCATGTTTGATCCTGAGTTTGTTGAGAGAGAAGATACTATTAGTGCAAGTTTGCGATTAGTGGAGGAGATTTTGAGTCATCTCATCCTTTTAAAAGGACTTTTCTTCGGAAAATGATGGATTATATGAAACTACGAAGCATCGGCTAAACTCTCGAGATAATGTTTTCGAACAAATTATTTCACGAGATAATGCTCTCCCAAGATTAATTGCTCAAATAGGGTGAAATCCACAGTGTTGGCCGTAGGTCGCCATGCCTTCCGGGCGACCTACTACATGGCCAGCCATGCACCGTCCCAAGCATAGGTCGCCATGCCCTCCAGACGACCTTGTAGGTTGCCATGCACTCCGGGCGACCTTGTAGGTTGCCATGCACTCCGGGCGACCTTGTAGGTCGCCATGCACTCCCTCCTGCTCCTTGCGTGATTCCTCTTGCCCTCGCATAGCTCGCTCGGATGGCCTCGGTCAGATGCCCTCGATCGGATGCTCTCGCATAGTTCGCTCGGATGGCCAGCGTGTTGGAACATGCATGGCACATGCAATCTCTCTCATAGCTCGCCGGGAAGACATGACGACCTAGTAGGTCGCCCTGATGGCATGTCGACCTACGACCAACACTGTAGATTTCACCATATTTGAGCAATTAATCTGGGGAGTGCATTATCTCGTGAATTAATTTATTCGAGAACATTATCTCGAAAGTTTTGCCCGAAACATCATATAATGATGAACAGATAGAAAAACAGAAAACATCTGCATTAGCGGATCTCATGGGTGTTCTCTAACTTGAAACATCTTCATATTCATCCATCCTATTCATGCAAATTCTCCATTTGAATATAATATTGAATCGATGGGTTGTCCCACAAGCATTGCGCCTTCTTGAAGGAGAAACCGATCATTTCCACCGCTTGAAGGATAAGTTGTGCCTCATTATACAAAACAACGATGAATATTCCGACTCGGAATAATAATAATGGGTTTGTGCAATAATATTAGTTAGATGGCATGTTCATAACATTTAGAAAAAATGATAAATTTATTATAGAAACCCATAACTACGTAACTTCGGTGTAATTTACCCCATCTTTTAGCTGTATTAGTTGTGGCTTTCCTTAGTTATTGGCGGAGTCCCATGGTAGATTGGGATGTGAATTGACCTTTAAATTAAAAAAAAAAACCTTTATAAAGTTTAATATTTAAAATAAAACTAATATCTTTTATAAAATATTAATACTATTTTTAAAAATAATTGATATTGTAATGTTATTTTTTGGGATTTCACCCATACCTTAATTTGAGTGCAGATTGATTTTTGTTGAATAATTTAAAGGTTAAATTGCACGTTTACCCATTGAACTTTACTCTCTCTCCTATTCTACTAAGCGTACTTTTAATTTTTTTCAATTTGCTCACTGAACCTTAGACATTGAACTTTTTTTGTCACTCGGTTGTTTACTCAGTAACAGGGTGCTTACGTGGCTTATTTTAATAATCAAACATGTCACACGTTTACTCACTGAACTTTTCCATCTCTCTTATTTCACTCACTGTGCTTTTAATTTTTTCAATTTTAAAGAAATTTAACGGTCGAGTGAGAAAAAAAGTTCAATGTCTAAAGTTCAGTAAGCAAATTGAAAAAATTGAAAGTACGGTAAGTGAAATATGAAAGAAGGCAAAGTTCAGTGAGTAAGCATGTAATTTACCCTAATTTAAATAACTAATAACCAAAGCGATATACGTGATTTTTGTATTTTTTTAGCTTAATAAAAAAATTGATTAGTAAATTAAAAAGATACATTTAATTTATTTATTTTTTTAAATCCAAGCATTAGTGTCGTTATTGTTTATATAAAATTGAAACAGCAGCAATGATTAATTCTATTATCGTATTCTTTAAAGCATGTACAATTAAAATACAACTATTTCCGAAAATTAATAAGAGAGAGTATCGTGAGTAAAATAGGGGAAAGAGCAAGGTTCAGTGAATAAATGTGTGACATGTTTTGTTATTAAAATAAGTCACGTAAAATTATTGCTTCAAAATTCTCTAATTTAAAAAAATTGAAAAACAACAATTATTTCAATTATAATATATGTAAATAAAATATTTTAAAAATTAATTGTGAATTATCTGAATATACTTATTATTAAGTTAATTAAATAAGAATGAATAACATTTTATAGTTATTTATTAAACGAGTGTGTTTGAAGAAGAGTACTTTGGATTTGTTTGTGTTCATGAAAAATCTAATTTATTATATTATTTATCTAAATTTGATATATTTCATATAAAATACCAAAAATTATTTATTGTATTTATTTAATTATAATATATGTATTTATGTTTGATTATTTTTATAGTTAATTTTTTTAAAATATATTCATTTATGATTTATTTATTATTTATAAGCATACTTTCAAATATTTATGAATATATTCATTTTTCGATTGATTTATGATAAGTACAAGATAACATCTTTTTAAAGGTAATTCTCTATCATTTGATATTGAACGTTCATACCCTTAATATCCATAATAATTGAATATATTTATTTATATTTTTTATTTATTTAATATTAATAAGCATATTAATTTATATTTGTAGATACGTTCATTTGTCTTGTTTTTCAATATTATTTATATATATATATTAAACAAACAAACACGAATATATGTAAATTTTTTAATTAATTTATGTGATTACAAGATAATATACATTGAAAACTTTTTCAGTTATTGACAACGCATAGTTTATAGAGATAGTTGTTCCAATCCAGATTATGTAAGGAAGATAATATTCTTTTTTTGTGCATAGAAATATTTCTTTTATAATTGGAAACTCAATAAATTTAAGGGTAAAAAATACGTTTAGTACATAAACTATCAGTTTTAATTCGTTTTAGTACTTAAAATTTTAACATTTTCAAAATTATACCTAAAATTTAGTTTTTGTTTCATTTTACTATCCATGTTTAAATTTTAACGTTAAATTTTGAAAAAAAAATTAAAAATTTAGGTACTAAAAATGACCAAAAAAGATAGTTTAGGTACTAAACGTGTTTTTAATAACAGGGTACTAAAATGAAATAAAAAACTAATCTTTAGGTATGATTTTGAAAAAATTGAAAGTTTACATATTAAAATAGACCAAAATTGATAGTTTAGGTACTACATTTATAGTTTACCCTAAATTTATTTTAAATAACATAACATAAATATAAATTTAAAATTATTAAAAATAAATATGTTGGATTAAATGGGCGATTTACTGCTATGACTCGGTTCCTTTCGTTACTGTTAAATATCTATTTGGGGTTCATAAAGTAGGACCCAGTTGAATTTAACCGTTTGATATTCGACACGTGGCATATTTAACGTCGCAAACTCTCTCTTCGTACTTTTCTCCCTCGCATTTCCTTTCTTCATTCTCTCTTATGCTCTTTTTATAAGCTCTTTTCCCTATGCCTCTTTTTCAGGAAACAGAAGCAAAAGGCCAAATAAATTAGTAAACAATACGAGGAAAACAAAGAAAACCCAGAAAAATAAGGTATTCCATCATACCCACAATCTCTTTTCTTTTTTCTTTTAATTTTGCTCCATGTTTTTTGTTATGAAATCGAGCTGCTGATTCTGAAGCTGCCTTTCAAATTCCAATCTGCTTTATGCCATGAAGCTGTGATTTCTTGTTTTGCTGGAAATGTTTAGTTTACAATGATACAATCAAATAGATTGGATTGCTTTAGCTTTCCTTTTTTAACTGATCAGTTTCTGCAATTCTTTTCATGGCTAAAGGATTAAGGGAAAATAAAAAGAGGGATTGAAAGATGATTGCCGAAGTGGGAAATGAAGACTTGAACTTATGCTTTGAGAAGCTGATGATGGTTGCAGCTGGACATGATGGTGTTAAGGGAGTTAAGATGAACGGTGTAGGGATCGCCGAGTGGAAAGACATCCCATTGGAGCTTCTGTTGAGAATCGTTATGCTCGTCGATGATCGGACGGCTATCGTCGCTTCCGGTGTTTGTAGCGGGTGGAGGGATGCCATTTGCTTCGGCCTTACTCGACTCTGTCTCTCATGGTATAGCTTTCCTTGCCAACAATTGTTTGATGTTTTATGTTTTGCTGCTATGTTTTGCTTTAGCTATTTGTATCATCTGTCATAGTAGTTATAAGATTAGGACTAATATGAGGCCGTCTGCACCACCTTCTTCTCGGTGCTATATCCTCGACGAATGCATCGTTGCTCTATGTGCGTAATACCGATTCTGCATACAGTTCATGTACGATAATCCGAACTCGATGAAGCTCTGGTTGCAGTATGTTGCTTAGCTACATTTGGATTTGTCTGTGTTTTATGGAGCTTGATAGTTTTTTGGACTTCTTTTTCAATCTTTGATGTCATTTCTTGGCCTTGTCTTTGGTAAAGATGGACGTAGGACCTACCCTTTTGTATCTTTGTTTCCTCTATATCCCACTTGCTGATAACTGTGATGTCTAAATCTTACTTTAGGTGCAGAAAGAACATGAACAACTTGGTTCTGTCTCTTGCGCCGAAATTCACCAAGTTGCAAACCCTGATATTGCGCCAAGAGTATCCACAGCTCGAGGATGATGCCGTCGAGACTATTTCGAAGTACTGTCAAGATCTGCAGGATCTGGACCTCAGCAAGAGTTTCAAGCTTAGTGATCGCTCGTTGTATGCGTTGGCTCACGGTTGTCCTAACCTTAAAAGGCTTAACATCAGTGGCTGCACATCGTTTAGCGGCGAAGCTCTAGCGTATTTGACTAACTTTTGTCTGAAATTAAAAATATTAAACCTCTGTGGATGTGTTAAAGCTGCAACTGATCATGCATTGCAGGTAACGGTATTATGATGGGGTTTTTGTTTACTTGCTGATTAAAAAGATAACGAACTGCTTGAGTCGATCATATGCACAGGCTGTTGGACGAAACTGCAATATGTTGCAGTCTTTAAATCTGGGATGGTGTGACAACTTCGGTGATATCGGAGTCATGAGTTTAGCATATGGATGCCCTGATCTTCGGTGCCTGGACTTGTGCGGTTGTGTTCGCATAACAGGTATATTTCTTGCATTCAGTGCTTATTTCGCCATGTAAGAGGTAACCATGGCAGATCAAGATTGACAAAACTTATTACTGCAGATGATAGCGTGATTGCTTTAGCAAACGAATGTGTCCATTTGAGGTCGCTCGGACTGTACTATTGTCGTAACATCACAGACAAGGCTATGTACTCGCTGGCTCAAAGCAGAATGAAGAACAAGGGTTCAATGTGGGAGTCGATGAAAGGTAGATATGATGACAATGGCCTGAAAAGTCTGAATATAAGCCAGTGTACGGCCCTGACTCCTTCAGCCGTCCAGGCGTTATGCGATGCATTTCCTGCACTTCATACCTGCTCCGGAAGGCATTCCCTTGTTATGAGTGGCTGCCTGAACTTAACGTCCGTTCATTGTGCTTGTGTGGTTCAAGCTCATCGTCCGTTCAACAGTATTTCCCATACTGCTCATTGACACAATGACAGGGACGTAGAATGTTCATTTCTACATCATTTCTATATATTTATATATGTATGTGTATGTATGAATGCGGAGACTTTTGAGTTCATGGTAATAATCATTATCATTGTAAATTACCACTGTATCGGATATATGGATAGTCAGAAACATAAAAACAATAAAAATTATATTGTAAAATTAAGAATTTGTGAAAGTTTTAATCCATCAACAATAATTTCAAAAAAAAGTAACAAAATTGAGATGACAACGAAGGTTCTTAAAAAAGCCTATATAAACCCAATTCTTTTGCCCCTCCAGGCCTCAACCAAACAAAATAATTGCCAGCTCCAATTCTTTCCAGTGCCCAATGACTTCATAAAACGGTAAAGCATTATGTGTGACATAATGTCATTAAAACAAGTTTTGGAAGGTCAAAAACTTTTAGAACCCATTCTGGTTTAGCATATACTGACCTATATGTATTTTCTCTCAAGAAGACGCTGCATCAGTTGAATCAGACTACTTGGACTTTCCTCTTTTACCACCTTGACCGAAATTTTTACCCTTTTTCTTGTTGGCTTTGCCCTTCATATATGACATTTTATTTGCCTTTTTCTGCCTTTCCTTTCGCACTTGTTCCAAATCTTTGATCTCTGAACGCACATGAGCATTAGGCACAGTGTGTTGTGGTTTCTTGTTTCCTCTGAACTTCCTACCATTACCATGTGACCGATAGTCTCCTGCATGAGATATTTATCCGGATTAAATAATGTATTCTTTCTATCATCAGAATACTAACAGCAGTACAGATCAGCCGGGGGAGGTTCATAACCCAACCTGATGAACTTGTTGTTGCCTCGGCATCCTCTCCATTAACGGTTCCCTTGAGAGAAACTTTTTTGTGAAATCGTTCTTTCCACTTCTTGTAGATTCCTGTTTTCTCAGTTTTTACTCTGGCACCACTCTGTCTTAACCTGGAAACAGCAGAAAAGAAAAGTACTAAAGTGAGATGTACAGAACACCAGGGACATGAATGAAAGAATGAGCATGACCATCTAGCTCAATGTAGTACCAGAACAGCTCAATGGCTATGGTTAGGATACAGTGTTAGCATCCAATTTAACTTAAATCAATCATCTTGAAAGATGAAACTAAAGGGAAGTGAACATCCATAAAGATTAGCAAGAATAGAAATAGCAGCAAAAAGTACCTTTCCGCTGGCTGTAACACGTTCACCGTTATTCAATTTGACATACTTTTTACCCCTCTGCATATAAAAGGTTCAGATGAGTTGAGTTTAAAAACCAAAGTTAATTTATGATAACAATAAAAGATCAGTACTCAAACAGTCCTATGAACCTTATCCCAATGATATCTTGATTTTTGTTTCTGCATGCCTCCACTATCGTCAGCAACAAGATCCAGTACAGCAGATTCTAACCTGCGAATACAAAAAAGTAACAGCATGAGTACAATCACTCCGGGATAAGGGAATAAATTCCAAATTAAATGTATATATCGCAAAATTAAAGATCATCTTCTAATCTCATTTCCCGCAGTTAGATAGCATAGATGCACATCTTAATGAAAGCAGAATCTTGTTCCACAGCAATGTATGCAAATGAAGCTGTTATGCCAAGATATAACACAAGCCAGAGACAGAAATGGGCCACATAAACAAGGATTTTAGATACATAATAAGTTAATGACTTATCATGAAGCATTCTCTGGCATAAAAAGGCTAAGTTATGTTCCAAAGTATTCCACAAATTTAAATTTCTACATCCCCAACTCCTCACTAGGTAGGGGAAAGAACCAAACAGCAAAATGAGCCAAAAAGGTATCGTTAGGATCTTAAATTTACCTATTTGATCCAAACCCTTCGTTACTTCTTACTGAGAGACCAGCCTCTGAATGCTGAAAATGATAGCAACATGCACAAAAGCTTGTTAGGCATTAGCAAGTTTCACAAATTGTAAGATATAAATTAGACAATACAATCAAATACAAATTAAATATTATAGACACATTGAGACCACAATAGAAAAGAATGTTGGAAGATAAGAGCATACAAGATTTGTAGGTATAGAACTTATGTAATACTCCTCATCCTTGAAATTTCTTGCCTTTCTTTTAGAACCACACACTTCTAATATAGAAAAGGGAAATATATAATTAGTGAAAAAAACCAAAACTAATGCTCCAAGAAGATAAATTTATATATATACACACACACACACACGTAATTTTTTGGACAAACACAGGTATATACATTTATTTTTGATTAACAAGTTTTATTGGCTTTTACTCGTTGGTTTTATCCCTCTTTAAGGCAACTTGTCAGTGGCCAACAAATGTGGCAGAAAAGACCTAGAATATTTCTTGTGAGCTTTGATAACCACAACCATTCAAACCAAAAAATATAGGTACTGTTACCCTATTCGCTTTTCCACTCCCAATAAAATAGTTGATAAATAAAAAAAAGGCTCCTTCAGCATTAAGGTCTTTAGTCAGGAAGGTAGACAGCTCCAATAAGAAGAAATTAAAAAGAGGTAAGGAAAAAACCTTTTATCTCATTAATCCTTGGAGAAACATCATCAGATTGAATTTCCTGCATGCATCAAAGATGATCTTAACTAGAAAGGAGCAGATGAAATGAGACCACAGAATAAAATCAGTGGCCAAAAACTTGAAAACGAAGTGTAAAAATTACTAATAAATCATATTTGTGAATGGAATAGGTCTAAATCATCTTCTATCAAAACCATAGTTTTTGAAACCTCTCAAAACAACCACAAAATTTTAAAATTGACCAGAAGAAAATAATACAAACTACTTATCTAGTTCCACAAAATGACTAAAATGTATGGAAACTAATAATTTCAGAATTTCAGATTGTGTGCTGACGCATGGTGGGAGGAGGTGAATATTTGATGGGTTTATTGTTATGTAAATCATTTCCAAATAGCAAAGTTACCTTTTCCACATGTTTGCTAGACCACTGCTTATGAACCAAATTAATGATCTTCTCATGTATATCTCTCTTCTTTTTCATCACATCGACCCACTGTATGACCAAAGGAATGCATCATAATCCCAAACCAGCTTGTAAAGGGCAAGAAAGCAAGATATTGAAAAAAAACTTTTTTAAAGAAGGGCTGAAAGCAAAAAAGTATAGCAATTCAAGGAAAAATCATCAACAATAATGGAAAGAAAATGCCATAATATAAATATTGCAGAGTTACCTGCAAATGCTTTGATTTAGCGGCTTCACCTTCAGCTTCCAGAATGGTTTGCTTGGGTCTAGTGTAAATCATTAATTATGTTAAAATGTGGCAGCTTAACATGGAAGACAAAGAAGACAGAAGCACTTAACCAAGAAGCAGACTAAATTGCAGATGAAATGATTTAGAAATTACCTGAAAGCTTTCAAGCGTTCAGAAAATGCAAGTGCTGCCAATTCACCACCTTCCAACACATTTTTGAAGATAGGATGCAACCCTTCACGGGGCAAATCCTTTGCCCTTTTAATAGACTCCCTCGCAGGCAAGGGTTTAGTCTTGGAATACAAGCGAAAAGCATTTGTACATGTTCTTTGCAAATTATTTAGTTCTTCAGATGAATCAATCATGTCCCTGACCCTATCCGAAATAAGATCAATAATATTTTGGGGGAAACGACCATAAACAGATTCTCCATTTGCAATTGCTTGATCAATTTTATTCATCACCCCATCCATATCTTGCAAAACCTCCTCTTCAGTAGGTGCAGCCCTGATTGGTCTTGACAGAAATAGATGAAGATCTAGAAGGTACGGCATATCCTCAGATGTCAAAAAGGAAAATGCAGTACCAGTCCTACCGGCCCTTGCTGCTCGTCCAACACGATGAACAAAAATTTTGGGCTTTGGAGGGAAGTCCCAGTTGATAACATTATCTAGTAAAGGAATGTCAATACCCCTAGCAGCAACATCTGTCACAATAAGTAGCATAGTTCTCCTTGATCTGAATTTTGAAATATTAATTTTCCGAGCATCTTGATCCATATCACCATAACAGACAGAAGGCTCGATACCCTCCTTTCGAAACAAACTATTAAGGAACTCCACATGATGTTTCGTGGAAACGAATATCAAATTTTGCTCATCAGAGCTAATGTGGTCCCTTGCCAAATACAACAGTGCAGCATGTTTTTCTTCTTGGCGTAAGGTGAAGAAAACAAGCTTTAAGTCGGGGCTAATCTTGGTTTCTAAATCAAGCCGCACAAGTTGAGGGTCACGCAGACCGGCATTAGCAAACTCTGCGAGGGCACTTGGTAAAGTTGCACTAAAGAGCAAGGTCTGACGGTTTTCGCTAAGCTGGGTAAGAATTTTATGCAATTGTTCAGCGAAACCCATGCCAAAGAGGGAATCCACTTCATCAAATACCACATATTCCACGGTTCGGAGTGACATATCATCAACTTCAGCTAGGTGGTGCATCAGTCTACCAGGAGTAGCAATAATAATATCGGGGTTCTGTGCTAACTCCTCAAACTGGCTTTCCATGCTATCACCGCCAACAAGCAAACTAATTCGAAGATCTAGAATAAAGGCAACAAATTATTTATAAGTTGCCATCAATGGAGGCATGCTAATCAGAAAGCAAAACTGGTTTGGGTGTAAGTAACATAAATTACACGATATAACAATCATTAAAGCCAACATTTTTTCAATCCTCAGTGGTCTCTAAAACTCATTGGTTAGTGATCATATTTGATTAAAAGCAAACTAAAATCATGCATTTTGTTATTAAAAAAAATAAAAATTCTAACTTTCAAAAATATAAAAACCAAACATTAAAGTTAAAATTCCAGATCATAACAAACAAGAAACCTGTAAATTTTCCCAATTCCTTGGTAAACTTCAATGTCTGCAAGGCCAAATCCCTAGTCGGAGACAATATGAGAGCCCGGACACCGCCCTGAGGCACATGCTGCTTCAGCTTCTCCAGCATGGGGACCAAGAAAGCCGCCGTTTTTCCCGAACCGGTCCGGGCCATGGCAACGACGTCGCTTCCGGCAAGAATAAGAGGCATAGTCTTGCGCTGAATTGGCGTTGGGACTCCGTATCCCTTCCGCTTGATTCCTCTGTAGACATTAGGGCTGAGGTTTAAGGACTCGAAACCGCCGGATTTTGCTTTCTTTTTTTCCTTCTGCTTTCGTTTAAGCTCCGCTTTGGAGCTTACGAAAAGTTCTTTTTCCGGAGCCATGGAAGGTTTAGAGAAGAAACAGAGAGGAAGATAAGAAAGCGGCAAGGCAGTATCGTTTTCCTGGAAATTGTTTTCTAGGGAAACAAACAGAGAGGAAGGGAAGAAAGCGACAATCAACACTAAAGCTAAAACCCTATTCATTTTTATCGGGCCGAATCCCATATAATCTTGGGTAAATTACATAAATCATCACTCAACTTATTTCACTTGCTTTAAAAATTTTAATTTTCTCACAAAACTTTAAATATTGAATTTTTTGGTCACTCTCAAGTTATCTCTTTAATATTGTCGTGATATAATCTTGCGTTGAGACTCCGTATCTGTTCCGTTTGATTCCTCCAAGGTTGGGGTTTAAGGACTCGAAATGGCCAGTCCTTTTGTTTTCTTTTAAGGGTAAATTATACGAATGGTCACTAAAGGTTTTTTATTTTCCCATTAAACTTTCAAAAGTTACAAACTGATCATTAAGATTATCGATTTATAACAAAACGGTCTCTCGACGTTAACGGCCATTAACCTTGTTGACGGAAAGCTGAGTTGAACCATTAAACATTTATCTATACCGTTTAACGCCACGCTGAAGAATCATTGGAGTCTATGTTAACAGACTCTTCAATTAATATTATAATATCTTGAAAATAACATGTATTTAATGAATATTTAATTGATTAACACTTACTAAATTCTTTTCCCCCTTTGTATAAGAAAGAACCAATATACCAACAACCAGTTGATATAGTGAGATGAGGCACTAGGTCCCTTAAGCAAGGTTAGAGATTCAAACAAAGCGTTGAATATTTTTTTTCCTACACATATTCTATTTGATTAATAACTATATGCCGGCATAAAAATGATTTACCTAACGACTTTCCAAGAAAATCATTTACAGCCCTACCTAAGCTAAGTAAGAGGTTTTTCACTCTCCACCCAAACTGAATTGACTTTACGTTATAAAAGACTTACTTGAACCCGATTCAAAACTCATTTTTTTATAAAAAAAAAATCAGCCCTATCAAATTAAATATGATCGAAATTCATTGATTTCAAGTTAAATTGTAATCTCTAAGTGTTAATAATATTGTTTTTAATACCTGACTCATCAAAGCGTCAATCATAGAAAAAAAATTAACATATACTAATCATTAATATTTATGTAAGTTTTCGTTTTACCTATTGAAGTTTAAAAAATAACAGATTAATCACTAACATTACAAGTTTATAACAAATTGGTCACTCCCTGTTAACATTCGTTACTAGAATAATAGAATGATAATATGACACGTTAAATCAAGTGACTTAACACTGTTTGACCATATGAGACCCTCTTTGACTAGTCGTTTGACCCTCCTCTCTTTTTTTACTTCCTTCGTCGTCCTTTATTTTGCTATTACCACAACAACAACAACAAAACTCTATTCCCATATGCAATGGGGGTAAGGGGGAGGTATGGTAGTAGGCTGCCCCAAACGCCAAGATTGAGAGCAGCTTCCGTGGAAGACCTCCAGCAATCAGAAAATTAAAAATAAATATAAAGCTCACACCAAAATCTGAATAGTGGAAGGAAGGCGTTGGTTTCTTCATGCCTGAATATTCTTCTTATCAAAATAAAAGGTGATACTAAAACAAAAGATCAAGAAGAAATGAGAGTCAAACGTCGGTCAAAAGGTTTCTCGCATAATCAAACAATGTTAGGTATCACATCAATATTCTGTATTTTTAACGGTGAACGGTTGATTTGTTATAAGTCGATAGTATTAGTGATGAATTTATTACTTTTAAAACTTCGGTGGAAAAAACAAAAACTTAAACATTAATTACCATTTATGTAGTTTATCTTATAAGTAAATTAATAATATTTCATCATAAATAATACTAATCAAATTATTTAAATTATTGTAATGCTTTAAAAATGATAATATTTACAAGAAATTATTTTTGAAAATTTAATGAAATATTATATTTTATGTTTTCAATGAAAGAAATAAACTCTTTAATTATATCCCAATACCTCAATTAAAAAACCAGTTCAAATGACAAACAACTAAACCTTAGAAGTTAGAACACATACATCATCATCACTTGTAACCAGATGAAATGAATACTTTTTTTTTTGCAGTAATCAATCAGAACAATGCCCAAACTGAGCTTTTAAAATTTGCATCCATAAAAGAGTCCTATTTCCCGGCCAAAGGACAAATTAACCGGTTACGAAAGTGCTTCGCCGGATGAACCGATGAACAAGATAGAAGAACATGATCATTTGGGGATTCGTTACAAACTTGTAACCGGTTTCACGGGCTGTCAAACCGGACAACGATGCAAGTAATGTTGTCCGAGCTCCCTCGTGCATACGCCTCTTTTATAAGTTTCCTTGCTGCAGCCTCGGCATCGGTTACATCCTGCACTGAGGCCACGGCATCCTGCAAGTGAAACAACAAGTCCAAGTGCTTAGCTTCCACGGACATCGATTACGATTACCGCAGAAAGACGATAAATATCAACATCAAATTTTATCTGTGTTTCTTTTTGTTCTACATGAGAAATGATCTTCATAAAAGTTCTCACCTGATTCGATACAACATTCCAAAGCCCGTCACTTGCAATGATTATGAAATCGACACCGACGATTTCTTCTTCCTAAGCAATAGAAAGGAAACTTTAGCAGTTGAAAAACCCGGGGTTAACGCATCGAGTAATTCCGCTAAAAAAGTAAATGAGAAAGTACAAATTTTCAGAGTATGAACCCCGATATACCAACCTGAATTTCAGGCTCAGCAACTACATAGGGTTTAAGTAGTTTATCACCGAATGCACGAGAAACAGCAAGAACACCGCCAACTCGCCACGTCCCTGTCATCAGAAAAAAAACACAACTCGAATTTTAGTTGAATTCTGCAACAAATAGAAACAGTTCACTAAATCTACATTAGTTTAGTGCAATCATTAGCCAAAGATACAAGCATAAGGAGAATGAAATCTATAGAAAACGCGTGGGGATGAAAGACTGCAAAACGCATATTACCTGCCCAAATGATGAAACCTCCAGCATCTTCAATCCTTTGGCGTTCATCGGATCTATCAGGCTTGTGATCAACTGACAGAGGGACAGCTGCAGAAAGCACAAATATTTGTGATTTTAATGGAGGAGAAATAGTTAAGCCAAAGCCTTCGAAGTCTGTCAACAGCTAACACGAGAATAGCATCTCTAATGCATAATAGCCATCAAACAATTACTCGATGGTGTATGACACACAGATGTAAGAAGACTTCTATTCTCCTTTCTTCTAATGTATTCCTTTTTTAACTTAATCAAGCCAATTCTTAGACTAAACTATTTGAACAAGTCCGATCCTAAGCAGAAAAGAAAGCAACCTGATCCAGATCTAGAGGCAACCACTCTAGAATCACCAACATTTGCAACGAGCAGCCGGTCACCGAGTAATACAGCAGTCGAGGCAGTTGAACCAGCATCTTTTTTCTGGCCTTTCTCTTCGTTGAGGTAACCATCATCGGTTTGTTTAAATGCTTCAACTGTAATGATAACATTGTCGTAAACAAATATATACATAGACGTTTCCGTAAACATATTCACCGTCATATAGTAAAGTGAAAACTTCACCAACTTCATACCTATAGCTGTCTTGGTGTCCTTGATAAAATCAGGGTGGGTGCTTAGATTCTTAAAAAGGTTGTTTCTCAGATACTCTGCAGTTCTCGAACCTCCATGACCTATAGTGCAAAGATAAAAAGGGGCAAACCAAATTAATCATAAAACATTTTATACATCCTTCCCTGATTTTTCCTCGAGATCCTTTTCCCGGAACATAGCTAGTAAAAGAAGAATGTGGATATAACAACGACCCGGGTTAGCAATAATGGCATACCATCAAAAACACCGAAAAAGGCAACCTTTCGACCATCAACTTCAGATATCCTCGTTTCGTAAAAATCCTCCATGGAAGGCCTTTTGCCCTTAAAACTGGAATATCCATAGCTGAATTCAGCAGTTCGACTTCCGGTGAGAAAGCTGGCAAAACAACCAAACATTTTATCCAACATCCTATATGCAGGACCATAGAGCCTCTAATGCACAGTGTGTTTCGCAATTTAACCGAACTTCATAGAAACTAAACTTTCGAAACTTTACATCTGATGATCCACACAATTCACTACTTAAAAACCATGAAGCAAAGTAGGTTGATTAAAATCAAAAACCAATCAATCTATAAAGAAGTATGACTGTTATTCAGCAAGTGCATCAATGGAAGTGCCATATGAAGAAGAAAAAAGTCTCAATTTGAGACCTTGAAATGTAATTTTGCATTGAGATAAATCATTTTTATTGGATAATTAATGAAGGGTCATTCTTCAAATAGAACAAGTCATACAATTATATGATAAATTACATAACTAGGAATTAACAAAAACAAATATTTCACCAATTGTGAAGACAAGTTATAATTAAATATGTTTATTATGTTCTTTTTAAAGTAATCACCCGAACAAAAAGTTTTATTTTATTATTATTATTTTAGGTAAAATATACATTTAATATCAAAACTATTAATTTTGATCGGTCTTAATACTTAAATTTTTAATTTTTTTCAAAATTATACTTACTTTTCATTTTAGTACTTAACTATCAGTTTTTATCTATTTTAGTATTTTAATTTTTAATTTTTCTTAAAATAAAATAAAAATTAAATTTTAGGTAGGATTTTAAAAAAATAAAAAATATAGATACTGAAACGCATCAAAACTAACGGTTTACTCTATTATTTTTTAGCAATACTCTTGTTTGACAAAGTTATACGACTACTTAGTAAAAAAAAAAAGAGAGAAAATGGAGAACCTGATGCCGCCGCCACTGACGAGAGCGTCTGGGTCCCTAGATGAAATCATGACGTCAGACTGAGGTGTTTGCTGCGGTGGGTCAGCCAATGTAGGAGGGCGAAGAGCCTCAACATCGGCATCCCCGCGCGGCGGAGAAAGGGAGGAGGAGGAGGCCGCCACGGAAGAGTCCTTCAGGTTGATTTCTTTTCTGTTATTTGGTAATAGATGGTTTCAGCTAGAAACAGGTCAAAACTCAAAAGCATGCGCCGCCGTCCACGGCGCCGCGTCTTGAGAGGAAAAGAACCGAGGGAGGTGGGGCGGAGAAGAGACAAGAGGGAAGGCTTGAAGACTTTGATTTACTCTACCCACGAAAAAAGAGAGTTTGTAAGAAACTGCAAGATGTAATAATGTAGGACCAACAACATCAATAATAGCATGTTCGGATTAGATTTGGATAGAATTTTCAAGATATTTTATTTAGTTTATTATACTCATGCTTTTAAGTTTTAATATTCAATATAGTTAATTCCATAAAACTTTAATAAAAATTTTAAAAAAATACTTTTTAACTATTTTATTAATTTATCTTTGGTTTAGACTTTTTAGATTACGCACTTGGTCATTTTAGTTTTATTTTTATAAACGTATATTCACTCTATTTAAAAAAGTTAATATGCGATCATTTTTTGTTTGTTTTAATTAAGATGTGGTCACTGATGAAGTCGCATGCTAGTAAAAAGGGTTTAATTTTTTACTTTAACCCTTAGCTTTAAAGAAAAAACTAATTAGGGATCATTTTATAAATTCAAAATAATTTAGGGACAAAGTTCTAATTTACCCATTTTATATGTTTTCTTTCCATACCCCAGCTTCTTGCTCCGCAGTCCGCACACCTCCCTCTCATCTACAACCCATTTAGGGACAAAGCAATTGCTATGGCAATTTGGTCCTTTGATTCCAACTCGGCTTCGTGTTTCGGAACAGGTAATCGGCTAAAGTGTCATTGCTTAAGAAGTCGTACACCAACAAACGTTTCTCTCCCTCTTCGCAAACTCCTAGTAACTTAACTTAACCAGGTTCTTATAATGTGTCTGCCCGATCATATTGATCGTCACTGCCACGCTACTCGTCCCTATTGTTCCTTTGTAGACAATGCCAAAGGTCCCTCTTCCAAGCTCTTCCTTGAAATCATTTGTAGCTTCTGCAAAGTTCTTTGTTGGTGAAAACCCTCAACTTTGTCTCCAATCCAACTTGGTTAGTACTTTTGGACAACTTTTTTATGGTAAATGGGCACGGCCGTGGCAGGATTTTCGGGAGTCTGTACAAATTCGTATAAAAGGATTCCTATTTTTTAGATATATTCGATTTCGGGACAATGATAGTGGCGTTTTCTTGACAAACACGGCAATAAATTCATCTATAATGGCGTTTTATTAATAAAACCACAATAATAGTGGCGTTTTTTAAAAAAACGTCGCAATAAATCTATCTATAGTAGCGTTTATTAGAAAAACGTCACTATATATTTTTTGAGACCCATTTTTTAGACCATGCGCGGTAGTGCAGTTTGCGCCCCCAGCCACGGCCTTGTAAATGGGGAAAACCCCAAGGCAAGATGCAGCAACCAAGGTGAAGTTTACAAATACAGAGGTGCCCAAGAGTATCGATCCAGTGGTGATCAAACTCAAAGAGCCTTTCTTCTTTTCTTCAACGCGATCTGGAATATCAGGGACTGGTGGTGGAGAAGGGACTTTGGCGCCTTTAATAAATGCTTTGCCTTTAACGTTGTTATCTTCTCCTCCATTGGAATGCGGCAGTTTCTTTTTCCAGCAGCTATCTCCTCTGAAAATGGCAATGTCACACGTAAAATCATGCAAATAAGATGTTTGGCAGTCCTGCTAGTTGTAAGGTTGGAACTGCTCGAAGTCAGATCCTAGCCAATCGGTGTTTATTTGCACTTTAACCCCCTGAAATTATGGGTTTTTACCGTTGTTTTTGTTTATTTTTTTAGGGTTAGATTTAACATCTACATAGTTGATTAAGATGACATTTATTTACTATCATGATTATATTCTTTGTTTTGGACCATCGGATTGATTTGGATACACGTCTTGCGTTCGTGTATAGTTTTCTCACGTCGCTTGAATTTGATTTGCGATTTGTTGGTGACCTTTAGTAGCTTCATCCCCTTTTGTGTTTATTTGCCGATGCATTCAGATTTGTTTGTATCGTTATTTTAATCGAGTATTGGTTAGATTTTTTAATTTTTTCTTTTTGGTCATTGTGTGATCTGAGTGGTTAGTTTTTGTATCAATAGTTATAGAAAAATGTTCTAATTATAATTTTGTTTACGTCTTATTTATAAATAATTCTGAATATTTTCTATTTTTAATAAAACTATCAGCTTTCTATCAATAATAATAATTATTATTATTATAGGAAAAATATGTGAATCATGTAATTTATTTGTATAAATTTTTACTATAATCAGTGACTGATGTATGTATTATTCAGTACAAATACATGTCTATCTTGTAATTCGACTTTTTATATGTTAATTGTTTATTTTATTAATGGTGGACACTGAAATTTTATTTATATTTATCCATATAAAAACTTTATATTATTAATATATATGTATTCATCTTGAAAAATATTTTTGGAACCATCACCGACTACATTCACCTCTAAATTTGTAATTAATTTATTAAAGAAGGTAGATATGAAGGAGACAGAAGATCAAAGAATTTGTTTCATTAGATCCAATGAGCTATGACTTTAAAGGCTTAGTCCCCATCATGTACATGGCACCACATGAACAAGCTAAAAATAAACAGGTGTAAAGCTGTGTAAGAAAATTAAACACGACCTTCGGAGTAGTCCGGCGAGCAACAGCTACCAGTCGTGTCGGAAGGATGTTGTTTGAAGATGTTCTTCTTTACCCCATATGATCCCTCGGCCACGAGACTCGGTGTATCCGATATCTGCAAACCAGACATAAACCCCAATGCTAAACGAACTATCTAAGCATCTGTTACATATACCACATTGCTCCACATCGACTCGAGACAGAATAAGTAGATAGATACCTTTAAGACGAGCTCCTCGAAGCATTGCTCCACATTGGCTCGGTGAATAGGCATCCGCATTTCTGAGCAAACTCGATGCCCTCTTTCTTGCTTACCACTCTTTCACTTTCCTATATACGTGATGGGTGTGTTAGATGCTGCAGAGAACCGGACCAATAGCCAAACATAAAAACAAACGACCTCGGTCGAACTCTACCTTGATGCGGTCCTCATTTGTCGAGTACAGATCGATTTCTTTAGCCCATATGTCGGATAGATTCGTAAATGTGTCTCGCCGCGTCACATCATACACTGTAATAGTACAAATATAACAACCTGCATCATTTGAGGAACCTCCCTCTAGGACGACAAGAACCCCCAGTAAATACCAAAAACAAGGAGCCCCTACTGTAAATCTTCTTCCGGTAGCTAAATCGATGTATGGTCAAGAATCTGATATCTTAGAAAGCAAAAGGGCTTCAAAATGATTCATTAAACAAGTTTGTCAGCGAACATAAACAATCGAGTTAATAAAACAGTTTGTTCGTGAACATGATCGAGTTAATAAAACAGTTTGTTTGTGAACATAAACGAATCGAGTTAATAAAACAGTTTGTTCGTGAACATAAACGAATCGAATACATCTCTATTTGTGTCCGTTCATTTAACATAAAAATTATGTCCATAGTCATTTATTTAACTTAATTTTAACTTAATAAACAAAAAGAAACAAACGTTATACGAACAATTCACCAAACACTTTTGTTTATTTACAACCAAAAACAATCCTGGTTAATGTGTGTCATATGTCTACATGGAAAAGGGTGCAAAATTTTAATGTAGAAAGGATAAATTTTTAAAAATAATATTAAAATTTTACTAGATTTGAAATTATAAAGTTAATAACATTTAAAAGTAAACTAATTAATTTTATGTATAAATTAGGATGAATTCCTTTTTATAATAATAACAATAATAAATGATACAAATAATAAAACTTATTTTTACTCTCATGATTTTGACCATGGATCTTTTATTTTATCATTTAATTATGGGTAAACGACATGTTTAGTACCTAAACTATTACTTTTGTTCCGCTTTGGTATCTAAACTTTCATTTTTTTCAAATCACACCTAACATTTACTTTTTGTTTCGTTTTGGTACATTTTTGTTAAAAAATTAACGAAACTCTTGTATGTTGCACTTTTTTATGGATAAGTTACATCATTCATCACTCAATTATCTTCTCACTCCTTTTGGTCATTGAATTTTATTTTTTAATTTAATTGTTGAACTTTCAAATTACTCCTAATTTAATCATTCTAACTTTCAAAATTTATTTTTTTTATTTTAATTATATTAACAAAATAATAATAAAAAAATATAATGTCACAAAAATTATTAATAAAATAAATTAGAGTGATTAAAATAGAAGTAATTTAAAAGTTGAGTAGTTAAATTAAAAAAATAAACTTTAGTGACCAAAATATGAGTCAGAAAATAGTTGAGTGATAAATGATGTAATTTATCCATAAAATTGTCACGTAGAACATTTCCATTACGTTTTTAATGGCATGATACCAAAATGAAACCTAAATAAAACGTTAGATATGATTTAAAAAAAAAATAGATACCATAATGGAACAAAAGTAATAGTTTATGTATTAAACGTGCAATTTACCCTTTAATTATTTAAGTATTGTTTTTTTTGAAACAATGGCAACTGAATTTCATTAATAAAAATGGAGGAATCAAAATTACAATGCATCTAAAAAGAAAATTGGAGACAATAATCACCAAAAACTCATACATAAAATTGAATTATTAAGCCCAAAGATACGAAGATAATGAAACTTTCCAAACATCAAAACAATCCAGTAACCTTCATAAAACTCTTTTTTCTCTGTCAAACAAAATGTTTTACGATGTGATAAAGGAGTGGTGAGCGAACCAAACAATTTGACAGACTGTTTCGCTACACAATTCTGATTATATCGGCAAACGATCATTTACAAAAGAGGGGATATGACAATACGTGATCATCGACAAGCCAATCAAAAAACTAATGTCTTGAGGATCTTTGTAGAAGCACCAAAACGACCACAGAAGTATGCAAAAAACTTAACAAAAACCATAAGTAACGTGCCACAAAAGTAGAGAAAAAATGTGCCACAAGAGTAGGGAAAAACGTGTTACAAGGACAAATATTTTTATTTAAAAGTGAAAAAACTCAATAAAAAAAACAAAGACATGATATGAAAAATAACAAGAAAAATAAAAATCATCGACGGTCGACAACCAATATTAAGTCGACAACCAATATTAAGATTAGTACCGCCGTCGACTAAATAAAAAACAAAGGAAGAAAAGAAGACCGCATAACTACATTTAATGGATAGATTAAATTAGTATAACAAGCTAATCAAACTATCAACTATTAATATTTAATGGATAGATTAACTTGGACGTTAAAAAAATTAGTATAATTACATATTTATTTATTTTATTAATTTAATTTCAATTTTAATTTAATCCTTTAATAAGAGGATTCACCCAAGTTAATAATATCATAAGAATGTGAAGTGACATCTTATCTTGTTGAGAACATAATTTCACATGTTTTGTTGGAAGTGTTCGCTTGTTTTTTTAAACAAAATTACTTCTTTTTGGGTGGTAATTTTGTGAAAAAATGCAATAATTTAGGTACCATTTTTTGAAAAATAAAAGATAAGGGTGTTCAAATAGTACAAATTATCATTAACCAAATTAATCAAAATCCAAATATATAATTAACTTTTAATCAAATTTAAAAAAAAGTAATTAATCCAACCGAATTGATTTTATTAATTAATTCAACCAATCTTTGGATTAAATCAAAATTTTAATTTTTTTTGTTTCCTTTAGTCTAAACAGCAACCATGTAAATTTAAACAACAATTTCAACAAAAATATTACATCGCAACAGCTAAATTGAAGAAAAAGACATGACAAAAGAATATAATTGAAAACACATCGCAACAGCTATATTGAACCAGCAACGCAAATTTAAACCATATATTGAACTGGAAATGCACATTTAAGCCCTGATAAATCGGAAAAAGAAGATGATTACACTGCATTAATGGCTATCTTCATTCCAGATTCACAGTGGCCAGCGATGTTGCATATAAAGAAGTCCATTCCTTTGCGCAGTTTCACCTCATCTTTCCCCGATTTATACACTTTTGCGCCCGCCGCCGGCGTAATACATCGCCGGTAACCTCCACTGCTCACCCCCACCACATTGTGGAGCGCCGGATCGTATTTGAACACTGCAGACAAATCAGATATGCAACTTCAAAACTCAATTTTAGATGGTGTGTGTGTATGTACGTATGTTCTTACGGAGTTTGTCACCGGCCCGAAAATGCTTCCCTCGAGGCCAAGTGGCCGTGTTGAAGGTCCAACCGTCGGAACCTCCGACGGTATACGTTGTCGCATCGACGGTTTCTGAGAAAATGAGGAGGTAAAGTAGAAATGGAACCATGAACATGGCTTGATTTGAACTGCCACTTCCATGCGCCATCTCTAAGAAAAAGCTTGGGATGTAAGTGATGAAAATGGGGCTCCTTTTATGAGTAGTGGGTTAGGTGGGAAAGCTATAAAGTTCCATGCCTTTATAAGCCGTTTAAAAAGAGTGACGTGCGATTCACTCTCCAAGTTGTTTTAATAGAAAGCTGGCACTAGGTTTGTGCGGAAATTTCTGCAGTACGACAGCCTTAATATATGGCTAAGGAAATGCTGTAATATTTTGACATAACCTCTAACAAACATACGTGATCTTTTAATGTGATCTCTTTTATTTTTTGTCAGAGACACAGAAGGTTTAGATAGTAACAAACGACCACTCTTCTACCAATCGTAACTTTTCGCTTAAATCAAAAAGGATGAACCATTTATAGCTGTAAGAGCTCATTTGTTTTATCTATAAAATTATGTTTAAAATTTAAAGAAAAAATGTTCTAAAAATATTTTTATTAATGAATATTTAATTTATATGTCAATCAAATAATCAAATCCAACCTGTTGAAGCCAACAATCAGTATATCGTCTTGTTTTGTTCTTTAATTAGTACCAATTGCTACCAATTGAACTTTAGTTTTATGTATACTATGATGGCTCTTATATGGAAGTTTTGACTGTGATGCTCACATGGAACTCTCATTGCATCCACCACCAATGAGTTTAACAAATATTTCAAAAAGGGGCTTATATTACACATAGGTATTTAAAGTATATTACTTTTTTCATTTTGGTACTTAAAGTATTTTTTTGGTCAGAATGGGTATCTAAAGTATAATATCTTTTTTCATTTAAATACTCCTTTGGCGTATAAGCTTGATGAGTGCTTAATTTTGTTATTATTTTATTGATAATTACTCCTTTATTCGTCGGTTTATGTTAATAAGTTGGGTGTTTTATGTTATTTTCTATGCAGGCTATTGGATTCAAAAAAACTATGCCAAAAGGGGCAAATTATGTAAGTTTTTATTTTTCCGGAATCATGACTGGATCAATGGGGCATGACCTCACTGATGTGGTGACAAGTCGACATCTTCTAGAAGATCCAGTCAATATTTTCGTGCAAGCAGAAGACTCAGCCACAAATCCAGACGTGAATTTAGGATTTATCTATATTTTTGGGATTTATTTCAAACATTTAATGGAATTATCTTTTGCAATTTATTAGAAATAATCTTTTGTGATTTTTAGGAGATATCTTTACATTTAATAGGAATTATCTCTTAGGATTTTTAGGGTTGTGAGGAGACTATAAATACCCCTTGGAATAAGCCTCAAATATTTTGAATTCTCTTGTTTTTCTTTGTTCTTGTTTTCTCTCTTTTATAAAGTTTTACTTTTGTTTTAAAATGCTAAGTATGATTTCTATCATACTTAGCTAAGTTTTTCATAGACAAATGCTGAAACGATGACTCAATTTCGATTGTGAGAATTGAAAATCACTCAATACCCTTCGGGTTACATTCTCAGTTTTCTGGAATCAAGGATCGGTAATCAACTATCCTTTTATAATCAAAATGCTTTCAAATCAAAAAGAACTCGTTGGTTTGTTAGTTGTTTCGATTAACAATTGAGAAGAAGGATCGACTTGTAACATATTTGACTTCCTGTGAACACACTTAGCGGCGGTCCACTATTGGGATCTGAGATCGGATTTGATTCTCAACAAGATACTTTTCAAGTCGGGTTTTTCAAAGCTTTAAAATCAAGTTGTACTAATAACGATTGTCGCGCTTAGTCCACATAAAAACACATTTAGTTAGACGGAGGGAGTGATTAAAATTTTAATTCAACTTTCTTTCCTTTAACTTTTATTTTCTTTATTTTCAATCAAACAACCCCCTCATTTTTATTTTGCAGTTCACGCCTAGTCCAGAAGTAAGAATCAATTCATCGACAATTTCATATTCCCTGCAGATCGCCCCTTACTCTCTACACTATTCTTATTTAATTTTTATTCAAATTACAAGTATGATGAAGCACATGGATTATCATATAAAGCAACGTTTTTAACTAATAAAAAACCCTTTATACATGTTAATTGTTTTATAAATTAGGAGTGGAATTGGAAACTCTTGGAGGAACCTGCAGCTGCTCATTCCCTAAGTTAAATAGCCAAAGTTTAAGTCGAACAAGAAACATAATTCTAAATGTAACATCACAGTATTGATGGTTACATCTACCTTTGTTTTTAGATTACTCATATCTCATAGAGAATTATTTTAGAGTCATTAGAAAATATTTATAATATAAAAATGTTAGGGTAAACTACGTATTTACTATCTAAATTCTCAATTTTATCTATTTTAGTATTTAAACTTACAATTTTTTCAAAACCATGCCTAACGTTTAGTTTTCATTTCATTTTAGTACCTCTCCGTTAAAAGCTTAACGCGCTTAACCTGAACTATCATTTGCGATCCGTTTTAGTACCTAAACATTTAATGGGTACTAAAAATGAAAAAAAAAAACTAAAGTTTTTAACAACGAGGCATTAAAATGAAACAAAAACGAAACTTTATGTATTATTTTGAGAAAAATTGAAAGTTTAGATACTAAAATGGATCAAAATTGATAGTTTAAGTACTAAATGCATAATTTCAACAGGGGTTTCAAAGCAACTGCTCCTATAAGAGCAGTGGGATCTCTTGACAGATCAAATTCAAGAAATTCCTCTGTCAATCGTCATGGCCTTCCTCATTTTCCTACTCATTTCTTCCCAACTTGTTGTCATCGATGCTTGTCATCGACGAGAAAGAGAAGCATTGATGAGCTTCAAATCAAACATGGCAGACCCTTCGAATCGTTTGTCTTCATGGAAAGGCCGAAACTGTTGCAGCTGGTACGGAATCAACTGTTCCGACACTCTGCATGTGACGGTCATCGACCTCAGGAATCCCAAACCGGACAACCTTATTCTGGACATGAATTCTCAACCTCTGTCGCACCTACTGCTCTTATTGGTACCATCTCCCCTTCACTTTTCTCCCTTACTCATCTCACATACCTTGACCTCAGTTTCAACAACTTCAGCTTCTCAAAGGTTCCTTTAGGATTCTCAAACCTCAGTGCACTCACTTATCTGAATCTATCGAATGTTATGTTCGAGGACTCGATTACAACTCAGTTTTCCAACCTTACTTCCCTTGTTGAACTCGATCTTTTGTGTGCTTCGGTCGTTGCGGACTACTCATTTGTTTACCCTTCTTTGTCATCTACCGTGACAATTCATTCAGGTTCTCCGTATGCATTCATCAATGGGGGACATTTGTATGCATCGGATTTGAAATGGTTACAGGGGCTGAAAAATCTCAGAAAACTTCAACTGAGTGGTGTTGATCTATTTGAAGTGTCTCAATCAGCGCTATGGGCTAAATCAATAACGAATCTTACCAAGCTGAGGTTGCTTGACCTATCGAATTGTCGAATCTCTGGGGAGATTCCGGTTGAACAGCTTCTCATCCTTACCAGATTATCTGAATTGTACATGAACTTCAACTTTCTCGCAACTAAAATCCCGAGTAAGTTAGCCAATCTCACCAATCTTAGGGTTCTTGACCTCACCAGATCAAACCTGCAAGGCCATATCCCCTACCTTCCTCAACTAAAGATACTTTTTTTGGGAAACGACTCGGACCTTACCGTCGATCTCCATTCTATGTTCGCAGTCCCCTGGCCAATATTAGAATGGATCGACATATCATCTACCCGTGTTATTGGATCCATCCCACCCTCCATTGGTAACATCACCTCATTAGTCGCATTCATAGGGTACAATAGTTTCATTCAGGGTCAGATACCTACCTCCATGATGAACCTTTCGAGGTTGGAATACTTGTCGCTAGACATGGACTACATGAGTGGTGAGATTTCATCTTCAATATCCAATTTAAAAAGCCTGAAATTTTTATCTTTGATGCAGAACTCTTTTCATGGTCCGATACCAGAAACGATTTGTACCATTTCATCTCTGTGGTATCTAGCTTTAGCAATCAACTCTTTTACTGGAAACTTACCGGATTGCTTAGGCCAGCTCCTTGATCTCAGCTACCTTGTTGTAAACTCCAACAACATGATTGGATGGATCCCTTCATTGTCATCGTTCTTCCGAAACTCGACTCCATATATTGTAGACTTAGCAGATAGTGGACTAACTGTGAAAGTAGACCAACAACCCTTTCCACCAACATTTCAGCCACAACTCTTGTCCCTAGATTCATGTAATATAGGAGGTGAAATCCCAGAATTCATATAAAACCTGACCAAACTAGAATCATTAAGTTTGTCCAATAATGGCCTATCAGGAACAATTCCTTCTTGGTTGTTCAATCTTCCGAATTTGGGTTACTTAGATCTTTCTTTCAACACACTCCAAGGAGTCATCCCACCTAACATTAAGCTAAAGTCATCTTTCATGCCGACTACACTTAGATTAAGAAGCAATCTGCTTCAAGGATCGATCCCTCGACGGCTCAGGAACATACAAATCTTGGATTTTTCAGAAAATAATTTCACAGGCAGGATTCCTTCAGAGGTTGGACATGGCAACATTAGGTACTTGAATCTCTCTGAAAACCGAATTTTGGGTCGGATTCCATTCTCTCTCTGTCAAGAAAACAATGAGCTTATGCTGCTTGATCTTTCCAACAACAATTTGTTCGGAACAGTTCCGACAAGCTTCGGAAATTGCAGATCGTTGGAGTACCTTAACCTCGGCTCGAACAACCTTACTGGTGGTATTCCAGAGGAACTTCAACATGCCAGAGGATTGAGACTTTTCGATATTAGTGGGAACCAATTTGATGGTCTTTTCCCTTCTGTTGTTCATAAATTTGAGAAAATAATGGTTATCAACATGGGAAACAACAAATTCAGTGGAGAGATCCCTCAATTCATTGGAGACCTCGAAGACCTTCGAGTTCTTGTGTTGGAATACAACTTTTTCAATGGTTCAATCCCGGAAGAGATATTTGGTCTAGAAAATCTGCAGTTCATTGGCTTTTCAAACAATCAATTGTCTGGTCCAATC
This sequence comes from Hibiscus syriacus, assembly GCF_006381635.1. NCBI lineage: Eukaryota > Viridiplantae > Streptophyta > Magnoliopsida > Malvales > Malvaceae > Hibiscus > Hibiscus syriacus. The sequence goes on along the minus strand of NW_024063020.1, from coordinate 1,676,397 downwards.
CCTGATAAGCTATCCGGATTAAAGACGATCGTAAACTGACCGAAAGACGGAGATCTTCTCGGGTTTTTTATCTTGCAACTATACATTGGTGTTAAAGTGCATATGGTGGCTAAGGGATTGTTACTGCAATTCGATGTGGTTCGAACATACCATAATGAAATGGATCTTTCATGCAACAATCTGACCGGAAACATTCCGTCAGTATTAGGCCTCCTGCAAGGGCTCTACGCACTTAATCTCTCCCATAATGGTCTCTCTGGTAACATCCCGTTTACCATAGGGAACATGAGTCTCCTTGAATCTCTGGACCTCAGTTACAACAATCTAAGTGGAGAAATCCCGAGTTCATTGACTCGGCTGGATTCAATTACGACATTAAACTTGGCGTACAACAGTTTAAGTGGGAAAATCGCGACGAGTCCACACTTTGATACGTTGAGTAGAGATGGACTAGCATAAATTGGCAACAGATTCTTGTGTGGAGCTCCTGATGGTATCGACTGTGACGACAACGACGATTTCCCAACGTCGAAATCACCTGATGGTATTGAAGATCAATCCGGAGAGTGGAGATTACTGCTGGCTGTTGTGTTTGCAGGGTATGTAGTTGGCTTCTGGGGGCTTTTCGGGGTTGTTTACTTGGTGAATAAGAGATGGAGGGAGGCTTACTGGGAAATTGTTGATCGAATCGTAGCGGAAATCATCAGATGCATTAAAAGCAGACTATCTTCTGATTAATGACCAATTCGATCAATTAATCAATCCCTTTCCTGAGATTGTTTTAGTTGTACATAATATTTTATGTGTTGAGTGTATAATATTTGATGTGTTGAGAGTGTATAATATTTTATGTATTATCTGTACATTATTCCAAATTGTCGTTTGGTAATTAATGGTGTAAGCTACAAGGAATTTAAATGTTGTTTATCGACTCGTTTGTTTATGTTTACGAACAAGCTCGTTTAATGGCACGTTTAGAAGCTCGTTTAATTTTTTTTTACAGTTTAAATATTGGTGAAGGTAGAAATTACATTGAACACATGGTGAAATTTGAAGTTTAAATTATGAAACTTAAGGAGTTCAAACACTAGTGGCATAGTTTTACTATTTTTTATCTGGCAAATGAACATGTTCACCAACGTTAAACAAATGAACATGAACACAAACACGAATACATTTAAAAGTAAACAATCGGACACGAACATATTATTATTCATTCAATAGCGATTCATTTGCGCCCCTAGTTAGGGTTTCACAAGAGTGAACCGAGTTGGACAATCTCGGCCACAACCATAAGCTTGTCCTTGGCTACTGCAATGACCCTTAAATATCAACCAAAATGCACAATCTATGAATTGTCAATCTTTGGTCCAATCTTTTGTTGAAGATGATTCGAACATGTAATATTGTGATTTCTGTGAGAAAGAAAGAAATCCAAATGATCATACACATTATTGTAAAGAACGTAACGACGAAACAATGGATCACATAAAATGTGTTCTTACTAGAGAAGTAAATTACTTGGTTCTCCGCCAACAACCAGTTGGTCTAGTGGTATGAGATCCCTTAAGCAAGGTCAGGGGTTCGAATGATTGGTGATGTAAGGAGTCGAGAGAAGATTGATTATTTATAGTCTCTTTATGAAGGAATTTATGATGATTGTTGACGCGGTGGATGACATGATATATTAATTAAATTGTTCGAACACATATACCACAACATTATTATCCCATAACCCTAATTTTTTATCTTTAAACTTATTATTAATTAGAGTCATCCACCAACTAAATAATTTAGTGAGATGAGATAGTAGATTTCTTAAATAAATAAAAGGGTGTAATTATCCATTTCGTCCTAACCTTTTTCCAATATCATTTTTATTATGGATCTCAAATTGAATTAAACCCAAAAAGAATCTAAAAGTAAGAGTCCATGTCCATTTATGATCCAAATATGTTAAGCTCAATACTTGAATACAATTTCAGGCTCAATCCCAAAAACCCTAACTTATACCCATATTTTTTTTTAACTTTGACTAACCCTAAAATTAAGGTTAGTCACCGCCGTTTGTAGCACCAAAGTCATTAGTTGCCGTCGCTGCCTCTAGGCCCTCCACGCCTACAGCTCGCTTGATAGTCCAACTCTCCACATCTTCACTATAACATGCAAATAATCATTAAAAAAAGGATATTTTTGAATTAATGAATTAATAGATCAAACACTAATATTATATCAAAAAAGTTTAAAAATAAAAACCGAGTACTCTAATGGGCTAAATAAAAAGTTCGGTTGTTGTAATTGACAAAAAAACCCAAAAATGTATAAGATACAAAAATTTAGAAAGTAAAATAATAATAATAATAATAATAATACTTTATGCTTGGAATGATTCATCCTCTAAAACTAAGTGACATCTGTAGACATTAATTTTTCAGTATACTTTTTTATTATATATATATATATATATATATATATATATATATATATATATATATATATTAAATAAAAATAATTACAAGCCCAAATATATTACAATCAGTCCCAGAAGGCCCAAGACCCGAGAACCCAGTTCAGGCCCAATTAGAGACCCAATCCGGATGGCCCAAAGTAGAACCCTAAACCCAATTAGGGTTTTATCCTTTTCCAGCAGTCAGCCGCCTCAGCTCACAGCCGTTGGATCTGGCCTTGATCCAACGGTCCCCAGATGCTCCAGCAAGAAACCCTAGGGTTATCATAACCCTAGGACCACGCGGCGCCACCCCTGAAGCCAACCCGACGACCGACTCTCTGATGCCAGATGGTCCAACCAGTTGCTGCTGACGCTGCTGCTTCCACGACGCCGGCCTCGTCGAGCTTTCCAGAAGCCAGCTGCCTCACCAAATCAGTGCTCTATGGTGAGTCACCGCCATAGCTTGGTGACTCACCAAAGATGCTACCCATGGGACCGGTCCGAGGAGTACACTGTGGTGGCTATAAAAGCCACCACTAAACCTGCAAAGAGAGAGAGGGGACAGAAACGAAGAAAGGGCAAGCAAAGCAGTAACCACACACAGCCACAGAGAGCAAGAAAAAAAAAGAGAGATACGAACATCAACCAAGAAGTCAGAGGAAAATAACACAATAACCATCAAAATCCATAAAACAGAAAGAAAGAAAAAGGAGAAAAGCTTACCAATAGAGACGCGATCATCGGAGCCTTCTCATCTTGCCGGAGAACCGAAAATACCTAAGGTATTTTCTTAGATTTAAGAAAATCTAAGGGTTTTTAGGATAAAATGAGGCTAGATTCGGGTTCGTGGCAAGTAGATCTTTAAGATTAGGGTATTTTTTGCATATTCCGGCCACCGTGGGTGGTGGCCGGCGGTGGTGTCGGTGCCGGAGTATGGCTATCAGCCGGTGGCCGGCCAACCTCCGTTTGGAGGATTGAAGAGAGAGGCGAGAGGATTCTGGCTCTCTCTCAGTGTTGAGAGAGAAGGAAGAAAGGAGAATGAGAGAGCTGGCCCTTCGGGCCAGCCGTTTGGGGGATTTATACCCCTTCCCGAACGACGTCGTTTTGGGAAGGGGTATATGCGTATTTTACATGTATGGCTAAACCCCTTCCGTAGCCATCCGAATTTTGTAATTATTCATTTTAGTCACTAAAACTAACTTCTGAATGTTCTAATTCAGTCTTCGAATTTTATTTTATTATGTTTTAATCCTTACCAGTATTAAATAATATATTTAGGACAAATATCACATTTAGTCCCTATTAATTTTAATATTTCTATTTTAATCATTGATTAAACAAATAATGGTTAATTACACTACTAGTATTTATATTTTATGATAATTCTAACCATGTCTCTTAAATATTTATATTTTATAATTTGATCATTAAATTTTATATAATCTTAATTTAAACCATAAGTTTTATTATTTTTACATTTTTAAGTTCATATATTTATGAATATGATCCATTAGTTTTTAATATTATTACTTTTAATTTCTTTCATTTTAATTATTATTATTTTATTTTATTATTACGTTTGATATATGTTTAAATTATTATCTTCATTATTATTTTATTATTATTATTAAGTTATATAAACATATTTATATAATATTTATTTATTTATTTATTTATTTATTTATTCGTTTATTAAATAAAAATCCTATTTATAAATTTAATTTTATAAATTACTTTTAAAAATAAACATATTTTGATATGTATTTATTTTTTAATATCTAAGAAAAGAGCTGTCTTAAAATACCTAGAAGTCATTTTCTGATATTTCTAAATAAATAAATATTTTTATAAATTAATATATTTTCTTAAAAATTATATTAATAAAATTTGAAATAACATAATTATAAATTAAATATATTTTGAATTTTTAAATTTCTAATAATAGAGACAATTTATAATTAAAAAGTACCAATTTTGGGCGTTGTAGGGGTGTTAATCCTTCCCTAAACGTAACCGACCACGAATCCCTTTTTATTATTAAAAAAAACAAATTTTTGGTTAAAACGCAGATCAGTTCATCTTTTAGCTAATGTTTTCTTAAAAACTCTGTTAAAAGATAATTTTTAGGTATTCGACCTACCTGACTCAAAAGGTCGATGGCGACTCCCAAATTATTTTCAAAACTATCTATTCACATCAATTTTCCCGTCAAGTAAATATTTCGTGCCCGGACGAAAAACGGTTACGACAACATCAATGGTTAAAAAATTATTGTTATCTCTTGAAGTCTCGAATTTAAACCTCACATATGTAAAAGTGTACGAGTGTTCGTTATAAAATGATTGAGTCTTTAAATAGATATTAGCTTGAATTCAAGTTAATAAAAAGAAGGATTGATCATTGATATTTTTATACATCGTGGATTTTTCAAAATTCAATTTATAAATTAAAAATATTTTACACAAAATTATTAAATGAAAATAATTTTTAAGAGAAGGAAAAACTTTTTTTTTACAAAATAACACTTGTAAAGGATGAGTTCTGGGGTGGGACAACCTAATATAAGGTTAAGAAAAGACGTGACCTAAAATATTATAAACAACATAATATTTTAGGTTACGCACAACCTAAAAGATCATATTTTTTAACATTTTCAGTTGCACTCTAAAATATTATAAAAATGATAGCATTTTCGATTGCAACCTAAAATACGTTTACGAAAAAAAGTAAAAAAAAATATCATTTTAAATTACGCTCAATCTAAAATATTATGTTGATTTATAATATTTTAAATCGCGCATTATATTAACCTTAAAATAAATGATTGTGCCATATAATTCTCCCGTATAAAGTATGAAGAAAGAAGCCACCAAAGTAGGTAAAAGGTTGACTATCTCTTATACTACTTTCCGTACAACGTGTTTCGGTCACGAAAAATTAAATAATTTTATTAGGGATGGCGATGGATCTTGGACCGATCTAAATTCGTAGATCCGATCCGTTTTATAGGTTCTTAATCCTAAAATTTTGAATCCGACGAATCCGGGTTGGATTGAGTTTGGATTTTCTGATAAAAGTATAAATCTGGGTTGAGATCTGACACTAAGATATCGAATCTAAATTCGTTTACTTATTTATAGAAAGCTCACATTTGGTTTTAAAATATATATAAATGACATAATAGGTTTTAATATATATACAAATATTTTATAGAGGGAGTCGCTCTTATATGGTTGAGTTCTTATAGATTTTAAACTCGTTTAAGACAATTGAATGTTTCATGATATACATTTTTTAATATTTGTGTTATTCAAAAGACATTTGCGTAATTGTGTTGGAATTTTTTTAGACTTTAGTTTATCATTTTTTATTTTGTTACTAGTTGTGTTGAAATTAATATTTCCTCCATTGGAGATGTGATGTGAAATTAGTCAATGACAATTTTATTACGTTAAAAAATATGTTAAATGGTCATTTTCTAAATAGACCCGTTTTGGACCCGGATTCGTGAGATCTGTTGGATCTGAATCTGGGTCTCAATTTTCTAGATTTGGGGATCTAGAGCGGGTCTGGATCTAGGTCTAGCTGCATCCAGTCCAGATCCGACTCATTATCATCCCTAAACTTTATAAAAAAAAAGTTATAATTAAATTATCATTTTGATGCTAGTTTTTTTTTAGTATTTTAATTTTCAATATTGTTTATAAAATATATTTTTATAAAAATTATTAGATGATAAACTAGGAGTCAAAGAAAGAAGCAGAGAAAATCTCAAAGTCAAATTGAACCGTTTCAATGTGGTTTGCCTATTGAATTTGGTTATGGTGTTTGCAAAATTTTACTGGGGTAGGTGAAGGATTGAATTATGAATATAAATTGCAATTGTTATGGACAGACGCATAAATTTATATCAGAGAGTACGAACTCAAGAAGTTATATTAAAAATTTTAAGGGGTGCGAAATTAGATAATTAATAGAAAATACAAAGATAAAATTTAAAATATAAGAGAATGTAAAAATTCTACAGGTTGCAACTGCACCCCAACACCCCTTCGATCCATCCCTGAATAAAAAAAATTATATATTTTAATTATTTTATAAATTGAAATTTGAAAAAGTCTAAATTACGTGTGGAATTGGAAATTCTTGGAGGAACTTCTAGGTGCTCAAAACCTAAGTTAAATAGCTAATTTAATACACTAAAGTTCAAGTCAAACAAGAAACATGGAATATAATTTTAAATAGATTTAAGGGTAAACTACATTAATACATAAACTATCTGTTTTGTTCTATTTTGGTTTTCTTTTAATTTTTAATTTTTTTTTCAAAATCGTACCTAACGTTTAGTTTTCATTTCATTTTTGTATCTCGCCGTTAAAAACTTTACTCGCTCAGTACTCAAACTATCAATTTTGATCTGTTTTAATATCTACTTAACATTAAATTTTGAACGAAATACTAAAATAAAACAAAAACTAAAGTTCTTAACGATGGAGAATTAAAATGAAATAAAACTGAAAGTTTAGGTGTGATTTCGAGAGAGAGAAATGAAAGTTTAGGTACTAAAACGGATCAAAATTGATAGTTTAGGTACTAAACACATAATTTACCCAAAAATTATTAAAAATTAACAATCGAAATTAATCATAGTTTAATTGATTTAATTTTTTAAATTTAATAATTTGAGATTTAATTAAATGTTGAAGGCGCCCTTAAGCATCTTAAATAACTTTGACTTGAATCCCAAGGCATCAAGTATATGTAATATATAATACCTTGTTCAGTCGTTGATCAATGTGACATACTAAGCATGAATCGCTGTACCCCTTCTTCAAGTAATATAATTTAACAGGCATTTTTCAGTCTCATTCCAGGCTGTTTCGCTTGTCCCTTTCAATTTCAACAGGGGTTTCAAAGCAACTGCTCCTATAAGAGCAGTGGGATCTCTTGACAGATCAAATTCAAGAAATTCCTCTGTCAATGATCATGGCCTTCTTCATTTTCCTACTCCTCATTTCTTCCCAACTTGTTCTCATCGATGCTTGTCATCGACGAGAAAGAGAAGCATTGATGAGCTTCAAATCAAACATGGCAGACCCTTCGAATCGTTTGTCTTCATGGAAAGGCCGAAACTGCTGCAGCTGGTACGGAATCAACTGTTCCGACACGTTGCATGTGACGGTCATCGACCTCAGGAATCCCGAACCAAACAACCTTATTCTGGACATGAATTCCCAACCTCTTTCAACATCTAGTGTCCCATCTACTGCTCTTGTTGGTACCATCTCCCCTTCACTTTTCTCCCTTACTCATCTCACATACCTTGACCTCAGTTTCAACAACTTCAGCTTCTCAAAGGTTCCTTTAGGATTCTCAAACCTCAGTGCACTCACTTATCTGAATCTATCGAATGTTATGTTCGAGGACTCGATTACAACTCAGTTTTCCAACCTTACTTCCCTTGTTGAACTCGATCTTTCGTGTGCTTCGGTCGTTGTGGACTACTCATCTGCTTACCCATCTTTGTCATCTACCGTGACAGTTCATTTAGGTTCTCTATATGCATACATCGATCGGGGACGTTTGTATGCATCGGATTTGAAATGGTTACAGGGGCTGAAAAATCTCAGAAAACTTCAACTCAGTGGTGTTGATCTATCTCAGGTGTCTCCATCAGTTCTATGGGCTAAACCGATATCGAATCTTACCAGGCTGAGGTTGCTTGACCTATCAAACTGTCGAATCTCTGGGGAGATTCCGGTTGAACAGCTTCTCTTCCTTACCAGACTATCTAAATTGTACATGAGCTTCAACTTTCTCGCCACGAAAATACCGACTAAGTTGGCCAATCTCACCTATCTGAGGGTTCTTGACCTCACCAGATCAAACCTGCAAGGCCATATCCCCTACCTTCCTCAATTAAAGATACTTTATTTGGGAAACAACTCAGACCTTACCGTCGATCTCCATTCTATGTTTGCGGTTCCCTGGCCCAGATTAGAATCGATTGACATATCTTCTACCCATGTTATTGGATCCATCCCACCCACCATTGGCAACACCACCTCATTAGTTGAATTCGTAGCGTACAATAGTTTCATTCAGGGTCAGATACCTACCCCCATGATGAACCTTTCGAGGTTGGAATACTTGTCGCTAGACATGAACTACATGAGTGGTGAGATTTCATCTTCAATATCCAATTTAAAAAGCCTGCAATTTTTATCTTTGATGCAGAACTCTTTTCATGGACCGATACCAGAAACGATTTGTACCATTTCATCTCTGTGGTATCTAGCTTTAGCAATCAACTCTTTTACCGGAAACTTACCGGATTGCTTAGGCCAGCTCCGTGATCTCAGCTACCTTGTTGTAAACTCCAACAACATGAATGGATCGATCCCTTCATTGTCATCATTCTTCCGAAACTCGACTCCGTACATGCTCTATCTCAGTTACAGTGGACTAACTGTGAAAGTAGACCAACAACCCTTTCCACCAACATTTCAGCCACAACTCTTGTCCCTAGATTCATGTAATATAGGAGGTGAAATCCCAGAATTCATATCAAATCTGACCAAACTAGAATCATTAAGTTTGTCCAATAATGGCCTATCAGGAACAATTCCTTCTTGGTTGTTCAATCTTCCCAATTTGGGTTACTTAGATCTTTCTTTCAACACACTCCAAGGAGTCATCCCACCTAACATTAAGCTAAAGTCATCTTTCATGCAGACAACACTTAGATTAAGAAGAAATCTGCTTCAAGGATCGATCCCTCGATGGCTCAGGAACATACAAATCTTGGATTTGTCAGAAAATAATTTCACAGGCAGCATTCCTTCAGAGGTTGGACAGGGCAACATTAGGTACTTGAAACTCTCTGATAATAGAATTTCGGGTCGGATCCCATTCTCTCTATGTCAAGAAAACAATGAGCTTATGCTGCTTGATCTTTCTAACAACAACTTGTTCGGAACAGTTCCGACCAGCTTCGGAAATTGCAGATCGTTAGTGTACCTTAACCTTGGCTCGAACAACCTTACTGGTGGTATTCCGGGGGAACTTCAACAAGCCAGAGGATTGAGATTTTTAGATATTAGTGGGAACCAATTTGATGGTCTTTTCCCTTCTGTTGTTCATAAATTTGAGAAAATAATGGTTATCAACATGGGAAACAACAAATTCAGTGGAGAGATCCCTCAATTCATTGGAGACCTCGAAGACCTTCGACTTCTTGAGTTGGAATACAACTTTTTCAATGGTTCAATCCCGGAAGAGATATTTGGTCTAGAAAATCTACAGTTCATTGGCTTTTCAAACAATCAACTGTCTGGTCCAATCCCTGATAAGTTATCCGGATTAAAGACGATCATAAACCGACCGAAAGACGGAGATCTTCTCGGGTTTATCGTCTCTAAAGGATACATTGGTGTTAAAGTGGATATGGTGGCTAAGGGATTGTTACTACAATTCAATGTGGTTCGAACATACCATAATGGAATGGATCTTTCATGCAACAATCTGACCGGAAACATTCCTTCAGAATTAGGCATCCTGAAAGGGCTCTATGCACTTAATCTCTCCCATAATGGTCTCTCTGGTAACATCCCTTCTACTATAGGAAACATGAGTCTCCTTGAATCTCTGGACCTTGGTTACAACAATCTAAGTGGAGAAATCCCTAGTTCATTGACTCGGCTGGATTCGATTACGACATTAAACTTGGCGTACAACAATTTAAGTGGGAAAATCTCGACGAGTCCACACTTTGATACGTTGAGTAGAGATGGATTAGCATACATTGGCAACAGATTCTTGTGTGGAGCTCCTGATGGCATCGACTGTGACGACGACGACGATTTCCCAACGTCGGAATCATCCGATGGTAGTGAAAATCAATCCGGAGAGTGGAGAATACTGCTTGCTGTTGTGTTTGCAGGGTATGTCACTGGCTTCTGGGGGCTTTTCGGGGTTGTTTACTTGGTGAATAAGAGATGGAGGGAGGCTTACTGGGAAATTGTAGATCGAATCGTAGCTGAAATCACCAGATGCAGTAAAAGCAGACTATCTTTTATCTCGGACTTGTTGAATCGGGATTGAAAAGTACAATCTTGTCATGTTCCCCGTGAAGTCAATAAAGATGCAGATATGTTAGCAAAAACTGCTGCGGTTGATACTCGGGGGCTCATTCTGCACTGCTGCTGGAGGATTCAGCTGGCTCTGGCGTTGCGTTGCGTAGAAAATGATTTCCACACTCATTTCATTTGACAAAATAAGAGTTTTGCAAAACTTTCAAAGCTCCCGCTATGATTGCTCACTTCTTGTCTTCGATTCTTTTCCCATTGCATTCTTCCAATTTTAACCTTTATTGTTGTTATTATTTTTAGGGTAAATTACAAATTCCATCACCAAACTTTACTCTCTCTCCTATTTTACTCACTGAACTTAATACATTGAGTTTTTTTTTGTCATTGAACTTTACTCTCTCTTATTTTGGTGACTCTGTCATTAAATAGTTAACGGCGTTAAAAACGATATCGTTTTGAAAAAAAAAAACAAAATTTTCACCGAACCGACATCGTTCTTTGGATAAAATATATGTATTATATCTAAAAGAAAAACAACAACAAAGTTAACTAGTTAACAGCCAAGTGACAAAAAAAACTCAATGTATTAAGTTCAATGAGAAAATTGAAAAAAATATAAAGTACAATGAGTGAAATAGGAGATAGGGTAAAGTTCAATGACCAAATTTGTAATTTATCCTTATTTTTAAATAATCTAGGTGATTATAAATTTGTATCTGTTCATAATATTTTTTTAACTATTAACAATGCACATATACCTACAAAAGCAGGTGTTTGGATCCAAGACTATTAGAGAGAATAATACAATATTTATAACTGAGATCATTTGATGAGTTCAATTTTAACTTTTCTTAAAATCATAATAAAAGAGAATATCATTTTTCCTTAAAGAAATCGTGTTCGAAGAGAATGTCAATAAAATATAATATATATGTATTATCGATAAATTAAAAAAAACTTTTAAACGAATAATATCTTAAACTCTCTCTAAATTTCCAAAAATAATATCATAGATAAAAATTTCAAAAAATAATAAGAGATAATAATAATAATAATAATTTCGTTTAATACAATCGGATCTATCATAAAAAATCAAAAAAATTATTTATCGACAAAGCTCAATTGACTAGAATATGAGTAGTTTGGTTAGCCTATTAACATATTGTATCTTTAAGAACGATGAATATCTTAAGGACTCTCAGGCCCAGCTTAATACATGTGCCAGATGGATCTTAGCCCAGGATAGAATGTTTGAGGGGGCATCAGTTTTCTAGTATTTATAGTGTATGTGTGTGTATATATATATTTGGCCCAAAAAAATTAGCCTAAAACACCTGATCAGTCGATGGAAGGCTTAGGGCATGTATTGATATTGTTTGACTATAATTTCTATTACATTTTTGTTTTTAAAAAAATATTTATATTTTGTCTATTATACGGTACAAATATAAGGACATAAAATTATTATCTCGCCCAGGACATTAAAACTCATTGGACCGACCCTGAGGATTCTCAAACTCCGCTAAGCAAAAATCTTATTACAGAGATATCGTTATCTGGGTTTGCAAGACGATTAATGATGGAAGTGTGTCACCTTCGATGATAGCCCGATGTTATAATTGATTTATTATTTTGTTGGCTTTCTTATTTAAATATTATATATTAAAAAGTATTTTTATTTTAATATTTATATTAAATTATTTTTTAAATTTACATATTTTTTGTCACGTAGCATAAAGACATATACTACAGACAATACTTTTTAAAAGATACATTTTATAGGAAGTGTCTTATGTCTATGTGACGGACAATATGAACGAGTTGGACAAACAAAAAGAGACAAAAATATAAAAAATTATACGAATTTTGTCTTCGAAGAACAAATGTGTTGTGCATGTCGAAGACATGTATTTGTACAAGCACGAGCATTATCGAAAGACGACGACGATGAGTGTATTAACCTTGTGTTAAATCACTCAATAAATACATATTTAAACAATGTGTGATTTAAAAAGTTCATTGCGGTTTTCAGTTCCTACATTGTTTAGATTTTTATGTGTTTAAATAATTTTTTAAACACGTATTTATTGAGTGATTGAACATAAGATTATAATTATTTAAACACGTATTTATTGAGTAATTAAACATAAGATTAATATATACACAATTTTGCTACCTTCAAACCCAACTTGTGCTCATGGCGTTACAAATACTTGTCTTTGACATGCACTGCAGGCGTGTTTGTTATTTTCTTTTAAAAAAGTTATTATGTTTTTTTGTATTTTTTATCTCACATTTTCTTTCTTTCATTTTAGTTTAACATGAGCTCGTACGGTCTTGCAAATCACACTTTAAAAAACGCTTTCTAGTCACACGCTTTTGCTTTACACGGTATCAAAGAGGCGTGTAAACGAATTGAACAAACATAAATATAAGTATGTTTATATTTATTCGTTTAATTTTAATCGAATAAATTAATAAATATGAACATAAATGAATAAAAAATTTATTATTCATATTCGTTCGTTAAGAAATATAATTTGTTCATGTTCGTTCATTTAAATGATAAACAAACACAAATGAACGAATATAAACGAATGGATTTAAACGAACATAAACAAACACAATAAACGAACATAAACGAACACAAATGAATGAACGTAAACAAATATAATAAATGAACATAAATAAATATAAACGAAAATAAATGAAAATAGAAAAAATTAATAATTGACTGACTAGGGGCAAGTAGAGAAAACATAGTCAAATGCACCGTTTCAACGCGGTTTCTCTGTCGAATTTGGTTGAGTTACTGTGTTCGCGAAAATTTGTGTAGGTGTTGGAAACTTATTGCAGGTGAAGGATTGAATCACTGTTAGTATTCATTCTAAATTTTTTTATATATTTTTAAAATTTGAATTTTTTAATTAATTATTATTTTACGAATAATATCTATCTTGAAATTTTATTTATATTCATCTTATTTAAAAAAAATTATTTTATTAATATATTGTGTACATCCTGAAAAAAATATTTCTAAATTTACGATGAAGGATTAGAAAAGAAGTCCTGATGAGCATATGATGACATCATCCTGTTAAATTTGGACTAAACTCTCCGGATAACGTTCACGAATAAATTATTTCACGAGATAATGTTCTCCCAAGATTAATTGCTCAAATAGGGTGAAATCCACAGTGTTGGTCGTAGGTCGCCATGCCTTTCGGGCGACCTACTACGTGGCCAGCCATGCACGTCCCCAAGCATAGGTCGCCATGCCCTCCGGGCGACCTTGTAGGTCGCCATGCACTCCTCGCGACCTTGTAGGTCGCCATGCACTCCATGCACTCCCTCCTGCTCCTCGCGTGATTACTCTTGCCCTCGGATGCCCTCGTATAGCTCGCTCGAATGGCCTCGGTCGGATGCCCTCGGTCGGATGGCTTCGGATGCCCAATGTATTGGAACGTGCATGATACATGCAATCTCTCTCATAGCTCGCCGGGAAGACATGGCGACCTAATAAGTTGCCTGGATGGCATGGCGACCTACAGCCAACACTGTAAATTTCACCCTATTTGAGCAATTAATCTGGGGAGTGCATTATCTCGTGAATTAATTTATTCGAGAACGTTATCTCGAGAGTTTAACCGTAAAATATGCATGCAGACCAAGACAAACTCCCCGAAGAAAACCCTGTTTTTTAAGATGCATAAAATGCCTTCTTGTAAAGGAACCCACGAGTCACAAAGTTTCTGTCTTTAGAGAGAAAGAAACAACACCCTTTGAGGTCTGCTTCCCACCACTTCCCCTTCATCTTGGGTCGTATGGAATATTGATCTGTTCAGTTTCTTATATATGGCAGCTGAAACCCACCATTTAAAAAAACCCCAAAAATTTTGGTTGTCTTTACGGTTTTGTTGGTGTCTGCTATGTGGTTTTCGTTTTTTTTTAAATATATATATATAATTAAATAAAAATATATAGGTCAACTCTTTGTTTTCATCTCCATTGAAGCTTCGGTTCTCGAAGATTCATCTTTTATCTGGAATTTATATGTATTGGATTTGCAGGATTTGACTGTAGAAACAATGATCTTCGCTGCTGCTTGTTGAGGTTTTTTCTCATGTATCAGGTAAAGGGTAAACCCCTAGTATTCCCCTGTATTGATTATTGATTTCTTGTTCTTCCTTTTTCAGCTTTTAGATTGCTTGTTTTTCAAAAACTTGTCTTGGAGTTGTTCAAGTATGCTCTGATCCTCGTAATCACAGAATTTTGTTTTTGTTGTATCCCCTTTCTCCTGTTGTTTTTCCCCTCGGAATCTGTTCTCAGAACCTTGAATCCGGTTTTCGGTCACCTTAGTCGAAATTGAGTGTTCTTTGCCGATGGATCTTTACTCGAATCAATGCTGTTCTTTGTTTTCTGTATGTTAATGATGATAGCAAACCATGGAAAATGTTCACTCTATTTAGTTTAATCCGCCTATGGCAACCTTGTATAAGATTTTAGAGCATTTTATATCCATCACACATGTTCTTGTCGAGATCGAATTTCGGTTTCCGGATGTCCCGAACTGAACAATGAAGGGATCTCGAGTTCCCTGTTTTGTGCTAACATGACTTACCTTTGTTGCAGATGATTAATCGTGTGATGCAGATTATCTCATGTTACTCATGAGCTATTCGAGTTCATAATCGGTTTTACCTTAAAGGACATTTCTTTGGTTTGCATGTCTTCGTCGGTGTTTGATTTGTGATTCGTTTTGCAGGAATCGTTTTATAATTCGAGCGTCCAGGGAGTCGAGTAAGGTCTGCAGAACCAGCTACTGCATCATGTAGAAATACAATTATACAAAGCTCTATTCAATACAGGATAGTAGTGACAGTACCAACATGGCTTTTCGAATGTCTGGTCCTGATACATATAAGCCTGTTTACATTATGGATTCTTACGAGAGCTACGAGAAGTATTTCTTTGATTCTCCTAGGGATGAGCTTATACATTCATCTAGTTCGGGAAATTCCGGAAGTTCGATTCCGTCTTACCAGATAAGAGGTTTTTCACTTTTCTCCAAACTGGTCTACACACTAAAACCATAACCAGTGCAATCTTTTGTTTTGTTAACCCGATGTCCTAATATCATCCAATCCGGTTTTTTAATCAGATTGCTTGGAAATCCAAAGCCCGGATACACTAGACTCTGACCCGGATATGATGAAATTGAAGCTTCAAGAATTGGAGAGAGCTCTGCTAGCTGATAATGCCGTTGATGGCGATTATGACATGTTCGGCACTGGTCTAAGAATGGAAGTAGAAGGTGAATGGTTCGATCCTATCAGGACAGATTCACTTCATGACTCACCAAAGAAGTCATCATCCTCGGGTTCTTTTCCTGGTAGCATTAGCAGCAACAAAGAGGTATTGAATGTTTCATCCCGTTCTCCTAAGCAAAGGCTGATTGAATGTGCTGCTATACTCTCAGAAGGCAACATCGAAGAAGCTTCAGCCATAATAAACGAGCTTCGCCAGACAGTCTCAATTCAAGGGGATCCTCCCCAGAGAATCGCGGCCTACATGGTTGAAGGTCTTGCAGCTCGCATGGCAGTGTCCGGTAAATATCTTTATAAAGCTTTAAGATGCAAAGAGCCACCTTCTTCTGATAGGCTTGCAGCCATGCAAATTCTCTTTGAAGTGTGCCCCTGTTTCAAGTTTGGATTTATGGCAGCAAATGGTGCAATTATTGAGGCATTTAAAGATGAAAAAATAGTACATATAATAGATTTCGATATAAGTCAAGGTAGTCAGTACGTCGCGCTGATTCAAACAATCGCAAAGCAGCCTGGCAAGCCGCCTCTTTTGAGGTTAACTGGAGTTGATGATCCTGAGTCGGTTCAACGTCTTAATGGAGGTCTCGAACTTGTTGGGCTAAGACTGGAGAAGCTAGCAGAAGTACTCGGTGTGACATCTGAGTTTCGAGCGGTTCCCTCAAAGACTGCTCTTGTTATTCCATCTATGCTGGATTGCAGGCCAGGGGAAGCACTTATAGTGAACTTTGCATTCCAACTCCACCACATGCCCGACGAGAGTGTTTCAACAATCAATGAGCGAGATCAGCTTCTTCGGATGGTTAAGAGCATGAATCCAAAACTCGTTACTGTCATTGAGCAAGATGTAAACACAAACACAACTCCTTTCTTCCCGAGGTTTATCGAAGCCTACAGTTACTACTCTGCTGTTTTTGACTCCCTGGACGCTACACTTCCCAGGGAGAGCCAGGACCAGATGAACGTTGAAAGGCAGTGTCTGGCACGGGACATTGTCAACATAGTTGCGTGTGAAGGAGAGGAAGGGATTGAACGATATGAAGTTGCTGGAAAATGGAGGGCAAGGATGACAATGGCTGGATTCAAGTCCTTTCCAATGAGTTCGGACGTGATCGATATGACCCGGAAGCTTATCAGGGAGTACTATGACAGGTACAAGTTGAAGGAGGATTTGGGTACACTTCATTTCGGTTGGGAAGACAAGAGCTTGATTGTTGCTTCAGCATGGAGTTAGCTTTGAATGTACATTATAGAAACTATAAAGCTGCTCCAGTAAAATTTCAGAGTAGGGGTTGCTAACTAATTAACATTTTTCTTCTATAGTATATGTTTTCCATTTGCTGCTTTACTTCATCTGAACTCGGTTTGCGCTATAACTCGAGCAATATAAGTTTGAGATCGATTTAACGATCCAAGCCAACTTTTGAGCTCCGCTCGAACACGAATGTCTCATTTACACTCCTGAAAGAATAAATAAAGAGAAAAGAGAAAGAGAACTGCACAAGACTCTTAATAAACAACAGCACTAGAGAATTCTCATCATAGTTTACAGGAGTTTCCCAGCACAGCATCAAAAGAATGATTGTCATTTGTTAAAATTGTAATAGCCTGTAAAGCTTACACGAACATTCCTCATTTCTCTTGAAAATTGCAAGAGAAATTGGTGCATAATGTATTTTTTTAGTATCTAATCCTTCAAGCCAATGAAACATAAAGCTACCTCAGCTTGGGCTTGCAGCTCTTCCAATACCTTGATAAGCTTCTCACGTGGAATCTTTGTTTCGCTTTGCTCAGTCAGCATTTTCCTCAATCTTCATACATGCACACCAGAAAAACCAAGCCTCAGTGGAAAGGGAAAAAAGAGAAAAAGCTCGAATGAAAAGCTAATTATTGACATCTAGTTATCCGGATTCGTCATTGTTCTTAAAGTACTAGCGTTCGACACATATACAGACATGAAAAATTGAGTACACCCATATTGGACAAATATTCATATTCCTCATTCACCTTCAAGTTTAGGTGACTACAATCTCATTAATGTCAGCAGTGATACAATACTTAGAATGAAATGGAAACATCATCAAAAGCCATAAGCAGTATATGAGTGTCGGGTTAAGCAAAACGTACCTATGAACAATGGCTATGTTCCCGTGTCCAGTGCATATTATAAACATCGAGTTAGTTGGTAATGCAGTGTGGAGACTACGAACCCTAGTGTCAATGCGCGTTAATATTTCCTTTAGCTCAGTTGAAATATTGTGTTTGACTCCTTTTTGTTTGGCAGGCCTCTTACCACATGTAAGGAACGATATCATCTCCGCAAGCTTTCCATTCAAGTTTACATCATCCTCAGCTTGCTTTCTGAAATAGGAGTTCACTTCAGAAAACTGGGTCCAGACAAAGTGTACACAATCGTTCTTGACCTAGAAGAACACATAATATAAGTTGATAAGCCAGACGGGATAGATGGAAGGTATACCAGAAAAGCAATATCATTACCTCTTTTCTAGCCTTTAAAAGAGCTTCATCATCAGAGCAAACTGGGATCGCATGGGATGGCTCGGAAGCATATCGCTTGACTATGGAAATATCATCAACGAAAGAGGAGGTCTTGCCACACTCACCCAAAAGAGTAAGGAGCTTTCTGCGCATAAACGATGGTGGCGTACCAAAATCAGGTCCTAACACAAGAAGCAAAGACACTGTAAGAAATTACATACATGTTTAAACATCAAGAAACAAAAATAATGGTATGATAAACCTTCCTCTATAAGCTATTTTCGAGTTCTTGATGTAAAAGAACATAAAGTCTACAAAGAAAATAATCACTTGCCATTTCTAATCTTTAACATAGCCAAATCCATAGCAGCTCTTGCATCTTCGATGCTATCATGTCCTGTCTCAGACTGCTGTATTTCCCTAGAAAGAAATCTCTTGGCAAGAACTCGAAGAGCACTTTTATAAGATCCACCACGAGGGTGTTTGTATAATACAGAGGTATCGACTATCAAATCATGAGAAATCTTCAAAGCTAACAAGTCATTCTCCAAGGAATGCCCGACTAAGATGGTATCTTTGTGAACCAGCTTTAGAAAATCTTCCTGAAGATGAGAAGCAACTATATATAATTTATACAAGAAATATCTTTTAATGGAACATTGATACGACAATATTGCAGTAAAATTATTGATTAGTGATGGTATATGAAGGACAATGAACCTGAACATCTTGAAGACTCGTAGTAACTCCACTCAACATCTCGTATGTTATTCCACTAAACCTGCTTAAGCAATAAAGTAAACTATAACTTGGCCTGTCGAGAGGAGGTGTGTGTGTGTAGAGAGAGGGAGAAAGATCTCCGAGTTGGGACAGAAGATATCAAATCAGTCGATCCAAATTCAAACACAATTTGAAACATGAGAAAATGTTACACAAAAAATAACCAGCATAATCTTGACCAACTAATTTATATACCAATAACATGGCACTAAGAGATTGTAAATAAAAGAAACATAATCTTCATGTATCTGGAAAAATAAAATATGCAAAACTAAAATGCCTTTACCAGGATCCAATTAAAGCCTGTCATAAAGTCAGCAATTCAAGAACAAAATATATTAAGACTCAACTTCATCAGTTGAAATAACATTTACCTTGTGTTGTAATCAGTGATAGGGTTTGATGGTTTAACCAATTTATCCAGTACAACCTGTCAACAAAACAATCATTGAAGCTTCAGCCAATTTATCAAGTAAATGAGTTGTTACATTTGCATGGTGCAGCAACAAGAAGATGGATCACTCTTTTTTCCTGTCTTTTTTACAGGAACGGGTAAAGTGCTCAGGGAAAAAAGTTGTTAAAAAGAGAGATGGCATGAGCTGTATTCGAAAAATAAATGCCAGTCACAGGCCACAAGAAAGGTTATCTAAAAGAAACCAACATTAAATTAAATCTACAAATACAACATGCATGTACTAAGAATATTATGCCAAGAAATAGTTGACAATAAGAGGATACAGGAAATTAGAAAAAATAAATAAAGGAAGTTCTGTTTAACATGCCTGTCCTTTATTATCAACCAGGGTCACTCTTGTAAGCTCGAAACCCTCACTTGTTACACACTGCGTGAACATAAGAAGACAAAAAAGAGAGAAATAAACAATGTCCATCATAAGATTAACTACATTAATACAAGCAAATTCAATAGCCATATCCAAAGGTAAGAAGCTCAATTGTTCAAGAGTATATAAAAAATTAGTTTCAGCTTAAGCAAACAATAACATAAATTCAGACCAGAGATGAACTTTTTTAAATTCAATATTAGATAAGTGATATAAGCCTATCACCAAATAGACTACTTCCAAACCACAGATGGGTAAGGCGACAAATTAGCCTACAAAGGCAATTCTAGGAAAGATAAGCACGTGTAGCATTTTATCCGGCTTCTTCAGAAGAAAGCAGCACTATCTTGTCACTGTACATTCTCCATCTAACAGTTTACATGATTTTACCACATTTCACAGATAAGAAGCAAAAAGTCATTATGATTAAGTCATAAACTGACACACGGGATTTACCATTTCACAATCAAGCGCTAATATTTCATATGGAGAAGATCCATTAGGAGCAGGAAGAGTAGAACGAAAATCTGCGTGGAAAGAATCCAAGAATGAACCAAGGACACTTGAACAATGAAGATGCAAGATTAACATGCAAAGAAAAGTATGTAGTCAGAGAAAAAACATTTTTTGGACCTTGTTGATCACAACAAAATCCATTGTCTTCTAGTTCCTTTGCTGTAAGTGTATAATATGTAATGGGGAAAGGAATATCTTTCAAGAGTGAGTCCATTGAAGAGATGGGTGTTTCTGCAAAAAATATATCATTTTATTATCAATACGTATCCATTAACAGATATCCTCAAGTAAGTTAAGATATTTAAAAAAAATAGCATTGTATTGTTGTGATGCTGAAAGCAACAAAAAGATTGCCAAATGGGAATTAGGAACCATCTCATCTCCTAAATATAACATTTTGATAATTGCAGACACTGTAAAGAAAAATTTTAATCATGGTACCTATTGATTATTTATGATTTTGAATACAAATTTGAAAAGGAAATGTGTAGAGCAGAGACAACAGAAAGCATTACCTATTGTATAACTGCACAGAATTGTTCACGAATATACATTTCTACTTATTGGAATATTTTCCTTATTAAGGAGAATTTACACTCCAATTATTTTTTTAAAAAGGCTAAGAATCACAATACAGCCAAATAAGAGGATTGCAGCCCAACTCAGACAGAATAGTAAAGAACTGGGAACACCACTATAAACAAGTGCAGAACAGCTGAAATACCTTTGTTCTGTCTCATAAAAGTTAGTTAAGACCGCCAGATGAGTAAATGTCACATGTTTACTGTCCCCAAAGCTTTGCTTTTCTAGTCACACAAGTTGGGACTGACAATCCTCTAATGAAAACCAACTAACCCTGTAAAGCATCTAATTCCACCATACAAGTAAGAAACATGCAAGCAAAGAAGCGGACCGTTCAACTTCAAAGATAGATTTTGCACCTTGTTCAGCAGGGTGGCTTATTTCCTTCACTGAATCGATTACATTTCTCTTTCTCTTCACCTTGCACGTCAGGAGTGCATCTATCGTCTGCATCCCATCAGATACACAGCTACAATAATAATAAAAAAAACAGATTCATAAACACACCGCATTGCAATTCACACCGGGCATATTTCCGATGACAAGGAATGCAGAAACAAGGTCATTACAAACCTAAGAGCTAAAAGCGGCCGAGGATTGCCACAACTTTGTTTCAAACCAGAAAGTTTCATGGATTGTGCCAAGTACAAAGCTGCATCCAAGCCAGGGACATAAAGCATTACAACTTTCGGAATCAGTGGCTTATTCTGCAAACAATATAAAATAAGAACGTCTTCTTATATAACTTATAAAAACCCAAACAATCAAAGACTGTTCCACACATTAATAAGGAAACCAAGTATAAAGTTCAATACATAAAATTATACTATTTATTTACCTTAATAAAAACCCAAGAGGGCATGAATCCATCGGCAAGAACCCAGGTAACAAGTCCTTGAACATCCTGGTACCAAAACAAAAAACCCAAACTTCAACTATGTTTCTTTTTCTTTTCTTTACATAAAGTCGGTTTCCAGAAACTTACTTGCAAATTCAAAGTATTGTCAGCTTCTGGCGTCTTGAAAACAAGTTCTGGTTTTGCCTGCAAAGGGAAGGCTTTAAGTTTCATCACATTCCCCTATTATACTAAAACAGATCAATAGAATCCCTACAGAAAATATGAAAAGAAAGAGCCAAAAAAAAGTGTACTTGAGGTCCATAAATATCAAAATAATTAGAGCTCTCCTTTTCCTCCTCTGGAATTGCCCCATCACTCTTCTCCTTCACAGACGCCATTTTTTCTCAAAAAATAAATCTTCTTACTCTCTCTTTGATCTTTTTTTTCCTGGAAACCCAAACAAGCAAAATATATAAAGAAAATAAAAAAGAACAGGCAATTCGGCAGAGAAGGGAATTGGAGGAAGGAACAGTACTAGTAATGGGAATTATGTGAACCCTTAGGCTGAATTGCTAAGTTGTGGCTTTGGGTTGAAGCGGGTCTTCTTATGGTTCCGAAACGGTGCGTATGTAACTTTCCGTGGAAAGAGAGAAAACAACTTTTAATCCCTGAACCATTTTTTGTTTATATTAATTTTGAAATTAGATTTTTTATTATTATTTTAATAGTGTGAAATTATAATATTTTTTCATTTCTTATAATTTTAGAATATCATATTTTAAAAAATAGAAAAAATTGAGTTTAAAATTAACTCAATTAAGAATAGATAAAATTTGACTTAATTCGAAAAAATTAAAATTTTCAATTCGACTTGAGGGTAAAAAAAATTCCATTCGAATTGACTTAACTCATTATTGTATAAAGTAGACTCGACAAAGAAAAATTCAAAATCAAGTTGAGTTATAAAATAGAACTTGAATGACTTGAAATTTAAAAAAAATAATTGATTAATTTTCAAGTTCGAGTCAAGTACCTCAACTCTATATATTATATATGAAAAAAATATGAAGAATATATATATATAAATTGTATGTGGTTAAAGAAAACTGTATAAATTATCAAATAGTATCGTAATATTATAAATATTTACAATTAAATTTAAATAGAAACTTGAATTGTATCAAATAATTTTCATAAACTCTAATAGACTCAAAAAAATTAAATGAAGTTTGAGTTATAAAATAATATTCATCAATTCAAATAAACACAGAAAAATTTTAACTCGACTAAATCAAATGTGTTGGATTAAAATCCATATTTATGGGTACATGAGTGGCAAAGTTATAAGTACATATAATAATTGATTATTAAATTAGCTATATAAATGAGTTATGGTCGTCAAGAAATAGATCATCTCGTATTTTCTATTATCCTCGTCAGAGAGTTTATATTCAAAAGAAATATATCTTAAAAGATTTCAATCCTAAGCAATCTTCAAGATCTCAACCTTCTAAGTAATCTTGCATCAATGATTTTACATGATTAGATCCTCATCTAGATTTTTCACCCCTAAATTCGAATTAAGTTTAAAGATAAATTAAAAAAAAGTGATAACTTTAGGGATTAAAAGTTGATTTATCCCTAAAAATGCCCCAAAAGAATCTGGTATAAAAATAGGGAGAATAATCATGCTAGAGGGATCAAAAGAGGTGAAAAATGTTGAAAACGTTGGATCAGCCGATAGGGAAAAAGAAATATAACTTAAAAGATTTCAATCCTAAGCAATCTTCAAGATCTCAACCTTCTAAGTAATCTTGCATCGATGATTTTACATGATTAGATCCTGATCTAGATTGCTCACCCCTAAATTCGAAATAAGTTTAAAGATAAATTAAAAAAAGTGATAACTTTAGGGATTAAAAGTTGATTTATCCCTAAAAATGCCCCGAAATAATCTGGTATAAAAATAGGGAGAATAAGCATGCTAGAGAGATAGAAAGAAGTGAAAATGTCGAAAACGTTGGTTCAGCCGATAGGACAAAAGAAATATATCTTAAAAGATTTCAATCCTAAGCAATCTTCAAGATCTCAACCTTCTAAGTAATCTTGCATCGATGATTTTACATAATTAGATCCTGATCTAGAATGCTCACCCCTAAATTCGAATTAAGTTTAAAGGTAAATTAAAAATAGTGATAACTTTAGGGATTAAAAGTTAATTTATCCCTAAAAATGACCCGAAAGAATCTGGTATAAAAATAGGGAGAAGAAGCATGTTGGAGGGATAGAGGTGAAAAACGTCGAAAACGCTGGTTTAGCCGATAAGGCAAAAGAAATATATCTTAAAAGATTTCAATCCTAAGCAATCTTTAAGATCTCAACCTTCTAAGTAATCTTGCATCAATGATTTTACATGATTAGATTCTGATCTAGAATGCTCACCCCTAGATTCGAATTAAGTTTAAAGATAAATTAAAAAAGTGATAACTTTAGGGATTAAAAGTTGATTTATCCCTAAAAATGCCCTGAAAGAATCTGGTATAAAAATAGGGAGAATAAGCATGCTGGAGAGATCGAAAGAGGTGAAAAATGTCGAAAACGTTGGTTCAGCCGATAGGGCAAAAGAAATATATCTTAAAAGATTTCAATCCTAAGCAATCTTCAAGATCTCAACCTTCTAAGTAATCTTGCATCGATGATTTTACATAATTAGATCCTGATCTAGAATGTTCACCCCTAAATTTGAATTAAGTTTAAAGATAAATTAAAAAAGTGATAACTTTAGGGATTAAAAGTTGATTTATCCCTAAAATGACCTGAAAGAATCTGGTATAAAAATAGGGAGAATAAGCATGCTGGAGAGATCGAAAGAGGTGAAAAATGTCGAAAACGTTGGTTCAGCCGATAGGGCAAAAGAAATATATCTTAAAAGATTTCAATCCTAAGCAATCTTCAAGATCTCAACCTTCTAAGTAATCTTGCATCGATGATTTTACATGATTAGATCCTGATCTAGAAAGTTCACTTCTAAATTCGAATTAAGTTTAAAGATAAATTAAAAAAAGTGATAACTTTAGGGATTAAAAGTTAATTTATCCCTAAAAATGACCCGAAAGAATCTAGTATAAAAATAGGGAGAAGAAGCGTGTTGGAGAGATCGAGAGAGATGAAAAATGTCGAAAACGTTGGTTTAGCCGATAAGGCAAAAGAAATATATCTTAAAATATTTCAATCCTAAGTAATCTTTAAGATCACAACCTTATAAATAATCTTGCATCGATGATTTTATATGATTAGATCCTAATCTAAAATGCTGACCCCTAGATTCGAATTAAGTTTAAAGATAAATTAAAAAAGTGTAAACTTTAGGGATTAAAAGTTGATTTATCCCTAAAAATGACCCGAAAGAATCTGGTATAAAAATAGGGAGAAGAAGCGTGCTGGAGAGATAGAGGTTAAAAATGTCGAAAACGCTGGTTCAACCGATAGGGCAAAAGCGGCTGACGAATGTGGCGGTGGTGCGTTTGAAGAAACACGGCATGCGATTCGAAATCGCTTGCTACAAGAACAAGGTGCTCTCCTGGCGTTCTCGGGTGTAAGTTTTTCACAAATTCTATTCTACTTTTTGTTTTTGCTCTTGAAATTTGATTAAATTTATTTAGAAGATGGAATTTATTGCAACAGGGAGAAAGATTTGGACGAAGTGTTACAGTCCCATACGGTTTACACGAATGTTTCGAAAGGGGTGCTTGCTAAAACCAAAGATTTGGTTGCTGCCTTTGGAACTGATGATCAGACTAAAATTTGTTTGGAGGTAATTCTGATTTAGGTTTTTTTGAAAAATGAAATTAATTTTGATTTACTTTCTGTTTGTTGATATGAGGGGTTTTTTCCCTTTATGTTTTATTGGACGGTAGATTTTGGAGAAAGGGGAGCTGCAAGTTGCTGGGAAGGAAAGGGAATCGCAATTTTCGAGTCAGTTTCGGGATATCGCGACGATAGTTATGCAAAAGACTATCAATCCCGAAACTCAGCGCCCTTACACCATTAGTATGATTGAGAGGCTAATGCATGAAATTCATTTCGCTGTTGAACCGAATAGTAGCTCCAAGAAACAGGTCATTTGTTGTTGTTGTATTAGTTGTCATTTAGATATTTAGTTATCGAGTATCGAAACAAATCGATGAATCTTTCATGTCATCTCTAGAAATGCGTGTTAAACTTGGATGACAATTTCTTCTATATTAATTGATGCCAAATGCTTGAAAAGTCTGGCCATCCGGAGATTCCGGACATACAGTCTGTTGTTGGCTTGGAATAGTGTTCTTTTAGTTGAATTTCATGTATCTTATGTGGGCTTCTTGTGTCGTCTTCATGGCCTAACAGTGTTTAGTTTGCAGGCTCTAGAGGTTATTCGTCAGCTTCAGAAGCACTTCCCTATAAAACGGTCGCCCATGAGATTACGACTCATTGTTCCTGGACAAAATTTTCAGTCTCTTTGCGAGAAGCTAAATGAATGGGGTGTTACCATTGTTTCAAAAGATGAATCCGGAACTCAGCTTTCTGTTGTAAGTCCTGAGTAGAAGCTGCATCTTCTATTCCCTAGGAGAAGTTTTCGACTCTTCGTTTAGTTGTTTTATCCTTTTTTTTCATGCCTGTTATAAGTTCACTTCACCTTTAGCATTATTTACCGAAATATTTAAAAGTATTGTCTGCTTGCTCCGTTTTTCAAGCATCAGCATTAGCAAGTTGTGTGAAAGTGATTGATTTAATCCATCAAAAGTGTTTTCCAGACTGCCGGCATGATTTACTATGGCATTGAAATTGGAATTTAGGAGAATTCTTAAAAGATAGTTGAATGAGATTGCCGTGTTGTTATTTTGTTTTTTTCGATTTTGTTGATTTGTAAAACTACGTAAGTGAAGCAAAGTGATGGGACATACATAAGCTTAAACTTTGGCAAGTAGACAGAAACTTTGTATCCAGTTGGGAATTTACTATCATAGTAGCTCAAAGCTTCTTGCACCTGTAATTCCCCTTTGACTCTTCTCCAGTGTCCATAGACGCTGTTTCGGGATTGAATTGATTTTTCTATGTTACTAAGCTGTATGATTTATGTGGTTTACCGTTTATCTAGTCATTTTCTTTTTCGAGCCCTCAATCTTCCATTTGCTTGTTTTTCAGATTTGTGAAATTGAACCAGGACTTTTCCGAGAATGCGATGGCCTCGTGAGGAATTCACAGGGTAGATTGGAAATACTTGCAGTGTCTGTGCATGCCGAGGGGGATACACAGGTGGATAATTATGATGATGACGATATGTCATCAAATCTAGCCAAGGATTCGGCCGAGTCAGCATCGTCACGTTTACCCCCGGAATCTTATGATTCAGTCCTCCAACTAAGCGAGAAAATGCAGAAACAAGATTCTGTCTCTTCGGGAAATGAGAATGCCGAAGCGGAGGCAAAGCAACACAAGTGCAGCACATGCAATGCATTTGTGGGGGATTCAAAGCAGTACAGGGATCACTTTAAGAGCGAGTGGCACAAGCATAATTTAAAACGCAAAACCAGGCAACTTCCTCCTCTTACTTCAGAAGAGTGCTTAGCTGATATGGATTTGAACGACTCGAAATCCGATTTGAAGGACTATTCATTTTGAGCTTGTGGCTAAAACTTATGGGGGTGCTGGTAGCATTTCTTCTCTTTTACAATCTTTAGTTTGTTTCTGCAGCTGAACATGAACTTAGTTGTAAATTTGGATTGTTATTACTCGGTACTACTCGTATTAGGGGTGTGTATTAAAGGGATGATTTGCTAAATTATTAGTAGCTTTTATATGATTATTTCTTCTTCTTTTTAATTCTCTTAGCACTGGCACGAACCAAATTACCTCGATGATTAAAGGAATGATTGTTGTGATTCGAGAACCCGTGTTTCTAGAAGTGTTTAAGAATTCGTTACGAAATGATTTAAAACTTTTAGAACGAATACTGCATTGTAATCACATCGGTTTAATAAAAAAAATACTCTTAACAGTCAGCAGCAAAACTTTACAAAAGTTGGAAGAGGTATCAATAATATTGAATCTTAATAAAAAGAGAAAATAATCTCAGTGACCAAAAATGTCTTATAATATACGATTTTAACTAATTTTTTTTGGATTTGCCAAAATGACCAACTAAATCGCAATGCGATCGATAATTCGTAACGCGATCTCCGGTATCGCAAATCAGTTTCCAGATTCGCAACGCGAACTTCGACTATCGCATTGCGATTTACATATTCGCATTGCGATAGTCCAAGTTCGCGTTGCGATTTATTCCAAGTTCGCGTTGCGATTTATTCCAAGTTCGCGTTGCGATTTATTTAGTCGAAGTTCGCGTTGCGATTTATTCCAAATTCGGTGTGATAGTCGAAGTTCGCGTTGCGATTTATTCCAAATTCGTTGCGATAGTCCAAAATCGCAACGACGGTATTGCATTTGTTTCTTAAGAATTTTCTCTAAAAAGATAGTATTCGCGCGGACGTGTCGAAGACATGCATTACCACGACCACGACCCGACCCGACCCGACCCGACCTGAGACTAGACGACGGCGGCGGCGGCGCGCGAGAGTCCCCCTTGTTCTCTATCACTCAACAAGGAAGTGGGAAAGCTAAGCCTTAAATA
Source organism: Hibiscus syriacus (assembly GCF_006381635.1). NCBI lineage: Eukaryota > Viridiplantae > Streptophyta > Magnoliopsida > Malvales > Malvaceae > Hibiscus > Hibiscus syriacus. The sequence continues at coordinate 1,647,810 of NW_024063020.1, read as the reverse complement.
TCATTCCCAATAGTGTTTCTAATACTATGTGGGATTGAGAATTACCAACACTTGTTCCCAATACTATGTGGGATTGAGCCTTAAATAGTGATATTATTTTTGAATGTTTTGCTTAAAATTGCAATAATCGCGATTGATTGTAGATTGAATTTTAATTATGACATATTTAATCGTATAATACTAATGCAATTGGTTGCTGATTTAGTTGTTTTAAGGTGCTCAACCTATTAATGGTGGGGATAGCAACTGACAATGGCAAAGGGATTGAAATTAGGATTTTAATTTTTGTGTGTGGGATTTGTAGTTTTATAAATATTTAGGTTTGTTTTTCTTTTAAAAATTATAACTTTAAGTTTTTCTATTTAAATAATTTTTTTAAAATTTTATAAGGGCGACACATATGGTAAAATTTAACAGTTGTTACGGTCGAGACATCTAAAATGATAATATTTATAACATTAAACACCTTGGTGAATCGAAAAGAAAAAAATTAGACGGCACTTTAAGAAAAATTGTATAGTTTGTATACTTATTTTCTAATTAAATCAAATTAAAATCATAAAATATTATCCATATGGAATTTATACTCTTTTCCACCACCTCTCATTCTCAGTTAACCAAAAAGCTAGACGACACAAATTTCGAAATAGCGCCATCTTCCTTCCCCACGAGATTATCGAAGTATGGCTCTGAAAAGCTGTTTTCAATTGAGCTCAGCCTGCAACACAAGAGCCACTGTGCTCCAAACCTTCCATCATCATTCTCCATCTCCTAATAACATCAATTTGCACACATTTACCGGGTCGAAATCCGATAAACCCAGTTTATCATTCACCCGTAGATGCCAAAAATCCAGGCTTGTATGCAAAGCCAGTGATGCTGTTGCTCAAGGTAAGCATCTTTTTTCCTTATGTTTTTGCTCTTTTTTCAGGGTTTCTAAGTTTTCATCTGCAATTTGCAGTTGAGTTGGTGACAGAAGCAAACTGGGATGAGCTTGTCGTCCGCAGCGAGACGCCGGTCTTAGTCGATTTCTGGGCGCCGTGGTGTGGACCTTGTAAGGTGCTTGATCCTGTTATAGCTGAATTAGCTAAAGAGTACGCCGGGAAGATTACTTGTTACAAGCTCAACACCGATGAGTCCCCGAGCATTCCGACGAAATTCGGGATCAGGAGCATCCCGACCGTGCTGTTCTTCAAGGATGGAGAGAAGAAAGAGAGCATCATTGGTGCAGTGTCCAAGTCTACCATCGTAGCTAAACTCGAAAAATATATCGACACCTGAACTTTGAAACAAAACCATAGTTTCTTGTAAGAACTCTACATGGTCTGTTCTTGCCATGCTATGCCAGTTTCTTTTATGTATCTTCCATTCAACATGACATGATCTATGTTCTGTAATTCATTGGGTGCTTATGCAGTAAAACTAGAATAATTAAACCTATCCGAACAACCTCGGAAGTAAACAAGAGTATTGTTCTCTCTAGAAATCTCAAGTAATTACGTGTCTAAAGAATATTTGTACGTTGTCAACGACTAAAACAACATTATGAACAGATATAACTTGATATCATGGAAAACAGATTTATAGGAAACTGGAGCAACTTCAAAGTTGCTTTTTCATTGATAAAAACACTATGCCATATGTTTTTTCACTTTCTCTGGAATTAGTACACAGTGGGAGGGAAGACCTTGATCCATCATATATAGTGTAAAGAACCCATCAGCCTGCTGCACATCTTCATGGGGAGGGCTTCCAATCAAATTGATAATTATTGAAGCCATTAACTGCTCCGAGTCCATTCAGTAGCTGGTTTCCGATGTCCTGCTGGTTGTGGTTCATGAGTTGATCCCGAGCCATCTGTGCCATACTGATCCTTCCGTTCATGACGGGGTTATTTCCCATTGTTGCCCTGATTCCATTCACTATAGCAGACTGGCCTCTGCCGCTCATCGAACCATACCCAACACCACTAACTGAATTACTGTTGTGGAGTGCCCCATTGCCGATCAAAGTGTTGCCGCCGCTCAGAACTGTGTTGTTGCTTGGTGGTAGCATCCCGTTTACGCTCTTCACATCATTGTCTAGAGTGCCGGTGCCGACCATGCCACCGGTGTTATCAAGTTGGCTCGACATTATTTCATGAATGATTTTCTGAACAGAGCTTTGAGATTCATTGGGGTCGACCTCACCAGAAAGAGCCGGCTGCTGCATGGGCAAGTTCATCGCTAGAGAATTTGCGGAACTCATGTGACTTGAAGCTGCTAAGGCACCGTTTGGGGCTTGAGGAGGATTATTAGATGAGGAAGGTGTAGGCGACTGAAATGGAGAAGGATTTGTTTGCGTTTGAGGTATTGTGGTAGAGGAACCGGGGGACAGAATCTGAGCAGAGTTCCCACCATAGGGACCGCTTGCATTATTCATAGAATTCTGCTGCCTGGAGCTCATGGAATTAGGATGAAGAGGCCCAGCAATAGTGCCGGTAGATGCCGATGCAGATGTAAGTGAGTTATTTATATTAGCCACGCCATTGGTAGCGGGAAGTTGCATCCCAGAAGCCTGGGCATTACTTTGATCACCATTAGAGCTCTGGGCCATCATTTGCTGTTGCGATGTCTGCTGTTGTAGGCGTTCCACGGGCTGTTGAGCTTGAGTATGAAAACCAGACGAAGTGCTCGTTCTTCGAGGGAACTTGGCCAAACTCTCTGAGGAAAAACAAAATATGAGATCGAAAGTCAAGCTAAGAAATCATAGAGCCAACATGAGAACAAATAAATATGGAGCTACACTAGTAAAGTTCTTGTTCCGAACACTTTTTTCAATGGTATAGCTACATGAACACGTCGGGTTGTTCATAGCCAGAAGCCAAGAACCCTTCCACAATGTACAAAAATATCAGACAAACACAAGCTGATAGTCAACCAGCTTATAGAAATCCCATCAAAATTCGGTTAAAGGTAAACTAACACAAAAATAGAGGCTACGAGAAACCCCGAAGAGCGGTTCCAGATGCCTGGACCGGTACTTTCAAGTGTTTAGAAGTATATTTAAAACTAAAAGCCAATGAGAAGATAAAATAAACTTAGAAAGGTAGATCTTGTCAAAACTTACCCATGGGTCCCGTCCTCGTTTCTTGACTATAATCAATCAAGTCTTTCATACTATTAACCACTTCAGATATCTGTTAAAACCGCGATAACATAAGGAAATAGTGCATGAGGAGACTACATTTCAAAAGCAAAATTCTTCGAAAAGGAGATACAACTATAAAATTCAACTTCATGTTTTAGATTTTCCGGTTGCCACTCGTCAACATAATAACAAACATGTTTTGTGTTAAGGTACATTTCGATAACATAGTTTATTTGCACTTGGGTCTTCAGTAAGTGCAATTTTGATAACACACTTTGAAGATGCGAGTACATTCGGTATGGACCCTCACCCAAGAACCAAAGAAGACTGAAGAAATCGGTAAGTTTTAGTGCGAAAAAACCGCCTAGTCAAAGTTTCGGGGGAAATAAAAAAGGTAGAGCAGATGCAAATGCAGGAAATTACCTGAAGACACCGCACATATCTCTTTGTATAACCCAAATCATTTACCAATGGCACTTCCAAGGCTTTAGCCAATTGCCGAGCCGATGCTACAAACCTGAAGTCCATTCATAGCTAATTAGAAATCCATGCATGCAACATTGGTCGAACAAACATGTAATATTATTTTTAAATTTTAATAAACAGAAGAGAAGTAGATGGATATACTGCAATTTAATTTTGTCTTCCTACTGCCCAAGTGTGTGCGTGTATGTGTGACCAAGAGTCTAGCCGGAATATACGAGACTTTGAATTTACAGACTATCAAAACGAATACTGAAGGACATACAAGTTACAGTTATTCTGCAAATCCGGAGCAGATAAATTTGTCGATGCATTTTGAGTTGCAGCTTGATATTTTTGAGCTGCGGCCCCAAGCTGACTAACCTGTACCAACCAAAATTATAACCATCAAAAATGACAAATTACCAGAGAAGCAGCTATCATACAAAATAATAATTCACTCGTAATTTAGGGAAATAAAAAAGAAAAATAAGTTAATTCGGTATCATCGTTGATATGATATTTTCTAGATTACACGAATGGTGCAAAATGAATATTTCAAGCAGCCGGTCATAAAATAGAAAGACATCCTAACTTCGTAGATATAAATAGCATATATCAGACATTCTCAAGCTATAGAGAATCACGACCTGAGGAATCAATAATCTCCTCGGGATGAGTTCTTCATGACGCCGAGCACAAAACTCCCAAGAACATATCTGATGAAAAGAATGAAAGAGCCGAAACTTAGTTAATGAGACCACAAAATATTCAGTCAATAAGAAGTCATTGTCTCGATATGTAACCTTTAGATCTGGAGAGAAAACTATCCGAAGCTGACCATCACGAACAACGCGAAGGTGCTCGAAAACACTTTCTTGTATTGCTTTTGCATAGTCCAACACAATTTGGCCAGATGAATTCTGATACTCCCGGGGCATATCAACATAAAGAAGTTCTTCTAGAGTACCACTTTCATATTTAATTTTGAAAAGCCTAGGGAGAACCTCGACAGTTGCCTCTGAAAGCACATAGGGAGATATTAGATACACAGAGGACGTGGATAAATTAGCCGTGAGAAACCAAAATATACCAATATGACTTTTAAGTTCGTTGACATCCCATAAGAAGCACTAATACATATTAATCGCACCAATATTAGATGAAAAACTAATTTACCGACCATATCTCGAAAGAAAGAGGAACAACAGTAAAGAAAGAAGAAAAGAGCATACCAAATCCACGTCCAGGCTTCCGATTGCATATTTCACAGTGCCATGCATCCTGTAAAAAGTTCAATTATCCTTTACATTAATAGTTAGTTATTAGAAACAGAAAAACATAAACATGATAAGATGCCCAAAACCTGAGGAAAATTTCATCTATGAGGTGAGCAAACGAACAAAGACGTAAAGTTCTAAAGATAATGACTTCATTCAAATACAAAAGAATGCCAGACATGGTAAGTTTTAATCAGCAGCAAACCTGAGGAAAAACACCGGTTGTTTGGCGGCCACTTCCATACATAGAAACACACCACTTCTTTTTGGCATTTGGTGCAAAGTACTCGGCAACAAATTTTCTCCAAAATTCAATATTGTTGTCCTAAAAAAAAAACAGAATGTTACATCCACAAAGCCACTAAATGCATGAGGAAATAGATCTTTTGGAACATGGAGATCTTACTTCAGGTCTATGTTGTTGCTGATACATGTAATGTGTCAGACGTCGGGCACACATCCCAGGTTCATATGCTGATTTCACGGGTGACCTCAACGGCAAATTCTGCTGTTGAAACTGCTGCGGCAATTGGGACCTTTGTTGAGGCATTGCTTTCAAAAGCTGTTGCTGCTGTTGAAGTTGCAAGAGTCTTTGTTGATGCAAAAGATTAATTTGGGCGGCAGCAGTTTGCGGGGACTGCCGTGACATTTGGAGTAACTGCTGCTGTTGCTGTTGCTGCTGATGCAAAAACAATGACTGATCCGAATGTTGGGGCTCCATTTTTACCTGTGGCAAAGTTCTTGTAGGCACAATTTGTTGTGGTTCCAATTTAACGGGAGCAAGATTTCTCAGTGATTGCAACTGCTGTTGCTGCTGATCATTAGCCAGTTGTTGTGGCTCCAATTTGACAGCCCCAGCACTAGCCAACCCTCCTCTAATAGATTGAAACTGTTGTTGTTGCTGCTGCAGCTGTCCTTGTTGGGTGTTGTGAGGCGCGGTGACCTGTTGCATTCCCGGTTGACCATGTTGGAAATGTTGCGACTGGGGTTGCTGTTGATCCGATAAAATATGGTTACCGGAAAGGTCTGAAAATTGCTGGCCTTGAACTTGGCCAGACGATCCAGGATTTGCCATGTTCGACGGCACAAACGATGATGACAAGGCATTAAACTCCATCACATTACCTACATTCGAAAGTGAATTGGATTCAGCCCCCGAGTCAATACCTCCGCGCTGACTGCTCCCAGGACCACCATTCCCGAATGACTGATTAAGAAGGGAAGCCACATTAGGCACATTCCCAAGCATATTCATATTGTTAAACTGTGTTCGAGGGGACACTAATGAAGAGAACCCAGATTGAGACGGAAGTCCACCGCCTTGCGATCCTAACATTCCCGAATTCGTCCGCATTAGAGGAGAAGGAGCAGACCGTGCACCACCTATAGGAGTTGAAGGCCCCAAGGGCACCATGTTTCAACAATCACTGTCTAAAACGGACTCACAGAACTGCAACAACTATCTAAAACAACATGAATTCGAACAAAATAAACTACAGTTACAGAACAAATCACGAAAATATAGCCGTGGAGAACAAAGAACTCAGCAGTTTATCCCCAACTTGGCTGCTTTCTGTGCCTGAGTATATCGCTTTCTGTTCCTCGTTACAAGCTGCCCCAACAAGGAGCTCCGATTCTGAGCATTCAAACATTGCAGACAAGCAGCAGTTGAATGGCTTTCGCATGAATTCCTGTAGGGAAAAAAAAGAACAAGAATCTTCAGATCCACTGAAACATATATCATCCAGGAAAAAATAGTAACAAATAGCACAAAAAGATTATTACTTTCAACCAAAAAACTGTAACACTAGATTCCAATAACCATAAAATCAAACACCACTCAAATCTTAAAGAAAAACCCAAATCTCCAAAACTAACAAATTTCATCAAAATCCAACAAGTCTTCACTTAAAAGTTCAATAAAGCCATGAAAATGAACTTACCAATCTCAAATTTTTAACCTGCAAACCCCCCCCCCCAAATTGCAACTTTATTAAGAGAAAAAACTAATGTTCAACCAAATACATTAAGAAAAAACATCTGAACTCGATCCAGCCACTAACAGCACAAATCAATGACCCAGACTTAAAACCCCAAGAAAGAAATAAAGAAATGGTCAAAGCTACATAGACTCTAAGAAGACTTACCAGAGTTTAAAAAATCCCAGAGTTACTCTGAAAAGATAAACAACGAAGGAGGATAAGAAAAGAAGTACAGAAAGTTTCCCAAATCTTCAAAGCTTTGATTTCAATCAAAACATACCCAAAATGCCTTTTAAACTCGCTTTCTCTTCGATTCTTTAACGTTTTGCTTCAATGAAATGAAGCAATTAATAAGGTTTTTACTCACTTCAGCAGAAAAGGGGAAAAAAGGAACTTGTTTTTGCTCCTCTTTAAATCAATTCCTTGTCTCAGTACGTGCCTTCTTCTTCGGCTTCGCTGTATCTAGAGAGAGAAAGAGAGTGTTTTGTATTGTCCTTTACGGACGTCAAAATTGCATTCCACTAGATTGAATTTTATTTTATTTTTTCCGTTTCATGACTTCCTTAATTTAGATGGGATGAATGTGATGGTGATGGTGATGATGATGGGATGCTCATATATGTTTCAGTAACATACATATATATATATATACATACATCCATAGTGAATGATGGGATGTATTAAAGTGACGCACTTGTTTCGTTGCAAGTGAATGCTTAGACGGAAATTGTGCTACATGATTGTTTCTAGGGTAAACTATATATTTAGTCATCTAACCATTACTTTGGTTGTATTTTGGTCATTCAGCTATTATATTTTTCAAAATCATAGTTAAAGTTATGTTTTGATTCTACTATGATTATGCACCGTTAAAAAATTAAAGGATATATTGACATATCACCGTAAAGTAGTATCACATTATTATTGAAAAATAAAAATATTATCACGACAATAGTTATATATATATTTTATGACAGATGACCAAAACGTATTGTTAAATTTGATTTTGAAAAAAAAATTGATGACCAAATTGGAAGCAAAAGTAATTGTTGAGTGACTAAATACATATTTTACCCTTATTTTTATTTACCAAACTTGCGGACATACTTAAAATGAAAATATTTTTTTGAATAATCTTGGTGTTTACGTAGTAATATCTATTCAAAAAAAAATTAACAATTGGTAATACAAACACCCTGTAGATACAATTGTTCGAATCTAAAACCTCTAAGAAGAATAGTACTCATTACAGTCTCTTTAACCATTAAGTGTATTTAATGAATTCATAAATCAAAATATTTGAATAAAAAATAACATCAGAACTAACATGATTCATAAAGAATTAATAGCGAACAATTTTGTTTGGGCACGAACTACGCGACATCGATAGTAGATAAATTATTGTTCCATGAGATTCGGGTTCGAGTATTAGGAATGTCAAGTATATGAGCGTCGAATGTCAAATAATTTATAATTTATCTTTGAATAAATATTACCTCATACATACTTTAGATTAATAAAAAAAATAATGTAGTAGTTATAATTTAAAGTTAAAAATTATTTAAATTGAATAATTCTGATATTAAATTGAAATACTTCCAAGAATAATTTAAATAATATTCGAATCAGGGGTGAGTACAAGGCAGTCACTCCAAATTTTTAGGAACTTATATTATATCTTTAAGATATTTTAAAATTTTAATTATACTCCTCAAAATTTATATAAATTTTCATAAAGTTTTAAATAATTTTAGTATCCTACTTAATATTGTTAAAAATTTCATTAAAACTCTCAAAAGTTTTGAAAAAAAGAGTTTATTTAAAAATAAATTATAATAAATATATTTACATTTTGACAAAATATTATATGCTGTTAGTTTACGTGTCTCAATCGTGGCCGTTGAGGAGTCCTAGGCCCACCGTCGCAGCTATGTACACCTATATTACCTCATTTTCTTATTTTTTTTAACATCTGTTTGAAGATAACTTTCAACCTTTTAATATTTTACACTCACACCCTTGACATCTATGGTGTTCGAACACGGATCCTCAAGAATAACAATAATTCATTTACCACGGAGGCAACTTGATTCGTGTTCCTACGCCATTTTTTTCTAAAGCATATAACTTAATATTATTATATTTAATTTTTCTTTCAACATCCGTTTAGAATTTATTATTATTACTACACATTATATTTAAATTTTCATTTGAATAGTATATTCAAGGTCTATTAAAAACTATTTTAATTTGGGTTTATAATGTGTTAATTGTGTCATCATATCTCAAGATTTTTATTTTGAATGAAGTCCGGTTGTCATACATAGATATTGTCATGTTTTTTTTCCAAATAATGCAGTTGAAATTTTTTTATTGAAAAATATAAGTGTTTAAGAATTATTTTAGAATTTAAATCATTTATAATAATACACGTGGAAGTTTCATAAGTATAATAAATAATTGAAACACGTCACGAGGATATAACAGTTCCATACAATTTTCTTCCGGTTCAAACAACGAGTTTTGTTTTTTAATTTATTTTATGAAATTTGTCATGGAAAAATAACGAGTTTGAAGTGCACTGTAATAAATAGTCCAAATCCCAAAATAATTCTTAAACAGGTATATTTTCTTTTAAAAAAATGCCTTCAATATCTGGAAAATTTATTATATATTGTCATCATATATGAAATATATATTGATCATGCAAGGTAATTATCAGTTATTCGGATATAATTTTATATATATTGTTGTGATTATACTTATATATTTCTCTCAAAAAAACTCTTAATCACTTGAAGTTATTTAAATTAATTACATGTATTTTACATAAAGTGAAACTCAAATTTGAAGTCTCAAAATACTCATTACGATGAATCTAATTTGTGTCAATTTTATTGATTAATCTAATTTTTTATTTATTTTTTAAGTTTTTAATAATAATAATTACGTCTTTTGTGACATGTTTATTTTTGTTTTTATGTCACGTTTTTCTATGTCTTTTGATAGCTTACGATTTTTTGTCATTGTTTTAATTTATCCTTTTTTTCAGGTTGAATTTGTCATCGCCACGACTGATCAAGAAGACGCTTATTTGTTATCATGTTGATCTTCCCTGCTTCGGATCATCGGATTGATTTGGATACACTTTTTGCGCTCGAAAATAGTTTTCTTACGTCGCTCGACTTTGATTTGTGATTTGTCTGTGGTCTTTCAATAGTTTCATCCCTTTTATGGTTCGTTTGCCGATGCATTCAAATTTATTCGTATCTTTATTTTGTTCGAGCATTGATTAGATTTTTTAACCTTTTTACTTTTATGGTCCTTGTGTGATATAGATGGCTAATTTTTATGTCAATGGTTATAGGAAAATATCCTAATTATAATTTAGTTTATATTTACAATTATATTCGTAATTTTTTTTTTGTAGTTCTAGATATTTTCTATTTTTAATAAAACCTACGGCTTTCTATAAAAATTTATTCGTTTGGGTTAGTTCATTTGTTTGTACTCGTTTACTATTTAAACGAACACAAACAAACTACATTCCTTAACGAAATAATACGAACAAAAAAAATGTTCGTTTAGTTACTCATGTTCGATTGTTTTTCGGTTAAAGTTAAACGAGCGAACGCAAACATAAACTCGTTCGTGTTCGTTCGATTCGTTTATAAACCTACTATTGATTGTAAAGATTAGTCTCTACTTATAAGACATTTTGTTTTTTAACCATCAGTGTTCTATTTATTATTCAATTATTTCGGATCGAATTTTTTCGAGATCCATCGTGGGGTGGCATTCCCAACCCAATGTACTCCATGACAGAGAAATTGAAGTAATTATTCGGGAAATGATCACATACAGCAGTCTTAATATACGGCTAAAAAAATGCACAACCAATTTTGCTATTATTTGAATAACAAAATCGATAAAAAAATTATCGAAAATATTATTATTTCTACCGATTTTGTTATTATTGGACGTTTTACCGGTTTTGTTAACAAAATCGGTAAAGCGCTATTGATTTTATTTTATTTTTCTATCAATTTTGTTATTGTTAGGTACTTTACCAAAAATGTTAAAAAACATTAATATTTTAAGTAATTTTTTACCGATTTTATTATTTATATAATAACAAAATCAGTAATACCTTTTTATAGTTATATATTAAGGGTGACACACTATAAAATTTCTCGTAATTAATCCTTTTAGTGAACTTTCTAACTATTAATAAATATCTACTAAATTAAGTATATTTAATAATCAAATAATTTTATGTCAATTGAATTAATAAAAGGACAATAATAATAAAATATTATGTTTTGACTCCATTTTAAGTAATTGTATTTAAATATTAGTATTAATTATGATTTAGGTATGTATTGTTATATAAATACATTAATTATCATAAAGACGAATAATCTTTGTGAGCAAAATGACGGAAAAGCCAAACACAAACCGACAACTGATCCTTCGCTGATACCAACTGTATCATTTGTAATGATGAATATAGCCCACATATCCCATATCTCTGCTCATGTTTCCATTGCAATTTTACATATTTACCCCTCTCGGCTGCACCAAACTACTATTTGAAAAGACTGATATATAAATTTAAAGGTGACTTAAGATTATTGTGTATGATTAAAGTAATATAAGATAAAAAATATATTTTTATAAAATTATTATTGAGATATACTTTTTCAACAATTTAATTTCTCAATATTAAAATTAAAATATTACATGAAAATTTATAGATAATACTATCATTTTAAATTATTTTTATTTTATATATTTTTTAATAAATTTGTACACAAATAATCTATTTTTTTATTTTTTATTTCTTTAAAAATATAAAAACATACTTACAACAATATAATTATTGTTTATATTTATCAATATATTGATAAATGTACATATTTACACTGATGTAAGTATGTGTTAAGTACTACTCTTTTTTATTTTTTACACTTACACTGATGTAAGTATGTGTTAAGTGTTACACTTTTTTATTTTATTCATACTACATATATGAGTTGTATAACGAAATATCATATTGAATTAGTTCATAAAATTAATAAAACAATATAATATAGAAACCAATTTATTACATGTACCATATTAGCAAACTTTTGAAGTAATTATTAGAAATATTTACAATACTTTTTTATACGTGATTTTAATTAATATCATAATATTTTAGCATATAATGGAGCAGTGGACTGAAATTTTTATTAAGAGCCTAGAGTCATAATTTTGATAACTTACGGTTTAAAAAATAAATTAAATGGATGATTTTGAAATAATTCTTTTGTTTTATGGGGTATTTTTTTAAATTGACGAAAATTGTTAAATACTTAAGGAATACAAAGGAAAATGATATTTCACTATAGGAATTCTCCATTACCCCCTCCCCTCGAAGGAAATGTTCTTAAATTAAACGTGGGTATGTGATCCGAAAAAATTATTCTCTCAAATCTTTTTCGCGAACCAAACGTTCTCTAAGTAGAAAAAATATCAGCACTTAGTTTCTAAATATGACAGTTTTTTTATTTAAATATAAATTAGTATTTATTAATAACTTTCTTAATTTGTTGACATATACATATTACAAATACAACTATTTGAACCCATATAAAAATAACATTCCCTTTTAACATTGAGATAACTTGATAGATTTACATGCTTAAGTTTAAATAAAATAATGACGGTAGAGTGAAAAAAAATCATCAAGCAGGGACGAAGCTGTATAGGGACTGCTGGCCCTCCTAAAATATTAGTATAATAGTATTTTAGATTATTTTTAATTTAAATATTAGTCAAATAAGGTATTTGCCCCTTATAATTATTAAATTTAAATACTTAATATATTTTTATTCTTTTGATATAAACTAATTTTAATCTATTTAGCATTTAATCCTAACTTTGTTTCCGTCATCAAAAATATTAAAATGAGTGTTTATAAATATCATATTAAATTAAGAAAAATACATGTATTCAATAACGAGATCTAGGTGAAATATTTAAGGGTCTTCCCTGCCTTAACAAGTAGACAAGGGTTTAATGCTTACACTAGATATGAAATAAAAAGAACTAGTCATTAGGTATATATATATATATATGGGTTAGAATTCAAAAAAAAATTAAGATCGTTAGATTATGAGAAATCAAAGGTTGAGATTAATAATAGAAAATAATAAGATATTCACTAGAAAAAAATAAGAATTTAATCTCAGACGTTGATTTCTCATCACCCTACAATCCTAAAAAGATATAAAACTAAAAATTTTATACTAAGTGTAAGTGGTATATATATATATATATATAATAAAAAACAATAAGAGATTGAGTATTCATTTACTTATAGAGAAGATAAACTAAAAAAAAAATACTAATTTTTTTGTTAATAAAGACCATTGACGACTCTACTCTTTAAACATAGTATCTAGAAGTTCATTGAAGACACAACGTAATCTCCAAAATTATCCTCTGTCGTCAGTCTTTGAGATGATCTTTTATAGAGTCAAATATAATAGTTGAGAGTCAGATTTATATAATTTGTCAGTCTACTAACAGACAAAATACCACTAAACCTAACACCAACTGTTAAAGGTTAACATAACATCCAACCAAAGAAACCTAATAAGGGACTCTCTTTTTTCTTTTCAAATCTACATTGCCCATCTTTTTATATCTCAGCTCCGTCAAGAATCTCCACCGACTGTGGCTCTCCTCTCAAACTAAAAAGGGCAAACCATCATTGATTGACGAGATAAACTTGTTTTAGATTTGTTTCTATTAACAATTGGTGCGATGAACGCGGTTGAATGCCTTGATTCAGGCCTTGCTAAGCTCATTTTTAAGGCCAAAATAGTAGTGTTGGCTATTTTCAATCTAGCCTCCTTAGATGCCACCCTTTGTCTTTGCTCTTCACCCTTACACTTGCCTTTACAAAAGAGAAATAAATCTCTTTCTTTCATCCCTCATAAGGATCCAACGGCCTTTTTCAATAGACTGAGCAACCTCAATAATAACCTCGACGATTTTAATATATTTAGGTTCATGAAAGTCCAAAGAAGACCTAAAGGCAATGGCGCCTTCCCAGGAAATTTCCCATTGAGAAAGTTTAGATCATAATAATAAAAATAAGCTCCATAAATAGTAGACTTAAAGAAACATTTCTCAATTTCAATATCATACTTTATTAATATCAAATATCGAGTTATTTGAAGTGATGAAATAAATAAATACAAATTACAAATATAAAAATACAAAATATAAATAAATGTCCGACGAAGGAAAAGTCGAATAAATCATACTAAAACAATAGTTTTTATACGAAAAGGACGGTTTAATTCTCCAAGTACCCGATCACCTAAATATGAGTATCTTAAATTAAAACTAAAAGAGTGTAAGCTATTAAACTTTGTTTGTTTATAAAGTGCATCCAAACACAAGCATGTCTTAGATAATCAATCACAAACATAAATGGAACACAAAATACATGGTATGAAATAATGCATGAACAAATGCACCCATTCATCCTTACACCGTCCGAAGAATAGGTTCCACAAAACCACTCTCTATTAACACTGTCTGAAGTATAAGTCCGTTTCGAATGGAGTCACTGATATTCTAAAGTGAAATTCATCCTGTAGGATGAATTCACTGAACTTTCCTTGTCGTAAATCTCAACCTAGTATCACATAGTAACAATTAAATCAATTTTCGATATGAACTGAAAGTTAAAGTTTTATGTATATCCGAATGCATCGCATAAGTGTCTGACAATTAATCATGTATCACATACCGAAGTATAACGACTACAATGTATTACCAAAGTCACATCCAAAGTGCATACTAATCAATAAACATACATATATCATCATCATAATCCAAAATCAAGTAGAGGACATGACAAACAATAAAAAAATACACCAAATACTTTTTATATCACAACAGGAGACACACATCCGTGTAATAATTCTAAAGATGAATGTAGCGTTTCTTACGATCAGCTCAAACAGAGGGTCAATTCGAATCAACTCCTATATAAAAAATAATGATAATTTATTACCTTAATATAAGGTCAAAACAATCAAAATTAAGGTGCTAAACTAACACTCAGGGTTTACTCTGGTAACATGGGTCAGTTCAAAACGAGCCGGTAAAGGTGGATAAGGCAGTAACTCCATTATTGGACCGACATCTCTTGCAAAAATACGATTGCATGTATTAAAATCTCATTCAACAATTTTTTGAATATTTTACGGTAATATGATGCTAAAATGACATTAAATACTTAAAATTTGATTAAAAATGGGAAATTGGGCGGCAATTGTAGGTCCAATTAGGGGTTATCAGTTCGACGATAGTAGCCTGGTTCTATCGTCTGACGATAAAACCACTACGGCTATAGCGGTTAGGGGGCCTGGTGACACCCACAGCCACCCATAACGTAGCTGGTGATGAGGGAAATAATGACAGTCGTGACCCAAGGTGAGAAAGTTCGACACAAAATCGAACAGACTTGTCCACCACCATGTGAAACCTACACGGGCGGATGCATGCGGTGGCGGCGTGATAAAACCCTCTCGATTTACTTTTCGAAAATAGATCGACGGCGACAACTCCTCTACATCATGGGTGAGAGATGCGACATGGCTCTCAACTGTCCACTCCGATGACCTCGGTTCAGTGTAATGGTGACATGACTAAGGGGAAGAAACTGGACGACGAGGTGAAGAAGAAAAGAGAAGCGATGCTGTGCGAGAAAGAAGAAGAATATGAAAAAAAAAAATGGGATGCAACCGCTCCTAGCTTTAAAATTAGGGTTAGGTTTTTGTTATAAAATAAAAAAGGATAATCGTAAGACTAGTCCCTAAATTGTTTATAGGGTTTTCAAAATAGGTCATATGTTTTTATTTATATAAAATTGGTCTCTGAGATCAATTTAGGGATTTGAATATTTAATCCTCAAATTTTAGGGTTTAAATGAGGAAAAATTTGGGGTGTTACACTATTCATCTCAAAGCAGAATCTAAACACATTCCAAATAGAAATCTCTAAGATCACCAATTATCCACCCATTTTCAATACAGAGAATTGTTTCTCTTTATTCATTTAAAATTGTGGCATAATAGTCTTAACATGCTTATTGGGCACACACCATAGTAAAAAAAAATCAAAACATCTAAACAACTTATAGGTGAACTTGATAATTTTTAGTGGTTTTTTCGACACTGATAAATGCTCCCGCCTCGTGCTTCCTCGAAAAGTAGGATCAACTTCCCGTTCATGTTGAACCACTGATAATAGTCATCTGCAACAGAATAATGATCCACATAAATCGGCTCCCTACGGGGAATACGTCCACATCGATCCTCCCAGATCATTACCCACTCATTGTGCTTCATCAGCCTGTTGACTTCTTTTGTTCCCCGTCTATCGATGTTATGCAAATTGTCGAGATTCTTAGGTGCTTCAGGAATAGATTGTACAAAACCAAATTAGTGGGGCACGCGATCAGTGGGATGCCACTCGACAATATCATAATATATCAGAAGGACCACCACCATACATACATCTAATGGGCCACTCAAGTGAGGTAGGATGCAATGCCTCGTTTCTTCAGTAGCATAAGAAGTTCATTGAAACTATATATATATATATATATATATAATTCTTATCAAAATAATATTTTAATTATATAACGATAATTAAAGGTAAGTAATAAAATTTAAATACATACTCGTGTACCAGCCTTTTGATTAATGAGTAGCCGAATTTCTTCCAATTCGTCTGATATATCACAGTGATCTTTCCTTATACATGACCACCTAATTAGTGTAAAAAAATCATTATATACTCAAAAAAATTATTTATATATGAACTCAATATTGAAATTATCTCAACAATAACGGGAAGACTAACGGGTTTTTCAAGAGCGGAATGACATGCGATACAACGCTCATGACTTTAGAAGGAGACATCCGCCGATAGTATTTTTCCGATAATTAGTTACTCGACACATTTCTCTATACATAGATGCCAAAACCATGGAGCCCCAACTGAATGAGCCAACAACTCGAAAATATGTGAAGTGACACAACCACATACAATGAACTTGGTTGCGAGATTTATAGGGCATCAAGATCCCTCCTATTAGTCGTAATATGCAAGCTCGGACAAATATTTTAGCTTGTTCCTCGGAACAATCCTCGCTCAACGATAAAAAATTTGTAGCTAACCATAACAGTATTCGACCACAATTGAAATTAGGTAGGATACCTTCAAGATACTCCTCGCATAAGGAATGTCAATCAGCATACGTCATACCAGAAATGACATCCCCATCTACCAAAAACCCCAAATGTAATGAAATATTCTCCAACATAATAGTGCACTCCCCACACAGTAGATGGAATGCGTGTCTCTGGTCTCCACCTCTCAATCGGTACATAAATAAGGTTGGATTCAAGGTTACAATACCCTTCATATCTAGCTACTAGCCTCATCTAAATACGACCAAACACAATTCGGTATCTCTAACTTAGAGTTACGAATAAATGGATCTAATATACTGTCATTCCCCTAATTAAATAAATAGTATACAAATTAAAATATAAACTAATATTAAAAAATAAATAAAATATTCACAATAATTAACATAACACAATTTAAAATTGTTACCGTATCGACAAAATGACTCAAAATATGATTCCTATCTAAACTCAGCAACACACTTTCCATTTTATAACTACAAAACATAAAAAAATTAGTACAACAAAATATAATAAAATAATAAATTATTTAATGATTATAAAACAATAAAAAAATTTACCTTCTAAAAACAATAACAAAACTCACTTGAATCTTGTTAAAAGGAATGATAAAAAGAATAAGGAAAGTATTTTTTTCGGTGTTGTTTGAGAGTTGTATGAGGGGTATTTATATAGGGAGAAGTATGTGGTAATTAAAGGGGAACGACGGACTATTGGGGTATTTTTGGTAACAATCTGTGCCTTCTATCGGGTGTCAGGTTTCTCACGAAAGAAAGGATGGTGGACCACGTTTTTGCCGCTTGACGTCAGTTCAGACGAAAACCCAGGGAAGGTGCGCTTGATGATTTGCGCCTTTCGTCCATGTCAACAAATGGGTGTTAGATCGATAAAATTTAATCAATGGATTCCTAACAAGTAATTATTGATTCTTTAGGTGGGTTTTGGATAAGAACGTCCAATTTTAATTGGTGGTTGAAATTTTATTTTAGGATAAACTACTTATTTAGTCACTAATCAGTTTCAATGTTTTTGTCTTAATCAAATAATTATTGTTTTTAAGCATATTTTTATTACATTTCGTTTTTGTTTTGATCACTCGTTATTAGGGCTTGATCATTAATTTATGAAAAATAATATAGTATGATATAATAATAATTTTAATCTTTTATATTTATATATTTTATTAAGTTGATAATAACTTAAAATAAGTTAATAAACCTTTTTTTACTTTACCAAAGACATTTAAATAAATAAATCTCTAAAAATGTAATATATTAATATATATGATAAAAATTTATCTAATGTTTAACTAAATAGTTTAGTCACTATCTTTTTAGATCATTTTGGCTCTCAAAGTTTTATTTTAGGATAAAAATGTATATCCGTTGATGTAAACCATTAGTCAATAAATGATCAATACTCTAAAATAAGAGTATTTTGTCCATATATAGAATGATTGACTAAAATATTATAGAAAGAAAAAATACAAGCTGGTAAAATGATCATTTAGTTAAATATTAAAAAAATTATAAATTAAAATAATTATTCAATTAAATATTAAGAATATAATTTTACATTACAGCTAATATTTAATATGTTTTGGATTCCTGTCAAGTTTAAGGGGCTGTTTGTTTATCTCAGAATGATTAAGCGCTGAATGATTCAAATGTTGAATGATTCAGAGGCTCTGTATGAATTAACTTTGCATGTGACATGCTGTTTGATAATGACTCTGAATCATTTAGAATATACTTTGATGCTGAATCATTCAACACTGTTTTGTTGAATCAGTCAGCACTGAATCATTCAGAAATGCGAAACAAACGTGTTGAATGTTGAACGGTTCAACATTCAACGCTGAATTATTTCATTCAGAACCAAACAAACAACCCCTAAGTCTTTTTTTCCACTTTTCAACTCAATATTTATATTTATTGATTCCACCTACAATTGGTAAATGTAGGATTGAGTAAAATTTGGCTCAATTTAATTTTTTGACTCGACTCAATACAATAAAACTCAATCAAAACTGATTTGACTTGTAATATTTTAAAATTTTGAGTTGATTTATAAAATAGAAATTGAATAACTCTATAATTTTAGTGATTAGTAGATTAATTTTTTAAGTTTAAATCGAGTCTCTCAACTCTATATGATATATGTATATTTCATATGAAAATATGAGAATTAGAATTAGATAGTATTATAATATTTATAAAAATTGACAATTAAATTTAAATGAAAATTCAAATAACTTAACTCAAATTTTATAAATGCGACTAAATCAAACAAAATTTATATAAAATTAAAATTTTAAAATATAAAATTTTCAAATAACTCAAAATTTTTAAACTTAATTCGACTCCATTTAATGCTGACAGGTAATTAAATGGCAGTAAAGAGGCAAGTTTATTCTCGAAAATAGAGGGATGTTATTTTTATCCAAAAATCACTCAAATATTATAATATTACCTGTTAGGTATTATTTTTTTAAGTTTTATTAATTTAGCACCTTTTATAATAAAATACGTTTGACGAAACGCGCCTTTGCTTAGGTGGATCAAAGGTGCGTTTCCTGAAACATGCCTTTCAGGGAAAATGTTGACATGCCACCACGTAGGAAAGCTCATTTCAAGGGGTACATCTTTCAAGGTTTTCTTGACACATCAAATTTCCTAAAAACATATTAAAAAATTATGCTTAAAAATTTAAAAATAAAATTATAAGGACTAACATCATAATTTAATACATATTAGTTCTATGAGTTAAAGAGCATAACGAGGTTAATTTATATAAGCATATTGGAGTGTTTATGTTATGTTTATTGATAATGTGTGATAAAAGTTAAAATGTGTATTCATAACTTTTTTATCTCTATATCTAATTAATTTACTTATACACTATTATTAAATTAAATTATGTTAATATTTATTATTAATGTTTATTAATTAAGATTAGATATTTTTTATATGTTTAATATATTTAAATATTAACTTTTAATTATGAGTTCAAAAAATTTATGTAACACAAATTAAAAATATTTAATTGACATATAAATGTATTATTTATTGAATATGATTAATTATATATATAATTTAAGTTGAATTTAATATAAAAATATGAAGAAAATAATATTGCTCGGTGCTATGATCATGCAATTCTATAGATCTCTACTGAGATTATGTAAGTGTGATCAAACTTGTTTGTAATTTTATAAGCAAAATTGATATTTCTAAATTAGATGGATTGACAATAGTATCTAATACGTATAAAAAATATCTAATCTTAATTAATATAAACTTTAATAATAAATATTAACTAATATAATTTAACAATAATGTATAAGTAGATTCGTTAGATATAAAGATAAAAAAATTAATGAATACATCTTTTAGTTTTTATCTCACATTGTTAAGAAACAGAACCTAAACACTCCAATATATCTATATAAACTAACCTCATTAAACTCTTCAACTCATGGAACTAATATGTATTAAATTATAATGTTAGTCTCTATAATTTTAATTTTTAAATTTTTAAAGCGTATTTTTTTAAATTGATTTTAAAAAATCTGATGTGACAAGAAATCATAGAAGACGTGTTTCAAAAAATGCGCTTTCGGTCTACTTAAATAGGTAGAATTTTAGAAAACAGTATTTAATAGGTAATATTATAATATTTAGGTGATTTTTTTGAGTAAAAACGTCTGTGATCAAAGGACTGTAGGCCGTCTGATTCACATATCTGTTTTCAACATTTTAACAGTTCACGATTAAGATAGTTCATACCTCTTCTGAAGCAAAAGCAATTATTAGCATTTATTCTATCCTACACGTGGCAACACCTTTGCCGTTTAATCAGCTTTTTCATAATATTACTTCATGATTAAAGAATAAAATACTGTCGCCATTACATCGTTGAGAGACAGAGAACTTATCTCCAAATTAAAAGTAATAGAGAAATAAAATCAAATTATTTAAATCAGTTATTTTTATTATTTTTTTAATAAATCATTTTATCTTAAAAAATTTAGACTTACCGCAAATATGTGGCTTTTCCCGATATATCACCTATACCTTATATATTTTTTTGTCAGGCACCATTCAGATTATTTTTCTTAATCTAACATCCTTTACAGTAAAGAGCGCCCTTATAGCACGTTTTACGATGATGATGTTGAAATGATAGTTGATTCTAAAAGTAATTATTCAGACGCCGATATTGAGATGTATGCAAAGTTTGTTCAAGTACGTGCCGTTCGTGGTCAGTTATTAAGCTCACACTATGGGCTGGCTGAACAAGTTGATCAAGTTGACAGCCCGAATACAGTAATGTGTAATGATTTTAATGCCATAATGGGAAATCTGCATCATGGTGCCTTGACATCAACTTCAATGAGGAGACATTCATCCGCAACTCATTACGATATGTACCGAGGTGAGTCCACGAACAATCCGTATGGAAACATCGCGTCCAGTTCAAGGGGAATGCATTCATCTGTAAATTTCTTTGACCTTAATATGGAGATGCCATCGACGCAACAATCTGTGCAGTTTCCATTTGACACAATGACTTCAAGCTCCTGGGGGAGGAGGCATTCAACTGCGAGCTTTTTCGATCTCAATGTCGATATGCCTTCTAGTTCAAGGGGAAGACGTGCAAGTAGTAGGTTCTTCGACCTAAATGTGGAGAACATAGAGTAACCATTATCTCCACCAGAAAAACCGCTTCGTGAGCCTTATGCGGATGGTGCTGAGACTAGACTATTCATTCACCCAGAATCACCATAATTCAACTTCGATGATGATGTAGATGAAGTTCCCTCAAATGTGGCACAAGTTAACCCTCTGACACACATGTATGAAGCTGATTATGGTGTAATGTACGAGCTAGAATTTGTGGATATGCCTCATCTCGGTAACTATGGATATTACTCATCAATAAAAAATGGTGAGTTATCTTTAGGCATGGAGTTTTCAAGCAAAGAAGAAGCGATGATGGCTATAAAAAAGTAAAATATTCGTAATTATGTTCAATCGAGAGCCGACCGGTCCACGACAGAAAAATATGTATGCTACTGTGCCCGACGCGAAAACGGATGCAATTGGATAGTTTACGTATCGAAGAGGAAGAGGAAAAACAACAGATGAGAACTAACAGTATACAACGGTCCTCACAAATGTTATGTTGGAGGGGTCAACCAAGATCATCCCAACTTGGACTCTTAAGTGATATGCCAAGCCATCATGCCCATTGTAAAAGCAAGCTCTCATTTAGCTGTTGGTGTGTTGATTTCAGCTATACAATCGCAGTATGAGTACACTGTCTCCTATAAAAAAGCTTGGTTGGCAAAACAAAATGTTATTGTCAAACTTCATGGCGAATGAGATGCATCTTACAACGAACTTCCAAGCTGGTTTAGGCTGGTGCGGAGGTTAAATCCTAGGACAATTGTGGACTTCGAAACCTCCTATGCATACCATAATGATCGAGTTCTTTGCGATCGATGCCAATTCTACTGGGTTTTTTGGACTTACCCACAGTTCGTTAATGCTGTCAAATATTGCAAGTCTGTGGTCCAGATCGACGAGACTTTCTTGTATGGAAAATACAAGCAAGTTTTATTATTGGCAGTTGTCCAAGATGACAATCACAACATTTTTCTAGTTGATTTTGCTCTTGTTGAAGAAGAAGATACAGTTTTTTGGATGAACCGGAAGCACCTGTTCTCCGTCCACGAGTCAGGGGACGATGGTACTGTGTCGGTGAACGTCTCTGACGATGTCGCTGAAAAGTCTGCCCTCGTGCATCCTTGGAAAGCAAAAACGGTTTCCCGTTACTGTTGAACCACTCATAATAACCACCAGCAACCATCAAGAGGTTAGTAAAAATGGGCTCTCTACGAGGAAGACGCCGATGTCGATCCTCCCACAACACGACCCACTCATGATGCCTCATCAGCCAATCTGTATCGGTCTTGCCGCGTCTATTTGTGCTATGCAACTCGTCCATATTGCGAGATGCTTCCGGAATTGGTTGAACACAAGCAAATTGCTGGAGCACGCGATCAATGGAGTGCCACTCGACGATTGCATAACAGATCAAAGGGACCATCGCCATCCAAACATCTGATGGGCCCCTCAACTCAGGTGGGATCACCATCCTCACATCATCATTAGAATATGACACCCATTCAAACTAAAACAAATATATATAATTTTTATCAAAATAATAATCTAATTATATAACTATAATCTAAAATCGATTTTTAAACATTAAAATGCATACTTGTGTGCCAGCCTTCTGATCGATTAGCACCCTAATTTTTTCTAAATCATCAAGTAACTCCTGATGATTTTTCCTATCAGTAGACCATCTATTAAAGGGAAAAATTTTATTATACACTGCATAAAATGATTAATATACGAAATCAGTTTTATAATTACCTCAATAGTAGCGGAAATACGAATGAGTTCTTGACAACGGGACATAAAAAGAACAATCGATACCATGCCTAAGACTGCATCAGCAGGAGACATCCGTCGATAGCATTTTTCCTGTAGTCAGTGGCTCGACACATCTCCCTATATAAGAAAGTTTTATAAAATGATTAATATACGAAATCAGTTTTATAATTACCTCAATAGTAGCGGAAATACGAATGAGTTCTTGACAACGGGTCATAAAAAGAGCAATCGATACCATGCCCAAGACTACAGCAGCAGGAGACATCCGCCGATAGTATTTTTCATGTAGTTAGTGGCTCGACACATCTCCCTGTATAGGAAAGTAAAAACTGACGAGCCCCAACTGAGTGATCCGGCCAAATAAAAGTCGCCAATATGTCACAACCACATATAGTGAACTTGGTTGCGCGATTTGTCCGGCATCAGCAACCCTCCTATCAGCTGCAGTATGCATGCCCGTGCATACATTTTAACTTCATCATCAGAGGCGTCATCGCTTAACTCCTGAAAATTGGCATCTAACCAATTTAACGGTATATGATCACCGTTAAAACTTTCTAGGACACGTCCTAGATACTCTCGGTAGAAAGCAGTCCATGCACCGGAAGCCCTAGGTGCATAGAAACATCCTTAAGTGTAATCGTGCACTCTCCGCACGGAAGATGGAATGTGTGGGTCTCCGGCCTCCATCGCTCCACTAAGGCAGCAATAAGGTCTGGTTCTATCTTACAGTGACCCTCATATCTACCTATATGACCGAATCCAACATTTACTAAATACGATAAGACACGGCTAGGTATCACTAACTTAATATTCCTAATAAAATGTTCTAATACACGATCCCTCTCCTAAAATTAAATAATTACAAAAATTAATTTTTAAACTAATAATCATACATTAAATAAATAAATTATTACTAATAATTTAAATTAAATTAAAACATTAAAATATTACCGTATCAGCAAAATGTCGCGATATATGATTTTCATCCAAGCGAAGTAGACCGCCTTCCATTTTATATCTGCAAAAATAATTAATTAAATAAAATATTAAAAAATTTAAATACTTAAATAAATTAAAAATAAAATATTAAATATAATAAAATATACCTTAAACAGATATAAGAGAATATAAGAGCATTTGAGAGAATTTGAGAGGATTTGATGTGATGAAAGTGATTGAAAATGTGGGTATTTATAGGGAGTGGGTGGGGTAGTAAACGACCGGGATAGGTGGGTAATTAAACCTATGGGAGCGCCTTTCTGACGCATGTCAGAATTAAAGGTAAAGTGCGGCCCCTACCCCGCGCTATACCTCTACGTGGCGTCAGATCAGCATAAAGTGTGCTGTAGGGGGCGCGCCTTACCCCACTTGGCGCCAGATCAGCGTAAAGCGCGCTACAGGGGGCGCGTTTTACTGCAAAGGGTGTTAAATCAAAAAAAATAGTCTGAAGGATGTCTGACAGGAAAATATATAGGGTATAGGTGATATTTCGGGGGGAAACGCCCAAATATATATCTAAATTAACTTTTTGTGTCAAAAAGATTTTTCATTAAAAATATATATATAATATTTTTTATGTTACACTTTTAGATGCTTACAGTTAAAACATTCGTTAAGCGGTATATGTCACGTTTATATTCTTTTTTTTTAAATAAAATATTATTAAATAAAAGTGTAACGTATAAAATATTAAATATATATTTTTAATGAAATATTTTTTAAGCACCAAAAATTAATTTTGAGTATAATTTGGACATATATTTTTATATTAAGCCAAAATTTTATCTTTAATAAAATATTAGTTTTTGGTTAATCCAACCTAATCCGAAATATGTATTCTCTTCCTGAATTTGACATGACATAAAAATTATATATTCTCCATTTTAACTGACTCGATAAAAAAAAATCCTCCACCCACTTCCAATCGACCCTAATTTTTAAAGTATAAATCCGATATAACCCGGTATAAAATAAGAACTTAGTTAAATAATAATAATTTTTAAAGAAATTACATTATAATCCCCGAGTAGGGTCAAACCGAAGTTTTTCAACATCCACTCGACCCGATCCGATCTCACCCCTTAAAAAATCTAACCCAACCCAAACCTGAATTTTTTGTTAAAAAATTCAACCTTATCAAATCGGGTCAGGTCGAAATTCATTGATTTTGAGTTAAATTATCATCCCTACATGTATTCTTAGTATTAGTGGAGCATGTAACCTAAATTTAGTAATAAAAAAAACTCAAGACATAAGGAGTCATATAAAGTTGAAGACTAAATTGAAAAAAATAGAAGAATGTTTTTTAAAAGAGATTAAAAGCTACATAGGTATTTCACTACGATTTTGGAGTGTGTGGTTCGAATTTAGTTAAAATAAACTTAAAAATAAAAGAATAATCGAATAAATTAAAAAAAAATCAAAACTAAAATTATAAAATAGTCAAATATAATTTTTGGAATTTATAAATTTGAATTTGATTCGAACTTAAAAATTAAAATTAAAGTTTAATTTGAATTGTTATATCTCAAAATTTCAAAAAAATAATTTTTAAAGTTAGGGTTCGAATCCAGATGTTTACGTATGGAGCAAACTAGATTGAGAGAGTTGCCTCGGGTCTCTACAAAATCGATCTGAATTAGTTGGACAATAAATTAGATAACAATGAGTAATTCAAAAAAAAGTATATAAAATATTAAAACATTTGATTCGATATTTTTTGGTCCAAAAATATTATGATAATTTATGAAATTATTTGTATTAATTAGAATGTGACAGATTTATTTTAGTACATCTCAACAATCTCTAAATTAACAAATAATTATATTAAAAATAATAACACTTGTCATTTTAGATTAGGAATTTTAACTAATAATAAAATATTAGTTTTTTATATCTTTAAATAAAATATTTATAAATTTAAATATATTTGAACTTGATTTTTTTATATTGTTATCGATATCAGATTTATCAATTAACTAATATAGATCAAGTATCGAAGAGATAATAAAGATCCTCCAACTCAGATTATTCTATTTGTAAATACAAGAATTTAACCCCTAATTTTAATATAAATAATCTAATGTCTTATCCTACTAAACCAATCCATTGTTAGTAAAAAAATTTGAATACCAAAAAATAATAACAATACTAATTAAATTAAATTAATAATTAATCTAATATGATAATTTAAAATATATTTAATTTATGGATACCCGTAAAGGAATATTATTGAAAAGGTATTGATTATTGAAGAACGAAATAAGATGGTAATATATAGGAAAATAAGGATATAAGTGTAATTTGAATTGAACTGACGTCATTTTGAATAGCTGGACAAAAGGAAAATCCTAACTACAAGTAAATCCATCATCAAACTATGACATGCCATCATGTATCACATGACTCTGTATGCTCATACACATCGACATCCCACATGGTTAAATTCCCTATTATCTTATTGTTGTCGTCGTCGTTATTATCATCATGCGGTGATTTATACATAATGTGGGAATGATGGAGATGACATGTGGTATGATGAATGGTGATGTATCATGGGAGGGAAGGTCTAGTCATTTGTTAAGTAGAAATTGACGGAAAAGGGCACCGTTATTGAGAGAAAAGGAATAACGGCCGTTTAAAAGGCTAACGGCCTAATATTGAGAGCAAATGGCAGTTGGACACTGACTTTGAAGTGCTTTTATAGTTTTTGAACACCACACAAAATCATTCTAATATATAATAAATATCATTTAAACTAATAATTAATAAATTTTATTATCAACAATCAATTAATTTAATAAAACGTGATATTAAATTTTTAAATAATATTATAAATTCAAATCTTAACAGCTACAAATAAAATAAATTGAATTGGAAAGATTATCCTCATAATAAGTCTTTGCAAACACGGACGGAGGCAAAATCAAATATTAAGAGGGGAAATGTATTTAATTTTAAAATAATAAAGACTTATTTTTTATTTAATCTAAAATTTGAGGGTGAAAAATATAATTTTACTTAAATTTAAACCGATAAGGACATAAAATGCTATTAACCAAAAAAATTTTAAACGGGGCAAGAGCCCTTTCCACTTCCTATATAACTCCATGTCTGTTTGCAAAACTCGATTTGAATTTAGTCAAGTGAATGAAGAGGGAGAATTCAGATTTTTTTATCTAGGTTAATAAATTTTACAGTAATTTTTGACGATGATGAAAAACCTAGAGCCAATATTATTATCTGTAAGATAATAAATTGAATAAAAATAATCGATTAATAATAAATTTAATTATGATAGATCATAAAAATATGTCATAAATCATATAAAAATATGAATTTTCAAGGAATATGAAGCATTTAAAGGTATTTTTCCCGAAAAATCACGGGTGACCGGTATATTTATCGATCTAACATCGGTCAGACTATATTTTCCGATCTAACACCTTTTGCCGTAAAGAGTGCCCCCACACCGCGCTATATGTTGACATGGAATACACGTGGGTATAGCGCGACCCCTGGGTTGCGCCTTATGCCACGTAGGGGTATAGCGTGGGGCAGAGGCCGCGCCTTACATTTAACTCTGACATAATTATATATAGCGCGGGGCAGGGGCCGAGCCATACCTTTAATTGATATAATTATATAAGGCGCGGTGCAGGTACCGCGCCTTGTATAATTATAACAACTTTTCTCGGCTATAAATACCATTCTCCCTTGGTTAAGTTCCTCACATCTCCTCACATCTCTCCTCTCAACTTATAAATTAATACAACAATTCCGTCAACGAGTCAATAATTCTGAAAATTTTCTCATATTTGATTTAGAAGTTCGTGAGATTTTTTGTTATAAGGTAATTTTGTTATAATTTTTTTATTATACATATTATTTATTATGATTATTTGAAAAAATATTATACTAATTATTTTCAATTAATTTTTGTGTTTGTAAAATTGGAAAGCGGGAGCATACGTCGAAATAGTTTTGCGGTGCAGGTAATAATATAAAATTATATTATTTAAATTATTTACGTTGATGTGTAAAAATTTTATTGTGTTATATTTTCATCTATATATTATTTATTTAATCATGTTTGTTTCAACTATTTTTTTTACAGATATAATATTGCAGCACTTTTAAACTCAAAGAATGGCGCGACTTTCAGCTATTGTTTATTATGATGGTGAAATTCGAGAAGATGAAACCATAGTTGTTTTCGTATCAAATGAGCGTGTTAAAATATCATTCAAGAGAAACATAACTCTTGAGGAGCTAATAATGAAGATTTCAAGAAAGATTCATGTTGGAAGTAGTAGAAGAATGTCGTCGTTGCAGTACAGATTTCCAACATCATTGTTGCCATTAACTTATACAGCGTTCGTGTAACACCCCCAACCCGTATCCAACCCGGATACGAGTCCGAAGTGTCACATTGAGTTTTCAAACCTCTATTCGTATAAAATAGTGAGTACTTTTAAAAACTTTTATAACATTTAACTTATTCAAAACATTTACAAAACTATTCAGAGCTTATACAATATATTCTTTTGATTACATGCCAACTAGAACTTTATAAAAAAATATACATATTATTCACCTCTCTTCTGATCTGACATTCGGCAAGGAGAACTGACCTGCCTTGTTCCTCTTTACTTCTCTTTTCGCTTTCCAAACCTACGTGCGAAACAATCACACGCTAAGTCGATGACTTAGTGAGGCATATAAAATATATAATATTTCATATAACATAAAGCATACATAAACATATACCATCATTATCATAATCTCTATCATTATCATTAAGAAACACATATAACATCATATGGTTCATGTAACACATTTCAAACCACTTACTTTTGATAACCATTTATAAACCCATCGTATACATATCACATTCAATATGTTTGTTTAATCTCTTTATTAGCCCATGTACACTAGTGAGAACTTAAGGTATGTGAGTACAATGAGGTTGTGCACACATATGCTGTCACCACAGCTCATATAAATGTCCCGAATGACCTATCCAGAGGTCATAAAGATCCTCGTTAACTATCCAGAGGTCATAAAGATCCTCGGTAACTGTCCATAGGTTCCGAAGAACCTAGGTAAACTGTCCATATGTTCCTTAGAACATAGGTATACTGTCCATATGTCTCGAAAGACATAGGTAATTATGTCCATATGTTCCGTAAACATAGGTATACCCTCGACTCTTGGCATGCCTACTATACCCCTAGCTCTCATATCACATAACATGGGCATTATCATTTATAACATTTCATATCACTTGTTATTTCTCTTCTGTCACATACCACATGTATTTGTAACCATATATCTCATATCATATCATATCATATCACATGTATCACAAGTGCATGTATTCACGTAGATCGTTTCATATGACTTATATCATTTCTCATTTGTTCATGTAACTCGCATGTCATATCATGTAACATATAACACATAATCATATAGGCTCACGGTTTTATCACCTATCATGTTATTTCACATATACACTTTTATATCGCATAAACTCATATATATCATATCACCTATAATAACATATGACACATATACCCATAACTTCATATCACATACTTATATCAATTCACACTTAGTCACATGGGTCATTTCTCATAACATTTATCACATCACATATGCTCATGGGTATATCCCATAACATATAAAATAACATATAAACTTATATATTTATTCAAGTGTATATTTTCATTTAGCCTATATATCCATTTCATATATATTCTCATCTTATAACTTATATTACCTATGCATATAACCTTATGACTTATTATCAAGTACTCAACTAATGTTCCTATATGGTTCCATCTTTATCATATAACCTATGAGCTATTCTTATATTACCCTATATCAACCATACTTTATTTATCTCACTTTTCATATCATTCATTTATCACATATATGTCACTTTGCTTATAACACTTCTATGGTTTTCATATGACATGTAAATCATTGTCATCTCTTGTTCTCATATCATTTCATATAGTCACTTATCACTTATCACATAGTTTACATCCTATGACCATAGAATCATATCAATAACACATATACTCATGCACACATATAAATCATAACAAACACATACCTCTATGAATTCATGCATTTTACTATTGGAAATAGACTTATCATAAGTCTTATTTTCCATTTAACATCATATACTAAATAATGTGCACTCACCTTAGCTTTGCTTTGCTTTGATTCGATTCTAATCCTTCAATTGATTCAGAACGATATCACGTTCTATATATACATAATCATACATAGATCTATATTAGTATTATAACTAATATACTCTAATGGTTCACTCTTTAGATTAAGATAAATGTCAATTTCTTCTTTCAATAAGGGTATGCATCGATGCACTACTGATGCATCGGTGCATAAAATACATTTGATGTTGTATTATTATTGGAATGCATCGATGCATGCCTTATGCATCGATGCACTAATTGCATTCGATGTTTCTATTTTAAAAGAGTGCATCGATGCACTACCTGTGCATCGATACACCTTCAAACAAATTTCTGGGTTTTAACCTTGATGCATCGATGCACAATGAATATGCATCGATGCACTCTGCCCAGAATCCTCTTTTTGAACCCAAAAATCATTCATTTTGGCTTAAATCCTTCATGTTTCATCCCCTTTTTGATTCTTAACTCTAGTACATATACTTAAACCAATATATACTCATTTATTTCATCTTAAACCTCAAAATCCTATCTTCCATATGTAATTCAATAATTACATCAATTTTGCAACATGTTTCAAATCCAATTATATTACTTCATATCTCTTACTTAGATTGATGACAAGTCAAATCCAATTTTCAATTCTTATTATAAACTCTATTTCAAGATTTCATTCAAGAACCACTAATCTTTAATCTTCTCTATCTCCTTTATCTTTTGATTTTAGGACAACCTAAGCTTTCCATAAGCTTAGTTATCATCTAATGATCAAAACCCAATCTTAAACTTAACAAATAATTAACTAAGTAGAAGACTCACCTTTGAGCTTGGAGATATGGGAGGAGAGGAAGAAGAAGAAGAAAAGAGAGTTTCTGGAGAAATCTCTCAATCTTATCCCATATATATCATTATCTTATCCTTTCCAAGTCAAATGACCACTTTGCCCTTAAAATCCTTTAATAATTACTAACAACTTTTAGGATTTATTTTCAGATAAATCATTGAACTAATTCATTCTTCTACTTAAATCACCAAATTCTGAAACTTTACAATTAAGTCACTAACCCATAGTTTGGGATATTACAGTTCGAACTTTCGAACAATGATGATGTTGAAATGATGGTTGAAGCTCAAAGTAATTATTCAGACGCCGATATTAAGATGTATGCACATTTTGTTCAAGTGCGTGCTGTTCGGGGTCAATCATTAAGCTCCCACTATGGGCTGGCCGAACAAGTTGACAGCCCGACTATAGTAATGTGTAATGATTTTAATGTCATAATGGGAGACATTCATCCGAAACTCCTTACGATATGTACCGAGGTGGGTCCACGAACAATTCATATGGCTACACCACGTTCAGTTTAAGGGGAAGGCATTCATCTGCAAATTTCTTTGTCCATATGGAGATGTCATCGACGCAACCATCTGTGCAATTTCCATTTGACACGATGGCTTTAAGCTCCAGGGGGAGGCATTCGACTGTGAGCTTTTTCGATCTCAATGTCGATATGCCTTATAGTTCAAGGGGAAGGCGTGCAAGTAGTAGGTTCTTCGACCTAAATGTGGAGCGTATGGAGGAACCATCATCTCCACCAGAAGAACCGTTTCGTGAGCCTGGTGCGGATGGTGCTGAGACTGGACTATTCATTTACCAAGAATCACCGCAATTTAACTCTGATGATGATGAGGTTCCAGAAAATGTGGCACAAACTGACCCTCATGCACAGATGTATGAATCTGATTATGGTGCAATGTACAGGCCAGAATTTGCGGATATGCCTCATCTCGGTGACTATGGATATTACTCATTAATCAATAAATATGAGAACTAACAGTATACAACGGTCCTCACACATGTTGTGCTGGAGGGGTCAACCAAGATCATCCCAACTTGGACTCTAAAATGATATGCCAAGCCATCATGCCCATGGTAAAAATAAGCTCTCATATAGCTGTTGCAGTATTGATTTCAGCTATACAATCGCAGTATGGGTACACTGTCTCCTATAAAAAAAGCTTGGTTGGCAAAACAAAATGCCATTGTCAAACTTCATGGCGAATGGATTGCATCTTACAACAAACTTCCAGGTTGGTTTAGCTTGGTGCGGACGTTGAATCCTGGGATAATTGTGGACTTCGAAACCTCCTATGCATACCATAATGATCGAGTTCTTCGCGATCGATGCCAATTCTACCGGGTATTTTAGAGTTACCCACAGTGCGTTAATGCTGTCAAATACTGCAAGCCTGTGGTCCAGATCGACGGGACTTTCTTGTATTGAAAATACAAGCAAGTTTTATTATTGGTAGTTGTCCAAGATGACAATCGCAACATTCTTCCAGTTGCTTTTGCTCTTATCGAAGGAGAAGATACATATTCTTGAGCTTTTTTTCCTCCGAAATTTGCGTGCACATATTATCACGAGGGAAAACATCTCGGTCATTTCAGATCGCGGAGCTGGGATCAAAGCAGCAATTGAGTCTTTGGGTCCAATGTGGCAACCACCCTTTGTCCAACATAGGTATTGTCTCCGACACATTACTGCGAACTACCATGAAAGGTACAAGAAGAATGATGAGCGTCAATTAATTGTATGCATGGGTAAGTGAAACTGATGTAGTTTGTTTTCTTTCGATCGTTTTAATTTTGCAAAGAAAGCAAGTTAGTAAGTTATACATTTTTTGATCAGGTTACGAACTACTTCCTCGAACGTTTGAACCAATGCTTAAAGATTTGCGGGTGAAGAACGAGGAAGGATACGATTACATCAGCCTCATCGATAAAGAAATGTGGACGAACACATATGATGGCAGATATCGATATGGACACATGACGACCAACTTGGCAGAGACAATCAATTCAACCTTAAAGGGTGCACATCACTTACTAGTAGCGGCTTTGGTAAAGACTACATATTTTCGTTTGGGGCGCTTTTTGCAAAGCTTGGAACACAAGCTCAAACCTGGATGTAAGACGGTCATATCTATCACCCTAGATTAGTTGGAGATCTACAGAAAAAAATTTCTACATCAAATGGAATGTCTGTAACAAGCTTCTCTAGAAGACATGAAATGTTTCGTGTTACAGAGTTGTCGCGACCTATTCAAGGGATTGAAGCTGTGTCGTTAAGAGTAAATCTAAGGGACAGAACGTGCGACTGCAGGTTTTTTCAAGCTCTGAAGTATCCATGCTCTCATGTGATAGCAGCTTGCTCGCATACACGTCAAGACTATAACCATTTTATGGATCCCGTATACCTACTATCTGAAGTTTTTAAGGTATACGAATTTGAGTTTCCCCCATAGGTAATGACAAAGACCCTGATGAGGTTTAAGATTGGCTTCCGATTGTACCAAATCCGAGTTTATTGAGGGAGCCTGGTCGTCCAAAATCCAATCGAATTCATTGCGATATGGATATTCGAGAAAGATCTAGACAAGTCAGAAGATGTGGGCATTGTAGAAACCCATAACACACTAGAAAAATATGTCCACTTCTGTTGCCATCAAGTAACAATTGATGAGGAAATGATGAATTTATTTATCAAATAATAATTCTTGTACTTTAATTTGCATTTACTTCAAGTTAATGTCATTCGATAATCACTGATAAAGATTAAAAAAGTGATACAATAATACAAGATTGGACGTTTGCGTTATATGTGATTATAATAAAAGAGATAATAAGTGACAAACTTAAGAAAGTTATCGAACACAATCATTAAATTTTATCAAACTAATAACAAGTTGGTATTTCAAAATAATTTTAAATACGAAAAACTTACAATAAGTATTAAATGGTAAATTATAACCAAATTACAATAACTGATATTAAATGGTAATAAACAAAATTAACTGAAATACATTTAAAAAAAGTCCAATAAATTTAACAAAATAAAGTAAGTATTAAATGAGAAATAATAAAAAATTACAATTAAAAAGTCCAATAAACTAAATACAAATATAATAAAAAATAAAATCTATCGATGCCTGCGACGCGAATGTGTTCCGCAGGGCGGTGGCTGTCGGTCTCGAGGAGGATTTCTTCGTATCACTGGTTGTGACTCCTCGCTGTCATCATCATCACCATCATCATCGTCGTCGTCGTCGTCGTCCTGAGTAGGTACATTAGGTTGATGAGGAGCTGATGACGATGAAACACCTCCATAGAATAAGGACCCTGGAGGTGTATGACTGACTATCCCACCGGCCTGCGAAAACTGGGAAAACTCATAAAACCCATACATTGCTGAGTGTGAAAACTGTACAGGAGGTGTCTGTATTGCGGCCATGTGTGATGAGGCTGAACCCGCCAAATATCCTGCATATGAACCCCAAGTCAGATCTGCAAACATAGACCCATAATAGCCTTCAGGAGGGGTCATCTGTGACGGCGGCGGCGGCGGGGTCATAAAACCAGGTGAAGGCGGCGGCGGCATCTGGTAATGGAAAGATGGTAGCGACATCATATATGGTAGCGGTATGTAAGTCACTGGATACGGTGGCTGCTGTGAAGGTTCTGCTGGTGCAGCTGAGGATGAACCGAAAGCACATGCTCTCCGTCTACGAGTCGGGAGACGATGGTGTTGTGTCGGTGAATGTCTCTATCGACGTCACGGAAAGGTCTGCCCTTGTGCATCCTTGGGATGCAGAAACGATTTCCCGCTACCGTTTAACCACTCATAATAACCTTCAGCAACCATCAAGAGGTCAAGTAAAATGGGCTCTCTACGGGGAAGATGCCAATGTCGATCCTCCCACAACACGACCCACTCATGATGCCTCACCAACCAATCTGTATCTGTCTTGCCGCGTCTATCTATGCTATGCAACTCGTCCATATTGTGAGGTGCTTCCGGAATTGGTTGAAAACAACCAAATTGCATGAGCACGCGATCAGTAGAGTGCCACTCGACGGTCGCATAACAAATCAAGGGGACCATCGCCATCCAAACATCTGATGGGCCCCTCAACTCAGGTGGGATTATCGCCCTCACATCATCAGTAGAATATGACACTCATTCAAACTAAAACAAATATATATACTTTTTATCAAAATAATAATCTAATTATATAATTATAATCTAAAATCGATTTTTAAACATTAAAATTCATATTTGTGTATCAACCTTCTGATCGATTAGCACCCTAATTTTTTCTAAATCATCAGGTAGCTCTTGATGATTTTTCCTATCAGTAGACCACCTATTCAAGGAGAAAATTTTATTATACGCTTTATAAAATTATTAATATACGAAATCAGTTTTATAATTACCTCAGGAGTAGTGGAAATACGAATGAGTTCTTCACAACGGGACATAAAAAGGGCAATCGATACCATGCCCAAGACTGCAACAGCAGGGGACATCCGCCGATAGCATTACGCCTGTAGTCAGTAGCTCGACACATCTCCCTGTACAACAAAGTCAAAGCTACCGAGCCCCAACTGAATGATCCGGCCAGATGAAAGTCGCTCAGATGTCGCAACCACATGCAGTGAACTTGGTTGCGCGATTTGTCCGGCATCAACAACCCTCCTATCAGCTGCAGTATGTATGCCCATGCATATATTTTAACTTCATCCTCAGTCACGTCCTCGCTCAACTCCCGAAAATTGGCATCTAACCAATTTAACGGTATCCGACCACTGTTAAAACTTTCAGGGACACGTCCTAGATTTTCCCGGCACAAAGTAGTCCAAGAACCCTGCGCGATCCCTGATATAACATCCCCATCCACTGGAAGCCCCAGGTGCATAGCAACATCCTCAAGTGTAATCGTGCTCTCTCCGCACGAAAGAATATGTGGGTCTCCGGCCTCCACCGCTATACTAAGGCAGAGATAAGGTCTGGTTCTATCTTACAGTGACCCTGATACCTACCTATGTAACCAAATCCAACCTCTACTAAATACGACAAGACACGAATATGTATCACTAACTTAAGGTTCATAATAAAATGATCTAATACACGGTCATTCTCCTAAAAATACATAATTACAAAAATTAATTCTTAATCTAATAATCATACATTAAATAAATAAGCAAATTATTACTAATAATTTAAATTAAATTAAAACGTTAAAATGTTACCGTATCAACAAAATGTCGAAATATATGATTTCCATCCAAGCGAAGTAGACCGCCTTCCATTATATATCTGCAAAAAAAAATTATATAAGTAAAATATTAAATAAATTAAAATACTTAAATAAATTAAATATAAAATATTAAAAATATAATAAAATATACCTTAAACAGAGAATATAAGAGTATTTGAGAGAAATTAAGAGAAATTGAGAGAATTTGGTGTGATGAAAGTGATTGAGGATGAGGGTATTTATAGGGAGGATTGGGGTGTGAAGCGTCGGGGTATGAGGGTAATTAAACATATAGCGCGGGGCAGGGGGTGTGCCTTTCTGACGCGTGGCATATACACAGGTAAGGCGCGGCCCCTGATCCGCGCTATACCTACGTGTATCCCATATCAGCATATAGCGCGGTGCAGGGGGCGCGCCTTATCCCACGTGGCTCCAAATCAATATATAGCGCAGTTCAGGGGGCGCGCTTTACTGCTAAGGGTGTTAAATCGGGAAATATAGTCTTACCGATGTTAGATCAATAAATATACCGATCACCGGTGATTTTTCGAGGAAAACACCGCATTTAAAATTCTTTATCTAGAGATAAAAAAATAACTCTTTCTGAATTTTTCAAAAGTACTAAGGTGCGGAGAAGATTTGAGAAGGTGTAACAAATTTAATGAAATAAAATATTATTTTTAATTATTAATTAATTTAAATTATAAAATATATTCGCTATATCTTTTAAATTAATTATGTAACTTATTTTATATTTAAATCAATTTCTTGAGATTTTATATTCGAGTATAAAAAATATAAAAATATAAACTTTTAATATTAAATTAATAAAATTTATATTTAAACTGCTTTGTACTTCCATTGTATTAATATAAAAATTAATTTTAATCCTTTTGGCTGCAACAAGAAGAGTGCATAGTAAGAATAAAACGTACTACACCGCACCGCACCCAGTTTCGCCTTCTTTTTGCACATTCTCCGGTGACTGCAGTGAGGCGTTACTGTGCGGAAAGGACTACGTGATCTTGTCTGTTGTGGAGGATTCGGATTTTTTTTATCAACGGTGATTATTCCACCACTGCCAAAAGGATGTACGTATACCACACGATATTTACTTTTATATTTCCTTTTTGATTTTCCTAAACAAAATATTCATTGATTTTAGAAGTACTGGATTTGTAGATACCAATACAGAGTTTTAACCGGATCAGGCTTGCTAAATTATCTACACGCAAAAATAAATAAATAAATAATAAGAATATTCAAAAATTATTTTTGAATCTAAATAATTTATTATAGGGTAAACTATATCATGGACCATCTAACTATAACCCTTTTTCATTTTGACCATTATTTTTTGAATTCTTGCTAATCAGACCACCAACTATTTAAATGCATTCAATCAGGCCACTAGCCGTTAACTATTAACGGAAGTACTGATATGACAGTTAAAAAAATTAGTATAATTACATATTTGATCCTCAATATTTATATATTCTGTCAATTTGATCATAATTTTAATTTAATTTAATAAATTTAATATCCAATTAGGTGTTGACACATGTCACTACCATATTGGAGGATATTATTATTTTATTTTGTATCCAATAAGATGATGTCACGTGTCACCATCTTATTTGTTAAGCAAAACATTGTAAAACCTAGTATGCTATTACGAGGATTCAAACTAAGGTCTTGGAACAACAACACACACTTGGTAGAGGTTTACAACATTTTATATATAAGGTAAATTATGGCAGAGAAAATGACTAACATGCTATATTAGTTTGCCGTCTTGATGCTTTGACATTCTACTTCCTTTGATTCAAGGAGTTATTTCTCCTCTTTTCGCGAGTTTCTTTTCTTAAAGATTTGTGCTTTTACTGTTTTTTTTCCTCTAGAATTTCCTCCCTTTTTACAAGGTGTGAAGATGGGTTTAAATAGGGATGTATGAGAGATTATGGTGAGAGTCCAAATTTTATATGATTCTTGAGGAAGTTGAGTTGTAGTGGGATATTGAATTTCATGGGATAAAGTTGTTGTTAGTTTAAAAATGTGATAGGGGCTGAGTCATCCTAGGAGAGAAACTTTGTTATTTTTATTTATATATTTTTTTTAGGGAGAAAAAAGGGCTAGGATTTTCCTTTGGGTTTGTAATAGATTTGGGTCTAAGTATTGAGTCTGGACAAAATTTATGATTACAGTTGCACCTCTTTATCCATTGATGAGCAATAGGAATAGGACAAAGACTTAAAATAACAAATTTTGTCTAGATGTCTTCAAATATTGAATAACCCGCTCTACTCCTCCATAACAAAGGAACGCTAGAGCTCGCTCGGTCTTGAAAATTTGCTCTACTTCTCCATGACAAAGGAACACTAGAACTTATTCAGTCTTGGGAATTTGCTCTACTCCTCCATAACAAAGGAATGCTAGAGTTTACTTAGCCTTGGAAATTTGCTCTACTCCTACGTAATAAAGGAACGCTAAAGCTTACTCGGTCTTGAAAATTTACTTTTTTGATTCGAAGCGATAAAAGATGTCCTGCCCTTTTAATCGAAGGCAAAGATGTATGTCTTGCCCCTTTAAACTTAGGCAGTGAAACTTAACATATTTTACTCTTCTAATTTAAAGCGATGAAAAATGTCTTGCCCTTTCAACCCGAGGCAATGAAAGATACCATGCCCCTCCAAGTTATGGCAATGAGACTTTCAGTGGACTGCTTCTTTGATTTGAAGCGATGAATGATATCTTGTCCTTTCAACCCGAGGCAATGAGAGATGTATGGACCTCCAAGTTAAGGCCATGAGGACCTTTAGCAACCATTTTTTGAGGTCTTTTCATTACTTGTATGAAATTTCATTCTAACTTCAAAATATGCATTCATCTTTAAGGCATTCTCATGTTCAGAAATTTGGATGGGTTCATCACGTAGCAAATTTCATATGAAAATTCTTCTCTTTTCTTGGAAACCTGTTATCTATCAAATGTGAGTTCACGTATGCATAAATATGATTTTAATGCATTTGCCTTAGATGCATCATTTTTTCATAAAATGCCCAAAACATGAATTAGCTTTATGTCTCCGATGAAACTATGATCATTACGAAGGATTTTGTATATTCAAAAGAGAAAAAGGTTCACGAAAGTTGTTTTAAGTGAGCTAGAAAGAGATCACGTAAGATTAAAAAAATGAATTGTCTTAAGAAAGACTCATCTTTATCTCAAGAGAGATTATAAATGCCTCAACGGAGATTTTTTCAAGTGAAACTGGTCTCAATGGAGACAAAATATGTGTTTCAATGGAGATAAAATTTGTGTTTCAATGGAAACAAATCTCAAGAGAGATGAAGTTTTGTTTCGAGAAAAACTGTCTCGAGTGAGACAAATTTTCAAGGAAAAATATCTCAAGCGAGATGAAATTTGTTTCGAGAGAATCTGTCTCGAGTGAAACAAAAATTATTTTTTCAAGAAAAACTATCTCAAGTGAGATAAGATTCTGTTTTTGAGAGGAACTGTCTCGAGTGAGACAAAAATTGATTTTGTCGAAAGACTATCTCCAGTGAGATAAAATTTTGTTTCGAGAGAAATTGTCTCAAGTGAGACAGAAACTATCTCAAGCGAGATAAAACTTCTATTTCAAGGAGATTGTCTCAGGTGAGACAGAATTTGTTCTTGAGGAAAGCTATCTTGAGTGAGATAAAATTTTTGTTTCAAAAGAAAATTGTAAGACAAAATTTACGTTTAAAGTGAAACGATCTTAAGGAAGACAATTTTTTGAAAATATATCCTCAAGAGAAGAAAAAATGATCTTAAGAAAACTGAGATTCTCTGGAAATTTAAACTGGTCTTGAAGAAGACATTTTTTTGGAAAATATTTTACGAGGCCTCAAAAGAAGAAAATAGTCTCATGGTCTTAAGAAATATGCAATTTTTTGAAGTTTTTAATGGAATCCTCAAGAGAAGGAAAGAAATGATCTTAAGAAGGCAAATTTAAAAGTATTCTTATGAGAGAAAAATAATCTTAAGGAATGAAAAATGAATGTTCGATGCAAATATGTTAGTGATGTAAGTGTATTCTTTCATGAATAATAATGTAGATTTGGGTAGGAAGCCTTCATTCTCGAATTCCTCAATTCCCTTCATTATTTCTTGAGTTTGTCACCGTAATTCTTGGTTTGCAAAAATTTGTGGTTTGCAAAAATTTGTTCTTTCACGCTTCAACAAACTCTTGCTACTCCATTAATCATGAGCTTCTATGTCTAAGAGACATTCTTCCCAACCTAGGGAACTTTAAAGGAATAAGGGATGATAGGACTCCATCCAATACCGTGTCCTCACGACTTGTTGTCCGGTCTCCGATATGTACTCCAACCTGTCTAAGCACATTGTTCATTGGTGAAGATGATAATGATGATGCGAACTTTCTTCACAAGTTTTGAAACTAGGAACCGATGAGCAAATCAAACTGTTATACCAACCTTGTTCACCGGGCTCAGACAAGCCAGGTATCCTTCCTGCTAGAAGACCCTGTTTAACGACCTCCAAGCCCTCGCCTGGAAATCCTAATACAAGCGATGACGATAGAGAAATCCTGGAAATCAAAATGGATCGTCTGCTGAGAATCTCCCATGAATCATTGTCGTAACCATTCTTCTACGGGGACAATCGTTTAATTGTTTTGAAAATAGTTTCGACTTTAGATTTGGGAAAATTGACGGTTTTGAATTGATTTAGAATAATTTGGATAGAGTCGCCATCAACCTTTGGGTTAGGTAGGTCGAATACATAAAAACGTCTTTTAAAAATAATTTTTAGAAAAATCATTTTTAAGACAAAAGTTGGTATGCGTTTACTAAAGATTCGATTAAAAACGAGTTCGGGAGTCGGTTACGCATGGGGAAGGATTAGTACCCCCACAGCGCCCAAAATTTGTATTGTGTCGCTTATACGTTGTCATAATGGTGGAATTTATGAGTTAAATGTAAAGTTAAAATATGATATGTTTATTGAATATTGATTTGCTTCAAATTAATAAAGATTCAAAAGAGCAGAAATGAAAACAAATAAATATTATAAGCCAAAATACAAAATAGCAAAAATAAGTATTTAAATTTGTAGAGACCAACATAGAAAGAAAAAAAAACTTTAAAGATTAAGATATATAAGACAAAAATGTCAGGGACTAAAATAGATAAAACAAAAACTTAGACGGATAAGTAGTAATTACATACATTTAAAGGACTAAACACCAACAAAAAAAAATTAAAGGAATAAAAGTAATATACTGAAATTTAAAACACTGAAAAATAAATAAATAAAAATATGTCAATTGCATAAAAGTAAAGATTAGAAGTTAATTAGTGTAAATAAAAAAATTAGTAAGTTAGTGGTAATAAAATAAAAAAAATTAGTATTTTAATGATAACAAACAAACGAAAGTTATAATATTAGTTAACGATAAAATAAATATTAAAATGTTAGTGATAAAATTGAAAGGAACGAAAATAAAGGGAGACAATCAAAATAAGTAAACTGAATTAAAACAAAACATTAATATAAAGGACTAACATCGAAATAACCTTAAAGATTAGTAGGACTAAAAGGTAACATGCAAAAATATAGAATCCTAATGTCTAAAAAATTTAAATACAATGATAAGTAAGACTGGAATCAAATGTACCTAAAATAAATAGACAAAATTACAAACATGCAAACCTTCAATTAGGGACTAAATTAAGCTAAACACAATTTTAGAATAATGATTAAATTCAAATAAATTAAAATTAAACTTATAAAATTGAAAATAAATCCAATGCCTTAAATCAAAATGCTCATAAACTATTCAGACTATAGAGAAAAAGAAAGAAAATCATAAAGATATCAATTAGACTAAAATGGGAGCTATGAAAATGTTATGTCAAATATACAAAATAGCAAGAACTTAAAACAACACAATCTAGGACTAAGATGTAACACACGTAAAGATTAATAGCAAAATAAAAAATTATTAAAAGGAAAAACCATGGATTAAAATGCATCAAAACAGAACATGGAAAGGTTTACTCTGAAAATAACCCATAAAATGTTGAAACATATAGAGCAAAGATGATACGAAACCTATATTTTAGTTCCAAAAGCACTGTCGTTTTATTATAATTCATTAAAGCCTACATTTTTCAATTCCTAAAACACTGTCATTTTATATTTGGCTTATAACCGTACTTAAACTAATATTAGAACCCTCGTTATTATTTTTACCAAATAGCACACCGTTTTATACATTTAATATATTATACTTTTAAGTAATTGATTTTAACCATATCCCCATTTTACCTCTCTCAGCCGCACCTTCTCTCGCTCTCAAACAACATCTTTCAACTCTTCTTCTTTACTCATCTCACGCAAACAGTCATCGTAGCCTAACCCAAAACCACCGGATCGACCATCGCATCATGATGTTTACACTCCTTTCCGACCACTAACCTTTTCTATCATTTTTAACCGAAACCTCTGAGACCCTTTACACCATCTACCCTTCAAAACTCACATGACGATACCCCACTCTCTACTCTAACAAAACCGACGATAATGTTTCCGACGAATAAAGTAACCCGATTATAAATCTCTTTATTTTACTTTTATTTTCTGGTTCTTTTTTAATTTCACTATTTATTTTGGTTTCAAAATAAATACCAGTACATGTAAAGAAAATAGGAAAAACGAAAATAAACAACAAAAATACCTTTAACCCAAATTGTATTTTTATTGCTTTCTTGATTGTTTTGAATACAAAAGTGAAATCCCTGCTACAATATTTTCTTTTTTTATAAGATTCCCCTCTGTGCTAATTCCCCTTGTTCGGATCGTTCGCCCCCTCTTGTTGGTGATTTTTTTTGTCTAATTTCTCGTTTTTTCTTTCTCCTGATAATTTTTTGTTCTCCAAATGTTTTCCCCTCCTCTGCGTATTTTATGCTTGATATCTCCACCTAATCTTCATGGATGCATCTGCATTTTCTTTGTTTTTAGTA
Organism: Hibiscus syriacus; assembly: GCF_006381635.1. Classification (NCBI taxonomy): domain Eukaryota; kingdom Viridiplantae; phylum Streptophyta; class Magnoliopsida; order Malvales; family Malvaceae; genus Hibiscus; species Hibiscus syriacus. The sequence goes on along the minus strand of NW_024063020.1, from coordinate 1,603,845 downwards.
AGATATTGACAGGTTAGGTATGATTTAGGTGATATGCTTTTGACTTTGCTGATATTGTTTGTTTGTTTTTGATGTTCGGTGGTTGATATGGTGATGATGATGTTTCAACTTGCTCGGAAGTGACTCGTCTTGGTGACTGTTGTTGATTTGGGTCTGTTGGGTTGTTTATAATTGGGCCACATTTAGCCTGCACAAAAATATAAACACACTTAATAATAATAATAATAGTTTAATAATATTTTTTAACCCTGACAAAAAATGGGTGTCTACAATCATCTTTCTCCTGATCAACCAACCCGTTTCCTCTTGAAGTGGAGACAGTTCTGGGTCTGGAAATCCCAGTTTCTGGTGAAGAATGAGAGAGTTATTGCTGATGAAATTTCCATGAAAAGTTACTGCAACCGGAGAACAATGTGGTCACCATCTTTTTTCTAGCAAAGGATTATAGAGCTGAACTTCAAGGAGCAAGGAGAAACTGTATGTGTCCTTGTGGACCCTGTGTCATCTCTGCTCGGTTTTCTGATTCTTACCGATAAAATATGATCATTTTTAGCCTAACACGTGGAAGATCTTGCATTACTTTCCCTACACACAAATCCCCTTCAAATATCTATTTATACAGCCTTAAACATTTATAAACATCTAGAAACAGAGACATAATATTCTAAAATCAGCTCATATTATCATTAATTTTCATCATACTACAATGTACAAATACAATTTCGTGTAATTTTTACAACATTGAAAAAATAGTAAATACTAATTTTTGAAAATTGAAGAAAAAGGAATCTCTGCCTATCAAATAGCCTGTTTTTTAAGGCACAGGAATAGGAGATTTCCAGTTTGCAAACTCAACAAGATCCCTATTCACAACGGATCCATTATGCAGCCAAAATGTTTCAGCTGACTGGTGAAATTGCCTCACTTTCCTTTGAAGCTCCCACATTAGTGCTTGCATGGTAGAACATGGGTCCGAGTCCGGAGCGTAAACAAACAAGCATCTTACTTGCCTGCCGCGAGCTATTATCTGCTCTATGACCTCATCTGAATCGTAAATGCAAAGCTCAGTTGTTCAATGCTGCTAAAGTGTTCAATAAGTAGAGAAACACGCAAAAGATAGAATATCTAACCTGGTATTGAAGCTAGGTAGTCCAGAAGTTCAGGTCCTACTGATGTGGATGGCCATTTGATTGATATCTGTGTGTAGTCGATTACATTTTGAAACGGCAGTTCTACTTGATCTGACAAGATGACAGGAACGCATTCCTGTTTGTGAACCAAAAGGGGGAGAAAAAAACAATAACAATTAATGATGGTTCAGTTGGCCTCAAAAGCTTGTGTTCATGTGTTTGTGAATGACAGAGAGAGGGGGAAAGAGAGAGAGACCACAAAGAATGCCTCGTAAAAGCGGAGGGTCCAAGATGACTCTCCACGTGGTGCAAGACAAAATTTGGCATTTCCAAGGTGCTGAAAGTATTCCAGTCTCCCCAATTTGTTAGGACCCCTGAACTCTAGCTCTGGACATTCCAACTGTTGCACAGTTTTCCTACAAGAAATGAGAAAATTGTAGTCAAAATCAACCAATTTAGCATGTGAAAGAAAGCATGCTAACTACATCTAGATATATCATAATTTACATCAATCAACCATAAATGAATTAAAACCCACAATAAAATTAGGCAAACAATATTCTGCCAAAATAGTAGATACGGCCATAGGGCAAAGAAGTAACAATATGAAACATATTAAAACATATAATTCGTTAGGGTAAACTACACGTTTAGTACCTAAACTATTACTTTTGTTCCGTTGGTTTTGGTACCTGAACTTGATTTTTATTTTTTTTTCAAAACCATACCTAACGTTTAGTTTAGGTTTCAATTACCTTCCGTTAAAAACTTAAAGGTGATGTTGATGCGAAACATAACTAAACGTTAGGTATGGTTTTGAAAGAAAATAAAGTTTAGGTACCAAAACAAAACAAAATTAATAGTTTAGGAACAAAACATGTAGTTTACCCAATTCTTTATTCTAGAACAAATTCTTAATCAATTAAACGTGAGATTAGGCTTTATATTGTTGTTTTGAGGTTCTATATGAGGCCAATACTAAATCATCAATATACGATACAATGTCATATCTAAAGCAGTAATCTGACAGAGAAAGAAAACGTACCTTATCTGGATATTCCCTAGCAAGCTCAATCAACTTGAGACGACCAACCTTATTTTGTGCCCGGCCTAAATAGTTTGCCAAATACCTTCTCTTTGATAGAGGCCAAGGTTGGAAAATAGTAAGCCCTGTTTTCGTCATCCCATCATCAACATTTCCAGGAATGATGATATCTTTCCATGTATTGAAGGCATTTACATCTCTCTTATCAGTACGGTCTCCCTGCACAATACACAAATCAGCATTCTTTTGTTACAAAAGCCAACATAAAACACGAGAAGTTCAATTCTGAAGGCCTCCATTGGTAAAAAAAAATTAAAATGTGAAGCTTAGGAATAACTTAAATGGAGACAAAATGGCTTCAAACATTCATTTGTAAGATATTAAAGCAAGATTTGTTGGTGGGGTGTGTGTGGGGGGGGGGGGGGTACAGAGAAAAGTATAAACTTCATTGTGCATCACAATATCTAATAATAGTTCTGCAATACATCTATTAATTCCACATCCCCTACAAGAGTTGGGAACAATTAAACTCGTTTTTGTCCGTCATATATACATATACATATATATATATATATATATATCAAATAAGTAGCAGCCTGTAATAATTTCTGATTAACAAATAGAGTTGGTAATTTCAACAAAAAAGAATAGGGTATAGGCAGTTAAGGCTGGACCAAAATAATTCTTCCAACAAGAAAAGTGATTGTTTTCTCCCATGCACATAATCAGTGACGGAATCAGACCTAATGACAATTTAGGTCCCTGTGAGTTTAAATATTAGACAAATTAACCCTTACCACCTCCCCTCCCCCCACCCGAAAAAAAATGAGCTTAAATACTTAATAGGCCCTTGTATTTTTTATGTCAGGTAATTTGTCCCCTCCAAATGTTTGGTCATGGTTTTGTCTAGGACTTAAAGATTTTCGACTGATTATGACTCAATGAATCCAGGAATTCAGTCTCTCTTACTTTCCCCTGTTGGGTAAAGAGCTTAGATGAAATCATCTAGCCAGTTACCATGGTTGAATTTGACAAAGCAAAAACTGGAGTGTGTACATAAATATTAAATTGTATTCTTTATAGAAAATCTAATTTCTAAACAAAGGAGCTCAAACCACAACAAAAACGAATTTTGATAGTTTTCCATAAGTTGGTTATACAACCCTAGAATCACCCGTATTCTTTGCATTTTGCTCAGCTTCTTTAATTGGGATCAGATTAATGGTTATGACAATTTATGCCCCATGAAAGTAAGAGACACATATACTCTACCGATGATGGAACTCAGGCACAAGGACAGAACGATTGACCTATATCACAGGTCACGACCTAGCAAAACCAAATGCATATGCTAAACAAAAGTCATAAGATTTTTTGGACAGAAAAGACCAATACCTCAGGAGTGAGAATTATGGATCGGTTTATATAAGTTGCCCAAGATCTAAACAAGTGAGCTCCAGCACCACTGTAATATACATGTATAAAGCAAACAACCTTGGAATCAAAGTTAATAAGATTCAAACCTAAACGAAACAAAAGACTAACAGTTATTATACCTTGGGAAAACAAATATATGGTCCCGTCCTCCGGACCGCCTGAAATACGGCATCTGGCTCAAAACCTGAAACGAAGCAACAGTTCATTCGTTACTGAAAATGAACAAAAAAATTATATATATTGAACAATTAAAAGTAAGCTTTTACCTTGACATAGGTTTGGTTAATTTCTTTGTCATTAAGACCACCCAACATCCTAACACATTTAACATAAGCAGGTACAAAGAACAAATCAGCTTCCTCTTTCTTTCTTGTTCGAAATCGAGATTCAAGCAATAGCCTGTGGATTTTAACCTGCATTTTTGTTTACTGACAAATTAAGATTTAATTTGAAGGAAACTATTTCTAAAAGAAAGAACCATTACCTGAGAAGCCCACTGGCCTTTTAGACAAGCATTGGTAGAAATTGATCCATCTCTTCCGTACAAAAGGAGTTTTAAGCCGTCGATATCGTTCTCGTCGTAGACGTAGATCTTGAGAGAGAGGTAGGACCCGTACCCTCGCTCCTGCCACAAGAGGTGGCCTGCGGCGGTGGTTTTGGCGACGTAGAGGTTGTCTACGTTCGGGGACGGACGACCGTTATCGAGGTAGCAGCTAGAGGGGGAAAATGATTGATCAATGAGACGAGTGAGGAAGAAAGTGGCGGTTACGAGGAAGAGAGCGGATATCTGGTGAGCGCAAGTGCAGAATGGCGAGGCGTAGGCATGCGCTTGGAAGACTCGAGCCTGACTCATTGCCTTGTTTTCCAGACTCAACTGAGTCGAGTGGAGCATCAAATAGAAAGCTTAAAACCTCTTCAGTCTTCAAGACAAGATAGCTTAGTGATCCAAACGATGTCGTTTCCGTTAATATTTACCACATAAATTAAACTATTAATATATAGTATTTAATAGGGGTGTTCATTCGGTTAATTCGATGGCCGAACCGACCGAACTACCATTTTCGAATTAATCGAATTTTTTTTTCTTTAACCGTTAATCGAACCGAATTTTTTTTCAAAAATATTAACCGAACCGAATAAATTTCGGTTAATTCGGTTAATTTTTGAATTAAACGAATTTTTTTAGAATTTTAGAATTTAATATTTTTAATTAAAAAAACAATTTACAATTAATTTAAATAATATCTAATTATAAATAATATCTAATTAATTTGATTCAAACATTTTGCATTTAGTTTTGATATTATTTTAATTAATTAATATTGATTTAGGTTTTAAATGGATTGGGCTCTTAATATAATTATATTTAAATGTTAATTCGGTTAATTAACCGATTTCGAACCGAATTAACCGTTAATCGAATTTTAAAAAAATCCTTAACCGTTCCCCGACCGAATTAATTCGGTGGCCGACCGAATTAACCGAACTAATTCGGTTCGGTAGATTAATTCGGTTAAAACCGAATTTTGAACACCCCTAGTATTTAACACTATTAATTATATTAATAAATAGTATTTAATACTTTAAACATCAAATCTTAATTATATTAATATATAGTATTGAATATTTTAAGCATTAAGTATTAATTACTATTAATCGTATTAATAAATAGTATTAATATTTATCACACAAATTAAATAATATATAGGCTTAATAAAAACATGTTTAAACTATATATATTTTTAATTTTAGGTGTTTAAATAATTTTTCACTCCAAGAAAATGTCTAATATTTTCGATGTCACTCTTCTAACTGCATAAGTCGTAACGACCGTTAAAACAATTATCTAACCCTTGTGTGTTTGTAGGTATGATGGCCTGGTTGGTACTAATTCATCATGTTTCTTGCAAGAGTTACCATAAATATGTCATATATATTAAAGGTTAATCTAAAGTTGTTAAAGGCAAATTGAGGTTAATATTTAAAAGGCATACTTAAGGGTCACTTAAGTCAGATTTGTCTCTATAGTAGACTTAATTTTTTATTTTCGTTCCTATCGTATTTTCACATCAATTTAACCATCAAAGTTGTTTAATTGTATCATTCTATATCTTCTCCTAACTTAAAAGCCTAAATTATAAATCATAAGTTAATGTTCAGGATTTAAGGTTTATGGTTTAGAGATAATAGGGTAATGGTTTAGGGTTTAGAGTTTATAATAGGGTCATGGTATGTAGGATTCAACAAGTTGAACACGAGAATAACAAAGGAGAGAATGAAAAACCTGAAAATAGGATAAACATTAGCATTATACATAAGCAAAAACAGCAAAATCCATGTAGCAGCATACATTCTTCTATTTCCTTAAATCACACACTTCGAAAATATACTGAAATACATTGAAATAGCTTCATCCATCCAGCAATCCATTTGCTTAAGCATCCATACGAATCATACATCTCAGGCCCTCACCCGCGAGCATTAGCTCAAATGCCTTGTTGATCTCAGAGAATGGAACCGAGTGAGTGATGAATTTATCCAGTTCAAGTTCCTATAACATTTAACACATCTTATTAACGGTACTCATTTACAAGATTAAATGTTGCATCAAACAGGAAGATAACCTCACCTTGTTCATGTATTTCTCGACGACAGCCGGAATATCGGTCCGAGGTTTGTAGTTGCCGAAGAAAGTACCCTTCAGAGTCCGCTCGTTCAGCAGATTCACCGGATGAGTTTTGAATGCATCGTCTTTGTTCGGAACACCGACAAGCACCGCAACACCCCAGCCCTGAATTTCAGCAAAAACCAACAATGTAAAATGATATGTTATGAATTCTGATATCATGAATGAAGAGAAAAATGTTGTACATCATGGACACATTCGAATGCAGATATCATGGCCTGGATGCTCCCGGTACATTCAACGCTGCGATCAACTCCTCCGCCAGTCATCTCAGCAATGACCTGATTGATAGAATCAGTTCTATAAGAAGGATCTCAAACAAGATTATTATACAATGCAGGGTTTATGCAAGGGCACCCTAGTATGTAGGGTCATAAAGATGTGGGAACCAACCTCTTGAACAGGTTTGTCATGATCTTTTGGATTCACAAACTCCGTAACACCAAATTTCTTGGCTGCAACAAGTAATAGGAACAAACATGATCCGTTTTGTAACTTTGTTTAACCAAGAACATAACCAGTCATGGGATGTCTTGCGTAAATCATGACTGTGAAACAAATCCTACCTTGCTCGAATCTGCTGGGGTTCAAATCGACACCGATGATCCTCGAAGCCCCCGAAACTCTTGCTCCTTCAGCAGCCTAAATTTCAGAACAGAGATTCAACTTAAAAGTACACACCAAGAGAGGGGAAAGAACTAACATAAAAGCAACAAGAATAACTCACAGCAAGACCAACAGCGCCTAGTCCGAAGATCGCAACAGATTGACCCTTTTTGGGTTTAGCAACATTCACAGTGGCACCAAAGCCTGCAAGAACAACAACAAAAGCTTCCTTGATGTCATTAACATGGTTTATATATCCCAAAAGGGGAAAACAAAAGGAAGTCTTAGTCCCTAACCTGTGGACATTCCGCAGCTTAGAACACAAACTTTATCAAGAGGAGCCTCAGGATTGATCTTGGCGACCTGACCGACATGGACTACGGTGTATTCGCTGAAAGTAGAGGTTCCAAGGAAGTGGTAGATAGGCTTGCCATTGATGGAAAACCTGGATTTCCCATCATGAATCATTTCACCCCTATCTGTGTTAATCCTGAGGAGATCACACATGTTGCTTTCTTCCGACAAGCAATGGGCGCATTCCTTGCATTCTCCGGTGAAGATGGGAAGCACGTGATCACCTACTTTGAGATCAGTCACGCCTTCACCTACACTCTCCACGATCCTAAATATCACCAAGTCCAAAGAACATGATCACCATACACATACATATAAGAACACAGGAAGTAGACACTTTAAACCGATACATACCCTCCAGCCTCATGACCAAGAATTCGAGGAAACATGGGGTTTTGTCCCTACAACAAGAGAAAATTGTTTTCATTCTCAATGTGAGGGATCAGAGTGAAATATTCATATGAAGCAAATGTATAATAAGCCATAGATGATGGACTAATAGGAACCTTAGCATCCCAGAAGTAGACATCGGTGTGACATAATGAAGTGAAGAGAATCTTAATACGGACTTCATTCTTCTGCGGCGGCGCCACCTCCACTTCTTCTATTGACAGCGGCTTCCCCGATTCCCATGCCACCGCAGCTGTAAGACAACAACCACTGAATTAGCAAAACAACCGCAGAGAAAAAGAACCCGTCAACCAGTAACAAAATAGAAGAATTCCCATCGAAGAATAAAAACCAACAGAGAACATGCAAAAACAGATCAAATGAAGAAAAAGAAAAGAACCAAGCAAAGAACATCTGAGAAACAGTCGATTGATCACACCTTTGCACTTGATGACCTGACCAGCGGTACTCATATTGGCTCTTTAATTTTCTTCGACTGATAGAGACGAAAACTTGTGTTTTGATCTGATCACTCGTTTTTTCTTCTTTATTTGTGTTTTCTTGTTTATGATGAAAGAGGAAAGCCAAAAGGGGTTCTATATACAAAGCGAAACCCACTTCCAGCTCACTAGATGACGCATAGCACACCCATAGTTTACTTTTTCGTCGAATGGCTGCTTGTTTTCCAGGCGAATCTGTGTCTGGTTTTGATCAACTCGAATTAGAATTAACATCAAGTATCATTTTTTTATAGGCTCAACTACACTTTCCAGGCTAATCTGTGTCTGGTTTCGATCAATTCGAATTAGAATTAACATCAAGTATCATTTTTTTATAGGTTCAACTACACTTTAATCACCTCACTCATAGTTTTTTGTTTTGTTTTGGTTATTTAATTATTTTTTCTAAAATCAAATCTGAATTATATTTTAATTTTATTTTTACCATCTACCGTTAAAAAATTAGAACTATTGATATAATATTTTTAAAATTTTAAAGATAACATGATATTATCTTATGACGACATATTAACATCATAGTTGATTCTCTAACGATAAATGACCAAAATAAAATAAAAGCTAAACATTTAACTTATGTTTTCATTCACGACATCACAGTTGACTTTTTTTATTTTTATAAAAGATGTTTTCATTCACGACATCCATCTTCAAATTTAACTTCTCTTATGTTAGTATAATATTTTTCTGGTCTAGTTGATATACGTGGCTGAGTTGAAATTAGCATAATCATTTCCATAGGCGCCTCATGGAATCTTTATTTATGTCGTGGGGCCTGTAGATTATGAATACAATACCACCCATGTTTTAAATAACGGTAAGTGACTATGATACGGCCCGTGAAATAGTGGTAGTGTTGCTTTATATTTGTTATACTCGTAATATCATTCGCTATGTCCGTAATAACGTATGCTATGATCATAATCACGGTAAGCGACATGACTGAAAACAAAACTGTGATCATGATTTGAATCCCTCATATCACCTGCCTTCACCAAGGATTCATTGGTTCATCCAAATCTAATATAGTTATGTTTTCTTTAATCAAATAAAATCCCGTCTCTTCTTAGTTTGAAATCCATTTATAAGTAAGTAACTAAAATTATTAAGAAAGTGCCATGAACTCTCCTGCAAATCAGTTGCCATATGCAGAGGAAGAAAGAGAACAAGAAAAGGTTGGAGAAAGAAGGTTTTGATTAGTATCATGGAAAATAAAACCTTTTTTTGGTTATCTTCCCATTTTAATGTATCGTCATTATTAATCAGGACCGATTCGAGTGTCACATCTGGATTTTTTTGGTGGGTAAGACCCAAGAAATAAAACTTTTTAAATAAAATATTTTAATTATAGAGTTGTTTTGTGATATTGTCTTAGTTTCAGATATTCAAAATTTTTATTATGTAAAAAGTAATAGTAACATAATAAATTTTGATATTTTATAATTTTATTTTATCATAAAAATTCACCGTCTAATATCAATATTAAGAATCATTACATAAATTCTTTATGTAAGACTCACTCTATCAACCCCTCATTGCTCATCTTATTTACTCATTACTACCCTCCATAGTAGTATTTGTTGTGATTCTTCGCTTAAATTAAAATAGATGAACCGTTTATAATATCGTAACTCAAATATTTTTATCAATAATTGATACGGTGAACATAGATCATTTCTTACCTAAAAAGAATCCGTCGAGATAAAATTTCTGGAACAAAATATCCGATGTTTTCACTTATCTTCTTCCCAAAATTTCCCCAAGTGTTCGACTTTTCTGGAAAGAAGCTCAAATCATGTATGACTGGGCGTACTACCAAAATTTCTTACAAGGCCATAGCTTGCAGAACGAGCAATAAGGCTTGCATGTGCGGTTCTAAGCCTCTCAGGTGGTCTAACTGCAGCTGCAGAAGCATAGTCAACAGCAGCATGACTTGATCTAGAAAACTCTTCGAGAGTTTATGACCTCCCGGTGTCAAAGAAGCATACGACGACGAGGAGAAGAAGGATAATTTTTAATTCATAATTATGTATTAAGTTCGAATAATAAAATATATTTGGTCTTTAAGTTCAAATCTGAATAATAAAAAATTATTATTTTAGACGTTTTAAGTTCGAATAATTACACTTGTTGGTATAAACGAATATATATGGTCTTTATGAGGAGCAATTGCATCTCTGTTATTTTGAAAAAAATTATTAAACCTAGTTTAATATATTAAAAGGAATGAAAAAATTGCATACCCATTTTTTTAAAAATAGAATATTATAATCCACCAAACAATATCAGTGGTTTAAGGGGAGTGTTGTTATCTCTAGAGGTCTTGAGTTCGAGCAATTGCGTCACGTATTGTCAATAACTAAGAAAGATTATGAACAAATATTATCTTATAATCATTCATGCTATTTCAAAAAAGAAGAAAAAAATATAATATTAAAATTTTGGACTTCATTTTTTTAATTTTTAGATCTGACACTATCTATAGAATATACGTACGTTATTAAATAATTATAAAAATTCTAAACTGATATTATCTTATAATTATTAGGATTATTTTAGAAAATAGCTTGCTACTATATTCCTTATTTTAAAATAAATGCATGTTGTTTCATGCTTAGGATGGGTGTCTAATTGAGTCCAGAATAGTGAGCAATTGCCCAACATTATTACTAACCAGAATTGCGGCCATTTTGCCCACATAATGATTTGAGAAAAAAAAAATCTTCATTTATTGCATTTGATCAATTATTTGCTGAAATAACGTGATTTCTACAGTAATAGAGTTGGTCGTCAAGTATTCCGGGCAACCTGTGAAGGTCGCCATGTCGTCCATGCGCATCTAAGAAAGGTCGCCAACCAATCCAAGGTTCATTTCTTCTCTCTTCTTCTTAACTTTCTTCCCTTATGGAAGTTGAAGTTTACTGATTCTTCACTTCTCCAATCATAATCTCTCTTTTTTATCTGTTGTTTCGTTCACTAGTCAAGTCGAAGCTATGGTGCAAAACAATTTCATAATCTTTGCGATTGGTACACTCACCTGCTGAAGAACTCGCCTTCACCTCTGTTCCCTTGCTGCATGATAAACCAGAATGGCAGCAATAAGCACGAACCCATTTCAGCAAATAAACACGACGCTCGGACGACATGACGACCTACAGAGATCGCCTGGAGCACCTGGCGACCAGTCCTTTTACTGTAGAAATCACGTTATTTCAGCAAATAAATTATCAAATGCAATATGTGAAGAATTTTTTTCTTCAAAGCTTCACGAGAAGAATTTTGCCCCAGAATTGCTATATGTTTTACGTGGCTGAGCTGAAAACTTAAAATGATTAACCATAATGGAGTAAATGGGTTGCGTCTGTTGTTAGTAGTTGATTTTTAACTTAAAATTTAATTTAAATAACTCAAAATTTTTAATAATTATTAGATTTATTTTTTATTTATATTAGATATAATATTACAAAAAGTAACTTAAATTGAAACAAAAAATATTATAATATTATAAATATTCACAATTAACTTTAAACAGAAACTTTAAAAATTAACTCGGCTTGACTTGATTTGAAAATATTTCAAGTTAATTTCGAGTTGTAAAATAAGACTCTTCAACTCAAACAACTCGAAATTTTTTGACTTGACTCGATCCAACGCGCACCCTAATTAAATAATTGAAAGAGAACAATATAGAAATAAATATTTGATTTTAGATAGAACAAACGATTAAAAATGAGTTAAGACATGTAGTTACACACTTTTCTTAAGACAAAATTTCAATCACTCCTTGGTTATTGAGATCGTACGTCGTCTGTCTTTTAAGATACAACAACTAGATGATTAATTACAGTAGTAAAATTATAGAGATCGCAAACTATACTCTTACCTGCATCTATTATCTAAAATTAGAGGAGGAGACTTTTTTGAGTTGTATTTAACCTAAAAGGTTCGCACAATATTTATAGTTGTTTCACATAAAAGAATACATGGAAATAATATACTTTGAAATTAAGGTGTTGTTCATACTCGTCAAGGCGTTGTTCGTGCCCATCAAGAGTCTCCCTTAAACCCTTCATGAATCCTCCAAGTGGGCTGACTTTTTTCATCCAAGGATGACAAAAGATCCTTCCAATTTGTTTTTTTTCTTGATATGAGTCTTGATCCCATCTCTTCTGACCAGTGTTTTGAAAATCGAACCGGATCGATCGGTTCAACCAGAAATTGTTGTCTAGTCCGGTTCAATCTACACCGGTTGAACTGCTACTAGTAAACCGACCGGAACCGCTGAACCGTTCAAATCAGATCGGCTGAAAATGGGAAAAAACTGCCAATTTTTTTTAAAAAAATTAAACCAAACGACGTCGTTTGTTAAACGAGCCAAGTCAAACTCGAGTATTGCTGAACTCGACTAGAACTTGAAAACTTTAAAAGTAAGCTCAACTCGATTCAAACTCACGAGCTAAAAATTATCAAGTTCAACTCGAACTCGAAATATAATATTGAAACTTGAACTCGAAAAGGCTTGAACTCAAAAAAAATTTAGAAGCTCGATTGAAACCTAAAATTCGAGTTTGATTGAAGTGAAAGAATAGTTCACTCAATGCTCACCAAAAGGCTCCATGATTTTGAATGCCAAATTACCTCTATTATTTATAGAAGTTGGTTGAGATGATCTTCTATGTTTCTTAGCCATGTGTGATTGTTTTGTTCTCATATTTTTACTCTTTAGACTTTTGGGATGCTCTTCTATGTTTCTTAGTCATGTGAGATTGTTTAAAAAAAAATAAACCAAACAATATCATTTTGTTATGATTTTTTAGCCCCAAATTTATTTTTTAATTATAGTTATATAATTATATTTATTATTTAATATGTTTTACCTTAAATATTATGTTGTAATTAATTTAAATCATTTTGTTTTACTTGATTTTATGGTTTTTAACTTATATATATGTTATGATTTGCTTTGAATATACTTGTGATATAAAAAAATATTTTTTATTAAATATTTTTTATATTTTTATTTAATTTTTTAAATAATTATAATGTCATTCGATTCTTTCAATCGGTCAAATCAATTCGACCGATTAAATCAATAAATCAATAATATATATGATTTACTAACTGATTCGGTACTGAAAACCAATATCACTTTCTTGAGTCATCTCAATCAAGCTCACTTTCAAATCTCTCTTTCATCCCACTTGTTACGGGACTAAAATTCAAACTTACCAATCGCATGACCTTTGGCGCCAAAATATGAGTTGTACAGGGGTGTTTGATTTTGGTAATATGGGATTAAAGATGTCATTCTCCAATTTGGTTTACCAATAATTTTATTATTTGATAATTTTTTATTTTTAATAGTGGTATTTTGAAAATATATTAACGGAAATGTGATTATTTCATTTCTTTAGGTATTGTTGGATTACCGGCGTTTTGGACTAAAATGTTCTTAAATTTTTTTCTTCAAAAATATCATTCTTCTGTCGTTGAATAATAAAAATTATATGAAGGTTAAATTACAAATTTATCCTTAAACTATTTTAGATTTACAAAAAAAATCTATAATTAGAATTTTGTATAAAGTTCATTAGTTAAAATAAAATTTTACCTTTTCATTAAACTGATTTATCTTTTCAATTTTATAAAAAAATTATATAAATTTTATGAATTTAAATTTTTAAAGAAAATATATAAATTAATTATAGTAATATTATAATATAATTCAACTTGTTAAAAAAATAAATATATAATAAAGACAATTTGGTAAAATATATATTATATTGGGATTTTACGGAAACTCGAATCGACAATCAGAACGGTTTGCAAAGAGGGGTCGTAACGGTTTTTGTGTTTAGGGAGTAAAGAGATTGAAAGATAAAAAATAGCACAGCGATTTATAGTAGTTCGACTTCTCAACTAAGTCTACATCCACTACCTTAACTCCTCACCAAGGATTTTTCAACAAATTCACTAATTTGTTTTTTCTTTTTCAAGGACAAAGAGATAACCTTTACAACTCCCTAGTTTTTCAATGGCTAAACTAGAACCTTTCTCTAGCTTTCATACGGGCTTAGCTAGAACATTTCTCATTTACAAAAGGATAAAAGAAGTAAACAAATAAACCTCTCAAAGATAGGTGTTTACAAGAATTAAGCTCACTAGAACAATATTTATAAGAGAGAATGAAAATAAGAATGAAAAACTCTTCTCTTGTGTTTGAATGCTTATATAGTTGTTCTCTTACTTCTTCAAGTGTCCTCAGCTTGTATTTATAGTTTGAAATGAGTTTGAAGTCGTATATAGTCGTTGGGGATTCATTTTCTGCAAAATAAAACAACCCATAACAGGGTGTATTGGTACACTATTAAGGTGTATCGGTACCCCTTCATAAAATTTGAATTTTATGACCGTTGGGCTGAAATTACTGTAGCAGTGTATCGATACACTGTAACAGTATCGATACACATTTTACATTCGATTTTTTTAGCATTAGTATTGTTCATTACTGTTCGATACTATTTATACAATATTGATACTATTCATATAGTACAATACTATTCATAAAAACATTTTTATGCTCAATCCCAAATTAAATGGACTTTGAATTATTTTTGTAAACTTGAAAACTTTGAATAAATTCAATTCAAGTCCAAAATCATTTTGCCATAAATTATTATATCAAAAACATAGTTCAACACATTCCAATAATCTTTTATTTATTTAACCAAATATTGTAATCCTACATTCATACTAAACGAACCAAACACAAAATACAACATTCTCAGTAATCTTATTTCCACCGGTAATCCTATTCCCCCCTGATAATATAACATTATGTAAACCAAACGCACCATAAAAATCAACATTCAATTATGGATGCTCAAACTCTTCAAATTAGACCGACTTAGAAAAAATATGATGGGTTGATTTAGCCAAAAAAAAAAAAAGGATTGCTTGTGATAAAAAAATGACTAGAAAGATATTTGAGCCCCAATGTTCATATTGATTTTTATCTGATCATGAATTTTTCAATGATTATTGAGGTGAAGTGAGCCTCGATTTATACTAAAACCCCTTACAAATGATGGTTTTTATAAACACAATTTTTCAATACCAACACCTATCACCTCATTTTTTTTAACACCAATACACACCATCACATTTTTTTCAACACCAATTCCATCATCCCTTGTTCCCTACGAGAATCAAGGCATAACCAACTGAAAATCATTGTAAATTTGGCTATAAAAGCCAAACGCATGTAATCAAAAGGGGAGGATTTTTTCTCTAAGAGATTTTAGAGAAATAAACAAGCAGATTAAAGTGTCATTTTTTTCCGTATTCAAATACTGGTTTTTTTACTCTATGCTATTACGAGAAAATACTAAAATAATTTAGATGAGGAGAGAAAAGCAATAAAAATCATATTATTCCAAGGTATTTCTAGTATTTTTTTGGGTTTCGAATATATATATATATATATATATATATATATATATATATTTGAGCTTTGCATATAAAATAAGACAAGGGAAAGCGAGTGAGAAGATTCTTACCTTAGAAGAGTGTCGATCCGGGCGGTTCGCGGTGGTATCCATGGTGGTTCATGGCCACCGATAGTTTATTCCACAAAGAAAAAAATTAAATAGAAAAAGAGGGAGAGTTGAGAGAAATAATAAAGAGAAGATGAAAGGGGGAAGTTTTTGAAGCTTTACGTGTTTCTGGAAAGTTTAAAGGGGTGATTTTTTTCTTTGGGTAAATCAAGCTTTAGGTCCCTATATTTTAGTATTTATGCTTTTGTCACCAGACTTAAGGGTTAACTATCCATAGGTCACCATATGTTAGGCTTTTCGTGTTATGCATTTTAACCATTTGTTTAAGGAAAAATATGCTTATACACCCTTATATTTAGCATTTTTTGCATTATGGTCATTAGCCGTGGTTATTTTGTTTTATTTTAATTTTCTTGAGTTGATATGTATTTTTTGCATTTTTATTTAACTTGAAAAATGAATAATTGTCATTTAATTCCTACGGTTTAAAGGTGTTATGGATTTTAGTCACTAACTTGCTTTTCATTAATTTGTTTTGGATTTATTTACTTAATCTTTAATTTAGTCATTTGTATTACATGTTTTATTAATTTTGTTTTTAAATCCCCATAATTTAATTGACAATATGATTTAGTCCCTTTATATTTAATTTGTTAGACCTCGATTAAAATTAATTATTGTATACTTATTTTATTTTATTTTTTGGTTGTTTTCTTAATATTTTTATTATTTGTTGTTTTTTTAATTATTTTAATTTAGTTCATCGCTTTTAATAATTATTAGGACTTAAACATGTAAATTAATACTTTAAACTTTAAGATTTATAGGTTTAGGTCTTTAAATTTTAGGATTTTAGTTTAAGTCTCATCATTGTATTTTTTAAAATCCTTTGATTATTTAGTCCCCAAGTTTAATTAGAACTTTAACATTTACATAATTAATTAAGATTAATATTAGAGTCTACGTTTTTAGATTTCAGCTCTTAAGTTCTTTAATTTTCATAATTTGTTACCGTAAGTTAGAAAATGCCTTAATTTATTTTTAGCATAATTAGGACAAATAAATTTTTCCTTGATCGCATTGTTTTTATAAATCTAAGACACTGTTCACTTATTAAGGAATTAATAGTATATCTCCCGCGATCGTGCTCAGGGGGTGACTATTGATAATTTCCTAAATAGGTCGACATTCTTTTCAAAACCAAATCATATTTTCTAAAAACGAGGCGATGTTCGGTTATTAGGCACAATAGTTGATCTCTCGCATTTACGCTCAGGGGCGAATGCTATCGGTCTCAATAAACGAATATCCTTTTCAAACTCTGTATCCTTAATGATTTTTAAATTAAATAAAGATCGAATTCAGATTTTTCAATTTTAAATATAGGGTAACCAACTACGTACCAATTTTTGGGCGCTTGTGGGGGTGCTAATCCTTCCCCACGCGTAACCGACTCCCGAACCTGATTTCTGGATTTTTGCAAACCCAAAAACTCGGTATTTTATTAAAATAAAATATTTTATTAAGATCACATGATTTTTATGGTGTTCCAATCTCACCTTAAATGATTGGTGGCGACTCCTCACATTTCGAAACGATTTTCAAAGAGAAAACCCCGAGTCGATATCGATATTTCCCCGCCCGGACGAAAAACGGTGTCGACAGTTTCCTAATATGCCTAAAACATCATGTACTCCCTTAATTATGATTAAAAAGCCTATTCACAAGACAAAATCTTAATACAATTCAAAGCAAGTTTATACTTAATGCAAAGTCCTAACCTAAATCCGTATTAGATTCGGTCGGGTCCCATGTCCATCCCTAGTGCCTCTCAATTTTTTGGTATAATAGCATTTTAGGTCCTTTTAGTTTAAATATTAGTCAAATAAGTTCTCCGTCCCTCCTAGTTTCTAGATTTAAATACTTAATAGATTCTTGTTCATTTGATATAAAATAATTTTACGTCCCTCAACATTTGATCCTAGCTCCATCCCTGCGTGAGACTTAAATATATATATACATATATTATTAAAAACCCTATATATATATATATATATATATATATATATATATATATTATTACTAAATGCATGATATCATGAAATGTTATGGACAACAATAAAAGGAAGAGTTGAGGAAGATCTTGATTCTAAATTCTAGAGTTCGCAACTGCTCCTTATATTTAAGACACCAACTGCCTCAATTTGTCAAGTTCGACTTTTGTTATTAAGTTGACGTAGGGACAGAGTCAGAATTTCAACTAGAGAGGAAGAAAAAAGTATAACTTTTCTAAAATGAGGGGCAATTTTATAATTATCCCATAAATATTTAAATTTTATATATAAATTAAAGGTAGCCCCTCCCAAGCCATTAGTGACTCCGTCCCTGGGTCGAGGGGAGTTAACCGTCAATAAATCAAAATATATTAATTCGATAACGTAAAAGACAAAAATCAATTTTTTATCCGGTGATCGAAATCGAATGGACCAAAAATATAATAGAGGTTTTTATTTAATACTAATAAAAGAAGGAAAACCCATAAAATATTCGATTGGAATGAGCCAATGAAATACATTTGTGAAACCGAATACCGGATTTGATTTGGCAAGTGGTATTGCCTTTTCTTTTCCAAATCTATAGGCCTACATTTTCTTCGACCCACGTTGACACGTTCTTGTCCAATAAGCAAAATGTCAAATTCCAAACAGGGTTCCATGAGGCGCACATGGTTATGGTGATTCACTCGTTTCGAGTTTTCAACTCAGCCCTGTAAATAAATAAATAAATAAAAAAGTTTAATATTAAAATAAATGCACAAATTATACTTTTTCTCCAAATGTCCCTAAATTATTTTCTAACTCATATAGATGTCTTACGTTATAAACGATACTTATTTAGGTGTTCGAGCTTTCAATGACGTTAATTTCTCCGTTACGTACATGTGTCACAATTTGTACTTTTAAAATTTTTATTAAAATTTTAAAAAATGATATATATATATATATATATATATATATTAAAGAAAAAAAAACAAAAAAACATTTTGAAATAATCCAAAACCTTTGAAAACTTTCATTTCAACCCCTAAATCCATGCCGATCGTCGGCCTTTGCCGTCGACGAAACTCCACCCGACCTCATCTCTCCCCGACCACCAAAACCCGCATGAAATTTTGACCAATCAACTGCGAATCAACGTTTTGTACCTCACGAACCATATGATGAAAATTGTGATCCCACGCTATCTCGACGGCCAATCAACTATATTTATGATGTTGTATGACTAGGAGTATGGCATGGACTACGTCAGCGGCAGTGGTCGTGGTCGAAAAGAGCGACGACATCGAGTTAAAGATAGGATTTGAGAATTTTAGGTATTTTGGGACTTTTTTTATAATTTAATAGAAAGTAGGTTTTTTTTTTATAAATATAATAATATTTTTTATTTTTTTAAATTATCAGATTATGACATGTGTCACTTAAATAAAAAAATTAGTATCGTTGATGACCCGAATATATAAATAAGTAATGTTTATAAGGGTGAAAAAATAATTTAGACCTTATTAGACAAAAACGATATAGTTTAGAAATTTTTATTTGATGCTAACCCTAAAAAAATCCAAAGATTGCACACTTGTCACAAAACCACGACGAGAGTGAACAGAAATACCACAAAACCAGCCACTGATTCGCCCGTAAAACAAAACAGTTACCAAACGAAGGGGAAAACCATTGATCTGTTCTGCGTAATCTAGTGAACTAGAAATGAGTTTCACTATAAATAAAATCTTGTTACCGTCCTTTTCCCCACATAAACTACGCGAAAACAAATTCAGAGAGCGAATTAATCGGCCATATGAGTACTGCTGGTCAGGTCATCAAGTGCAAAGGTGTGAACAATCAACTCTTTATCAGATGTTCTTTGCTGGGTTATTTTCTTTTTCTTCATTTGATCTGTTTTTGCATGTTCTCTGTTGGTTTTGACTTTTGGGGTCTTGATTCTTTGATGAGAATTCTTCTATTTTGTTACTGGTTGATGGGTTCCTTTTCTCGGTGGTTGTTTTGCTAATTTAGTGGTGGTTGTCTTACAGCTGCGGTGGCGTGGGAATCGGGGAAGCCGCTGTCAATAGAAGAAGTGGAAGTGGCTCCACCGCAGAAGAACGAAGTCCGTGTTAAGATTCTCTTCACTTCTTTATGTCATACCGATGTCTACTTCTGGGATGCTAAGGTTTCTTATTCATTCCTTCATCCATGCCTATTATACATTTGCTTCATATGAAAATCTGACTCCGATCCCTCTCATATCTCTTGTTGTAGGGACAAAACCCCCTGTTCCCACGCATTCTCGGTCACGAGGCTGGAGGGTAGGCATTTGTTTAAAGTTTCTACTTTCTGTGTTCTTATCTGTATATGTGTATGTATATTGATCATGTTGTTTGAACTTGATGATGTTTAGGATCGTGGAGAGTGTAGGTGAAGGGGTGACTGATCTGAAACCAGGTGATCACGTGCTCCCCATCTTCACCGGAGAATGCAAGGAATGCCCACATTGCTTGTCGGAAGAAAGCAACATGTGTGATCTCCTCAGGATCAACACAGATAGGGGTGAAATGATTCATGATGGGAAATCCAGGTTTTCCATCAATGGCAAGCCTATCTACCACTTCCTTGGCACCTCTACTTTCAGCGAATACACCGTCGTCCATGTCGGCCAGGTCGCTAAGATCAATCCAGAGGCTCCTCTTGATAAAGTTTGTGTTCTAAGTTGCGGAATGTCCACAGGTTGGGGACTAAAGCTTCCTTTTGTCTTCCTCTTTTGGGATATATAAACCATGTTAATGACATGAAGTAAGCTTTTGTTGTTGTTCTTGCAGGCTTTGGTGCCACTGTGAATGTTGCTAAACCCAAAAAGGGTCAATCTGTTGCGATTTTCGGACTAGGCGCTGTTGGTCTTGCTGTGAGTTATGCTTGTTGCTTTTATGTTAGTTCTTTCTCCCCCTATTGGTCTGTACTTTTAAGTTAAAACTCTGCTTTGAAATTAGGCTGCTGAAGGAGCAAGAGTTTCGGGGGCTTCGAGGATCATTGGTGTTGATTTGAACCCCAGCAGATTCGAACAAGGTAGGATTTGTTTCACAGTCATGATTTGCACAAGACATCCAAGGTTTGGTTATGTTCTTGGTTAAGCAAAGTTACCAAACTGATTCCTGTTACTTGTTGCAGCCAAGAAATTTGGTGTTACAGAGTTTGTGAATCCAAAAGATCATGACAAACCTGTTCAGAAGGTTGGTTCCCACTTCTTATGACCCTACGTACTAGGGTCATCACCTTGCATAAACCCTGCATTGTATGATAAACTTGTTTGAGATCCTTCTTATAGAATTGATTCTATCAATCAGGTCATTGCTGAGATGACTGGCGGAGGAGTTGATCGCAGCGTTGAATGTACCGGGAGCATCCAGGCCATGATTTCTGCATTCGAATGCGTCCATGATGTACAGCATTTTTCTCTTCATTCATGATATCAGAACATATCGTTTCACATTGTTGGTTTTAGCTAAAATCACTTAATTTTCAGGGCTGGGGTGTTGCGGTGCTTGTCGGTGTCCCGAGCAAAGACGACGCATTCCAAACTCATCCGGTGAATCTGTTGAATGAGAGGACTCTGAAGGGTACTTTCTTCGGCAACTACAAACCTCGGACCGATATTCCTGCTGTCGTCGAGAAATACATGAACAAGGTCAGGTTTTTTTCCTGTTTGATGTAACATTTAATCTTGTATGTAAAAAAGTAGGTAACGTGTGATGTGTTAAATGTTATAGGAACTTGAATTGGATAAATTCATCACTCATTCGGTTCCATTCTCTGAGATCAACAAGGCATTTGAGTTGATGCTTGCGGGTGAGGGTCTGAGATGTGTGATTCGCATGGATGCTTAAGGAAATGGATTGCTGGCTGGGTGAAGCTTTTTCAATGGATTTAAGTATATTATTTTCAAAGAGTATGACTTAAGGAAATAGAATAATGTATGCTACTACATGGTTTTTGCTGTTTTTACTCTTTTTAATGCTAATGTTTATCCTATTTTCTCAGAACACTTTTTTCCTTTGGTATTTCAGTTTATTTAATTCCACTTTTGTGTTAAACAATAATATATATATATATATATATATATATACACAAACAAGACTAGGCCTTGTGTTCTAGTTGATGGTGAATAGAGAACTTGAAGTTTCACCTCCTGCTTCGATGTCTTTATGATGATTTTGCTCCGAAGAGTGGAGATTGGATCCGTTTTCTATTCTCTGGGTCTTCGCAATCTCTTCATTGATATGAAGATCGTCTTCAATCTCTAGTAAAACTGTTCTAGGTCCATGGGGACCGTGAACAATGGCCTCCTTGATTTTCATATGTTCATCGACATGTACCACGTCGGCCTTTTGGACCGTCCACATGATACAAACACGATGATTATAACCGTATGATTATTTGGAGATGGTGGTGGAGGAACAGGTGTTGGCGGTGGTGGAGGATGGACGTGCGGTGGAGGCAGAGTGATTGGATGGTGGGGTGGTGGAGGGGAGGAATAAGGGAAGTTGAAGTTAAAGGGAGAGGCCATTGTGGTAAGAGGAATAGATACACTATGAAGTTGATATTGGTGGTGCACAAAATTGTCTTTGACAACTCGAAAGCAATAAGTTTTTCATTATTTTTTTAATTTTACATTATTTTATATATAGATTTTTTAAGTGTCTAAATATAATTTTTCTAAACATACACTCGTTAAAATATTGAAGATAAAGCTTACACACACGTTATTGCTATTGACTAGCTAGCACGTGCTCGTACAAATATGTATATTTGACACGTACTATGAATGTTGTTTCTTTGTTAAAAATTCCATACAACTTTTTCCGTTTTTGACACATTATTCTTTTTTTTTTCTTCATTTTGACCCAAGCGACATTAGTACGTCATTTTTACCTAAAAATACCCAAGCAATCAATAATTACATGTCAGACATCCATTGATCAATTTTTACCGATCTAACACTTATTTGTTGAAATGAACGAAAGGTACGGATCACCATCCATGCCTTCCTTGAGTTTTCGTCCGAGCTGGGACCACGCGGGCAAAGCGCGGATCATCATCCGTGCCTTCACGGGGAAAACTGACACGCGACAAAAAGCGCAGATCACCATCCATACATTCCATAAATACTCTCAATCATCCGTCTCTCCCTCTTAATTACCACTTACTCCTCCCCCTATAAATATCACCTCATACAACTCTCAAACCACACTAAAATTACATTCTCCTTTTTACTTTTATCATTCATTCTAACAAGTTTCAAGTGGTTTCTATTATTGTTTTTAGAATGTAAAAGTATTTTTATTATATTATAATCATTAAATAGTATATTATTTTATTATATTTGACTGTGCTTATTTTTTTTATGCTTTGCAGTTATAAAATGGAAGACATGTTATCGCGTTAAGATATGAATCATATCTAGAGTCATTTTGCGGATACGGTGATAATTTGAAATTGTGTTATGTTAATTACTTTGAATGTTTTATTTATTTATTTTTTTAGTATTGGTTTATATTTTAATTTTTATACTATTTATTTAATTATGGGAATGCCAGTATATTAGATCAATTTATTCGCAACGCTAAGTTAGAGATATCGATTTGTGTCTGGTCGTTTTTAGTCGAGGCTGTATTCAATTACATAACTGGATATAAAGAGAGCATTGTAACCTTGAATCCAACATTATTTCTGCAGTGGTCGATAGGTGGAGACTAGAGACACACACATTCCATCTACCGTGCGACAACAACAACAACAAGACCCTATTCCCATATGCAATGGGGTAAGGAGGAGGTATGGTAGTAGGCTGCCCCCAACGCCAGGTTTGGGAGCATCTTCCGTGGAAGACCTCCGGCAGTGAGGAAATTAAAAATAAAGATAAAATGCAATGCATGTTTAAATAAATAAATAAATACATAGTTGAACAGTCTTCATATGCGCGTCTGTAATGGGAAGTAATCACTGCAAATAAATCCCTGCGTAAAAATCTCTTCATATAGACATAAACGTAAGACCCGACGAAATTTAAAAAGAGGAAACATGAAGAGCAGGATACACAGAAGTCAACGATAGCAAGCTACGAGAAGGAATAAAGTCAAATGGGTTAAAACCTAAACTAAGGCAACACTACTCCGCTACCCTAGTTCTAAGCCTTCATAAATTCCAATGACAGAAACATATAAAAAAGTAGAAGTCATCAAATGGTGATCTTATTTCTGGTGTAGCGGATATGATTGACATTCCTTGTGCGAGGAGTATCTTGGAGGTATCTCGTATAATTTCAACGATGGTCGAATACCATTATCATGGTTGGCTACAAATTTTCCACAGTTGAGCGATGATTGTTCCGAGGAAAAGGCTAAAATATTTGTCCGGGCTTGCATATTACGACTCATAGGAGGGATCTTGATGCCCAATAAATCTCGCAACTAAGTTCATTATATGTGGTTGTGTCGCTTGCATATTACGACTCATATGAGGGATCTTGATGCCTGATAAATCTCGCAACCAAGTTCATTGTATGTGGTTGTGTCACCTCGCCGATTTTTGAGTTGTCAGGTCATTCAATTGGGGCTCCGCAGTTTTGGCATCTCTGTATAAAGAATGTGTCGAGCAACTGATTATAGAAAAAATGATATCGGTGGATGTCTCATGCTTCTGTAGTTATGAGTTCTTTATCGCATGCACTTTTTATGTTCGGTGGTAAAGAATCCGTTAGTCTTCCCGTTATTGCTGAGGTAATTTCAATAAGAGTTCGTATATAAATAATTTTTTTGAGTGTATAATGAACATTTTTACACTAAATAGATGGTCATGTGTAAGGAAAGATCATCGTGAAATACCATACGGATTAGAAGAAATTTGATTACACATTGATCAAAAAGCTGGTACACGAGTATGTATTTAAATTTTGTTATTTACCTTTAATTATCGTATAATTAAAATATTATTTTGAAAAGAATTATATATTTTTGTTGTTTCAATGGAGTCTTTATGCTACTGACGAAATGAGGCATTGTATCCCACCTAATATGAGTGGCCCACTAGATGTATGGATTGTGGTGGTCCATCTGATATGTTATGCTATTGTCGAGTAGCATCCGACTGATCGCGTGTTTTGGGAATTTGGTTTCGTAAAATATATTCCAGAAGCACTTATGAATCTCGACAATTTGTATAGCATCGATAGACGGGGAAAAAAGAAGTCAGTTGGCTGATGAAACACAATGATTGGGTGATGATATGAGAGGATCGACATGGATGCATTACCCGTAGGGAGACGATTTATGTGGATCAGTATTCGATTGCGGATGAATACTACTAGTGGTTCAACACGAACGGTAAGACGTTTTTGCTTTCCGAGGAAGCACAAGCCCGGAGCATTTATCGGCGTCGACGTCCACTGTCACAGTCGCATCGTCCCCCGACTAGTGGACGGAGAGCAAGTGCTTCCAGTTCGTATTCAACTGCAACATTGAAACCATCCAACAATCATCGTTTATACCGGGTTATATTTCGCAACCGTTTCATATGGGGATGCAACCATTTCAGATGGCTCCACAACTGTTTCAAACGCCACCACCTCTATTTCAGATGCCACCACAACAGGTTTCGATGCCATCACCACAGGATTTTATGACCCCTAAGGTGGATATTACAGTTCCATGCTTATAGATCCAGCGTGGGCTTCATATGCATCATTTTTGGTGGGTAATGTGCCATCATAGACTCAGACACCTCCGACCCATTTTTTGCATTCATCGATGTCTATGTTTTCACAGTTTTCATAATTTTCTATGAGCGATGGGATGATTAGTCATACACCTCTAGGGTCCTTAATCTACGGAGGTGGTACATCGTCATCCATCCCTGATCAACAAAAAGTACATGCTACTGCTGCTGCTGATGATGATGAGAGTGAGGAGGAAAAACAACTTCTACGAAGAAACCTTCATTGAAATAGACATCCACAACCCTAATGAACATATTCCAGATGTAGACATCGATAGACTTGTTTAGTTTGTAATGTTTTTGTTGAAATATTATTTTGATATAACATTAAATTGCAAAATTGTTTTTGGACTTAATAGAATTTGTCAAAAATTTATAAAAAATAATTCAAAGTTCAAATTAACTTGAAAAATATGTTTTAAATGTTTTTCGAGTTAGTCAAACCTTTTCAATAACAAAATCGATCGTTTTTGTGCTTTAGAGTTAAGTTTCTACGTATTTTTGGCTAAAAGGATAGATCCCCTAGAAAAAGGATTGATCCATTTGACCAAAGGACCGATCCCCTTAAAAAATATCGATCCCTTGGACAACAATGAGTTTGGGATCGATCCCTTAACCAAAAAGATCAATCCCTTTTAATAAAATATCGATCCCTTGTGCATTAAATATTGTTTTTTATCGTAGGTAACGACTATAATAATCTCCAACGGCTCCAAATGGTTACAATTAATGGAAAATGTATAAATTGAAGGTCAAAGCTTCCCAAGGTCATCAAGAATCATATTTAATCAATCTACCAACATCAAAGCTTAGTTTTGTGCTTAATTTGTAAATTCTTTGTCGTAAACACACTTGTAAGCTACATTGTTTATTTTGCTCAAGTGTAATTTGGGTGAAAGCTTAATTAGTGCAATCTTATTTGCCTTTGTGAGGTTTTTCTTTAATTTGCTAAATTTGTAATTACTCTTTGGGAGAGAGAGTGTTCAAGATTTTGGGGGTATAAACCTTGAAGTGTTTGTGAGCTTTATCTTCACTTGAGTAGCCCATTACTTGAACGTAAACGAAAATGAAATAACACAAGTTGATATTTCAGGAAAAAATAATTTCATTGGTACAACATCAATTGTTACGTGATGATAAAAAGAGATTGACATTTTTTCCTATTATGGCATAGGTTTCTATAATGCCCACATCTTTTGTTTTCTTTGAACGTCTATCGAATATCTATATCACAGTGAATTCTAGTAGATTTTGGACGATCTGCTTCCCTTAATAAGGACATATCTAGTATAATCTAAAGGCAAATTTGAACACCGTCTCTGTCTTTCTCATTATCTATGGGGAACTCAAATTCATATACATTAAATACTTCTAAAAGTCGGTATACGATATCAACAAAACAGTTAAAGTCTTGACGGGTATAAGAGCAATCTGCTATGACATGAGATCAATGATACTTCAGAGCTTGAAAAAACCCACAATCATACCACTTATCTTGTAGATTAACTTTGAACGAGTTACCTTCAATCCCTTGAAGAGGTAATGACATTTATGTGATACCTATGGATATCATGAAATGCATGATCTCATGAAATGTTATGGACAACAATAAAAGGAAGAGTTGAGGAATATCTTGGTTCTAACTTTGATAGTTCACAACTGCTCCTTATACTTAAGGCATTATCTGCCTCAATTGTCAAATTTGACTTTTGTTATTGGGTTGACGCATGGACGGAGTCAGAATTTCAACTTGAGGAAGATAAAATATAACTTTTCTAAAATAAGGGGTAATTTCATAATTATCTCATAAATATTTAAATTTTATATATAAATTAAAAGTAAAAAAAAAGCTAATTTTGACTGGCCCAGGGCACAACCCCAGGGCACAACCCCTCCCAAGCCTTGAGTGACTCCGTCACTTGGTCAACGAGAGTTAACTGTCAATAAATCAAAATATATTAATTCAATAAAGTAAAAGACAAAAATCAATTTTTTAACCCGCGATCGAAATCGAATGGACAAATATATATAATATAGACAACCATGGTTTTTATTTAATACTAATAAAAGAAGGAAAATCATAAAATATTCGATTGGAATGAACCAATGAATACATTTGTGAAACCGAATACCGGATTTGAGTTGGCAAGTGGTATTGCCTTTTCTGCCAACGATTTCTTCGACCCGCGTTGATACCTTCTTGTCCAATAAGCAAAAATGTCAAATTCCAAACAGGGTTCCACGAGGCGCCCATGGTTATGGTGATTCACCAATTCAGCCCTGTAAATACCAAAAAAAAAAAATTTAATACCAAAATAAGTTCACAAACTATATTTCCCCCTAATAGGTACCTAAAATATTTTCTTATACGTCTAGGTGATTAACATTAAAAACGTTATCAATTTAGGTATTCGGACTTTCAACGAAGTTAATTTCTTCGTTACGTGACACATGTCATAATATAGTGTTTTTAAAAAAATTATTAAAAAAATAAAATTATATATATATATATATATATTAAAGAAAAATAAAAAATGTTGAAATAACCCCAAAACTTTGAAAACATTTATTTCAACCCATAAACTCACGCCAATCGTCGCCATTTGCTGTCGACGAAGCTCCACCCGACCTCATCTCTCCCCCACCACCAAAACCCGCATGAAATCGTGTCCAATCAACGACGAATCAACGTTTTATACCCCATGAACCCTAGGATGAAAATCATAATCCCACGCGATCAAGACGGTCAATCAACGACATTTACGACAACGTTTGACTAAGAGTATGACAGAGACTACGTCGACGGCGGTGGTCGTGGCCGGAAAGAACGACGGAGGAGAGTTAAAGCTAGAATTTGGGAAATTTAGGTATTTTGGGATTTTTTTAAAATTTTAGAGATATTATTTTTTTTATAAATATAATAATATTTTAAAAAATAAATTTCAAAATTATCGAATTAAGACACATGTCACTTAAATGCGGAAATTAAAGACGTTGACGATCCAGAAACATAAGTGGGTAATGTTTATAATGTTAGACATCTGAATGGGTCAAAAAATAATCTAGATAATTATTAGAGAAAATAGGTATAATTTAGCAACTTATTTTGATATTAACCCTAACAAAAATCCAAAGATTGCACACTTGTCACAAAACCACGACGAGAGTGAACAGTAATACCACAAAACCAGCCACTGATTCGCCCGTAAAAACAAAACAGTTAGCTAACAAAGGGGAAAACCATTGGTCTGGTCTGCGTAATCTAGTGAACTAGAAATGAGTTTCACTATAAATAAAATCTCGTTACCTTCCTTTTACCCCACATAAACGACAATAAAACAAACTCAGAGAGCGAATTATACGGCCAATATGAGTACTGCTGGTCAGGTCATCAAGTGCAAAGGTGTGATCAATCGACTCTTTCTCAGATGTTCTTTGCTGGGTTCTTTTCTTTTTCTTCATTTGATCTGTTTTTGCATGTTCTCTGTTGGTTTTGACTTTTGGGGTCTTGATTCTTTGATGAGAATTCTTCTATTTTGTTACTGGTTGATGGGTTCCTTTTCTCGGTGGTTATTTTGCTAATTTAGTGGTGGTTGTCTTACAGCTGCGGTGGCGTGGGAATCGGGGAAGCCGCTGTCAATAGAAGAAGTGGAAGTGGCTCCACCGCAGAAGAACGAAGTCCGTGTTAAGATTCTCTTCACTTCTTTATGTCACACCGATGTCTACTTCTGGGATGCTAAGGTTTCTTATTCATTCCTTCATCCATGCCTATTATACATTTGCTTCATATGAAAATCTGACTCCGATCCCTCTCATATCTCTTGTTGTAGGGACAAAACCCCCTGTTCCCACGCATTCTCGGTCACGAGGCTGGAGGGTAGGCATTTGTTTAAAGTTTCTACTTTCTGTGTTCTTATCTGTATATGTGTGTGTATATTGATCATGTTGTTTGAACTTGATGATGTTTAGGATCGTGGAGAGTGTAGGTGAAGGGGTGACTGATCTGAAACCAGGTGATCACGTGCTCCCCATCTTCACCGGAGAATGCAAGGAATGCCCACATTGCTTGTCGGAAGAAAGCAACATGTGTGATCTCCTCAGGATCAACACAGATAGGGGTGAAATGATTCATGATGGGAAATCCAGGTTTTCCATCAATGGCAAGCCTATCTACCACTTCCTTGGCACCTCTACTTTCAGCGAATACACCGTCGTCCATGTCGGCCAGGTCGCTAAGATCAATCCAGAGGCTCCTCTTGATAAAGTTTGTGTTCTAAGTTGCGGAATGTCCACAGGTTGGGGACTAAAGCCTCCTTTTGTCTTCCTCTTTTGGGATATATAAACCATGTTAATGACATGAAGTAAGCTTTTGTTGTTGTTCTTGCAGGCTTTGGTGCCACTGTGAATGTTGCTAAACCCAAAAAGGGTCAATCTGTTGCGATTTTCGGACTAGGCGCTGTTGGTCTTGCTGTGAGTTATGCTTGTTGCTTTTATGTTAGTTCTTTCTCCCCCTATTGGTGTGTACTTTTAAGTTAAAACTCTGCTCTGAAATTAGGCTGCTGAAGGAGCAAGAGTTTCGGGGGCTTCGAGGATCATTGGTGTCGATTTGAACCCCAGCAGATTCGAACAAGGTAGGATTTGTTTCACAGTCATGATTTGCACAAGACATCCAAGGTTTGGTTATGTTCTTGGTTAAGCAAAGTTACCAAACTGATTCCTGTTACTTGTTGCAGCCAAGAAATTTGGTGTTACAGAGTTTGTGAATCCAAAAGATCATGACAAACCTGTTCAAAAGGTTGGTTCCCACTTCTTATGACCCTACGTACTAGGGTCATCACCTTGCATAAACCCTGCATTGTATGATAAACTTGTTTGAGATCCTTCTTATAGAATTGATTCTATCAATCAGGTCATTGCTGAGATGACTGGCGGAGGAGTTGATCGCAGCGTTGAATGTACCGGGAGCATCCAGGCCATGATTTCTGCATTCGAATGCGTCCATGATGTACATCATTTTTCTCTTCATTCATGATATCAGAACATATCGTTTCACATTGTTGGTTTTAGCTGAAATCACTTAATTTTCAGGGCTGGGGTGTTGCGGTGCTTGTCGGTGTCCCGAGCAAAGACGACGCATTCCAAACTCATCCGGTGAATCTGTTGAATGAGAGGACTCTGAAGGGTACTTTCTTCGGCAACTACAAACCTCGGACCGATATTCCTGCTGTCGTCGAGAAATACATGAACAAGGTCAGGTTTTTTTCCTGTTTGATGTAACATTTAATCTTGTATGTAAAAAAGTAGGTAACATGTGATGTGTTAAATGTTATAGGAACTTGAATTGGATAAATTCATCACTCATTCGGTTCCATTCTCTGAGATCAACAAGGCATTTGAGTTGATGCTTGCGGGTGAGGGTCTGAGATGTGTGATTCGCATGGATGCTTAAGGAAATGGATTGCTGGTTGGGTGAAGCTTTTTCAATGGATTTAAGTATATTATTTTCAAAGAGTGTGACTTAAGGAAATAGAATAATGTATGCTACTACATGGTTTTGCTGTTTTTACTCTTTTTAATGCTAATGTTTATCCTATTTTCTCAGAACTCTTTTTTCCTTTGGTATTTAAGTTTATTTAATTCCACATTTGTGTTAATATATATATATATATATATATATATATATATATATATATATATATATATATATATATATATATACCCAAACAAGACTAGGCCTTGTGTTCTAGTTGACGGTGAATAGAGAACTTGAAGTTTCACCTCCTGCTTCGATGTCTTTATGATGATTTTGCTCCGAAGAGTGGAGATTGGATCCGTTTTCAATTCTCTGGGTCTTCGCAATCTCTTCATTGATATGAATATCGTCTTCACTCTCTAGTAAAACCGTTCTAGGTCCATGGGGACCTTGAACAATGGCCTCCTTGATTTTCATATGTTCATCGACATGTACCGACCGTCTTCTTTTTTTCTTTTCTTGAGGAAACAAAAGAGAATAGCCGCAAGGAATGCGAGGAAGAACAAGCCTCCACATGATACAAACACGATGATTATAACTGTATGGTTATTTGGAGATGGTGGTGGAGGAACAGGTGTCGGCAGTGGTGGAGGATGGACGTGGGGTGGAGGCGAAGTGATTGGATGGTGGAGGGGAGGAATAAGGGAAGTTGAAGTTAAAAGGAGAGGCCATTGTGGTTCGAGGAATAGATACACTATGAAGTTGATATTGGTGGTGCACAAAATGGTGGCATTTTGGAGTGTATTTGTAGTGAAAGTTGTGCATTGTTTTTGGCTATGAAATCCAGATGAAGTTTTGTATAACTTGACTCTCATTCCAAGTTTAGAAAAGTTGGGCCAATGGGGGCTTTATTTGCATTGTAAAACAATTCCTTTCTAATAAGAAATCCAAACTCATATAAATTACTCAAATAAGGGTAGTTTTGCGGTGCGACGTCTAAAAAACGGCTAATATACGGCGTGACCGGTTAAATAAGTGACCGGTTAAAATTTAGACCGGTTATGTTATATTATTTAACCGGAAATATTATAAAGTACAATAACATATTAGGTAGTGCTTATATAATGTAATAGGTAACGCTTATATTGACATATTTTATAAGTAAACCGGTATATTTATATTGATAACATTGCAAATTTACCTATTACATTATAATATGTTGAAAGTGTCCATACTTTTTTATAAAAAGGATCGATACTTTTTTTAAAGTTATGTAATTTATGTTTTAATTTTTTAATAGTGTTTCATGTTTTTCACCTACAATATTAATTTAATAATTTCATTTGCACAAAAAATTATTTGATTGTTTTGATATTTTATAAAATAATATTTAGAATTTAAATTTAACAATATTAACCAAAGATAATAATAAATATGCAATATATATGTTTATTGTTTTTAATTTAATGATAATATATACCGTAACATAAAAAATAAATCATTAGATACATATAATTACTAAATTGATATCTTAAAACTCACTCAAAAGATAACCTTAAATTAATGTTTTCCACACTGAAATAAGTATGGACACTTTTATAAAAAGGATAGATACTTTACAATATAAACACTACCTATTACATTATATAAACGCTACCTATTACATTATATAAGCGCTACCTATTACATCATATTTTTACCTATTATATTGAAAGTGTCCATATTTTTTATAAAAAGGATCGATACTTTTTTTAAAGTTATGTAATTTATGTTTCAATTTTTTTAATAGTATTTCATGTTTTCCACCTACAATATTAATTTAATAATTTCATTTGCACAAAAAATTATTTGATTGTTTTGATATTTTATAAAATAATATTTAGAATTTAAATTTAACAATATTAACCAAAGATAATAATAAATATGTAATATATATGTTTATTGTTTTTAATTTAATAATAATATATATCGTAACGTAAAAAATAAATCATTAGACGCCTATAATTACTAAATTAATATCTTAAAACTCACTCAAAAGATAACCTTAAATTAATGTTTTCCACAGTAAAAAAAGTATGGACACTTTTATAAAAAGGATAGATACTTTACAATATAAGCACTACATATTACATTATATAAACGCTACCTATTACATTATATAAGCGCTACCTATTACATCATATTTTTACCTATTATATTGAAAGTGTCCATACTTTTTATAAAAAGGATCGATACTTTTTTTAAAGTTATGAAATTTATGTTTCAATTTTTTTAATAGTGTTTCATGTTTTCCACCTACAATATTAATTTAATAATTTCATTTACACAAAAAATTATTTGATTGTTTTGATATTTTATAAAATAATATTAATTTGGGTCGATACTTGTTACATTGTTAATTTACCTATTACATTATAATTATTGGTTTTGATGTTTTTTGGGTCGATACTTGTAGTTATTGTACATACCTAAATATGTACTGCGAATTTAATGTTGTACCCACCCTTTAACTACCACTATCAATACCACATCCTATTGAAAGCAGCACGACTGAAACATGTTCAAAATGAACCTTTGCTTACATCTCCATCAACTCCTGGACCACTGAACTTGCACAACAAAATTTTTACCATGGATAATACTGATGTAGACAATGTTAAGCCAATCGAGGAATGCCATGAAGTACATAATGTTGATGAATTTGACAGATTGGTTGGTCAGCTCTTCTGTTCATGTGATCAAGCTTGGTACTTTTACAAGGGATTCGCACGGGAACATGGGTTTAGTGCACGTAAGGGAACAACACGGCTTGACGTGGAAGGGAATGTGAAGACACAAGAATTTTGTTGTTCCAAAAAAGGGTTTCGAGTATCAAAAGTCAATAATGTTGATCGTCAATGTGCTCATACGCCAGTCACAAGAACAGGATGTAAGGCTAGAGTCGTAGTTACAGCAACAAATACAAACGATCAGTGGGTTATAAGTAAGTCTGATCAGAAACATAATCATGCATTATGCACACCTGCTATGACACCATTTATGCGTTCTAATAGAGCTGTAAGTAAGGCTGATATCGATGAGGCAACAACATTGAAAGAGTTCGGTGTTGGCACGTCACAAGTAATGAACTATTTAACGCAGCAGGAAGGGGGCTATCATAATGTTGGATTTACACATAAAGACCTCTACAATGCACTTCAAAGAGGTAAAGCAAAGGAAATCGTCGATGGGGATGTGAATGCGCTTATTGCCTACTTTGATTATAAGAAACATGATGATCCCGGATTTTTTATGACATACTCGGTAGACGAATCGGGGGCATTGTATAATCTTATTTGGTCGGATTCTACATCGATATCGGATTACACATGCTTCGGTGATGTAATTGCGTTCGACACAACGTACAAAGATAATTTGTATGGTCGACCAATTATGCCTATTGTTGGTGTCAATCATCACCATAACACAATTATGTTTGCCACTGCCATAATCGCTGACGAGACGTCTCAACCTTTCGAGTGGGTTCTACAGAATTTTTTAGAAGCCATGATGAATAAATCACCTATTTCAGTTGTCACCGATGGGGATAGGGCAATGCAGAGGGCTATCAAATCTGTTATCCCTTATGCTAAGCACAGATTATGTTCTTGGCATCTTTCTCGCAATGCACAAGCTAACATTGGTAACCCAAAGTTTACAGCAGCATTCTCAAAATGCATGGCTTCCTGGTGGACAACCAAGGAATTTGATATTCAATGGCGTTCGGTTGTTTCAGAATTCAACGTCCAAAAGCATTCATGGGTGATTGAGAAGGGAAATACACGACACTTATGGGCACAAGCATATCTAACCGGTCATTTCTTTGCCAATATTCGCTCAACACAAAGGTGCGAGTCTATGAATGCTTCACTAGCTATTGCACTGAAACACAAGAAGACATATTTAGATGTTGTTCGTGCAATTGAAGATGGAATTAGTAGAATGCGTATGAACGAGTTGAAAGCGGATTACTTAAGTTCCCATACAAAGCCCTTCCAGTTCACAAAACTGGTCGACCTTGAAAGCCATGCCGCTGCGATTTTTACCCGCAAATCTTTTCGTGTGTTCCAAGATGAACTTATACGGGAGACATTGTGCCAGATTGAGGCAGAGATTAAGTCCTTATTAGATGAATGTCAACATTATATTTTGTCAAAGTACGCAGAAAAAAATAGGAAATTTGAAATTAGTTTTGATTCTCGTACGAAAACTCTAATTTGCTCCTGCAAAAAATTCGAGACCGTTGGACTTCCGTGTCGCCATCAACTTCACATTTTGAAGCACTTGGACTACACATATTTTCCCGGGACTTTGATTCAAAGTAGGTGGACTAATGATGCGAAGGCTTCTGCACCCAGTTATGTTGATTTGAATGTGTCTCCAGAAGTGATGCAAATGGCAAGGTTCGCTGCTCTACGTTCAACGTCAAGTAGGTTATGCTACATTGCATCAAAGACAGACGAGTATTTCAAAACCGCAAGAGATGAGATGAAAAAACTAATAGAAGAATTAGAAAACTCGTTTGGTTTGAATGATTCAGTCAACCAGAGCATTGTAGTAAACAACGTTCGTGACCCTCAACGAAAACAACGCAAGCGAAAAGAAGTGCCGAAGAACAAGGTCGAGAAGAAAATTAGGCGATGTGGGTACTGCAACGGTGAGGGACATAACAAACTAACATGTCCTCAAGTCAAGCTCAGTTTGAGTACAAGCACACAACCTACATCAACTTATTTTTTCGAAGACGGAATGGAATGACAACGATCTCCATATATCGTAAGTATCAACATGACTCCTATTGTGTATAAGAAACATGTACATATAAATATTTTAAATGAAGGAAGAAAAACCGCGTTACTTAAAATTAGTGACACAATATTAAAAAGTGTCGATATAGGTTGTAGACCTAGTCGCTCATAAAACCGGTATATTTATACCGGTTATATTATAAAATTATCTATTACATAATAATTCTGGGTTCCGATGTGTAAATGTCGTTACTTTTTGACAAGGTATCGACACATTTTTCTTCCATTCTGGACATAAAGTACCGACACAATATTAAAAAGTGTCGACATAGGTTGTAGACCTATTCGCTAATAAAACCGGTATACTTATACCGGTTATATTACAAAATTATCTAGTACATTATAATTCTGGACATAAAGTACCGACACAAAATTAAAAAGTGTCGATATAGGTTGTAGACCTATTCGCTCATAAAACCGGTATATTTATACCGGTTATATTACAAAATTATCTATTACATTATAATTCTGGGTTCCGATGTGTAAATGTCGACACTTTTTGACAAGGTATCGACACATTTTTCTTCCATTCTGGACATAAAGTACCGACACAATATTAAAAAGTGTCGACATAGGTTGTAGACCTATTCGCTAATAAAACGGTATACTTATACTGGTTATATTACAAAATTATCTAGTACATTATAATTCTGTACATAAAGTACCGACACAAAATTAAAAAGTGTCGATATAGGTTGTAGACCTATTCGCTCATAAAACCGGTATATTTATACCGGTTATATTACAAAATTATCTATTACATTATAATTCTGGGTTCCGATGTGTAAATGTCGACACTTTTTGACAAGGTATCGACACATTTTTCTTCCATTCTGGACATAAAGTACCGACACAATATTAAAAAGTGTCGACATAGGTTGTAGACCTATTCGCTAATAAAACCGGTATACTTATACCGGTTATATTACAAAATTATCTAGCACATTATAATTCTGGACATAAAGTACCGACACAAAATTAAAAAGTGTCGATATAGGTTGTAGACCTATTCGCTCATAAAATCGGTATATTTATACCAGTTATATTACAAAATTATCTATTACATTATAATTCTGGGTTCCGATGTGTAAATGTCGACACCTTTTGACAAGGTATCGACACATTTTTCTTCAATTCTGGACATAAAGTACCGACACAATATTAAAAAGTGTCGACATAGGTTGTAGACCTATTCGCTAATAAAACCGGTATACTTATACCGGTTATATTACAAAATTATCTAGTACATTATAATTCTGGACATAAAGTACCGACACAATATTAAAAAGTGTCGATATAGGTTGTAGACCTATTCGCTCATAAAACCGGTATATTTATACCAGTTATATTACAAAATTATCTATTACATTATAATTTTGGGTTCCGATGTGTAAATGTCGACACTTTTTGACAAGGTATCGACACATTTTTCTTCCATTCTGGACATAAAGTACCGACACAAAATTAAAAAGTGTCGATATAGGTTGTAGACCTATTCGCTCATAAAACCGGTATATTTATACCGGTTATATTACAAAATTATCTATTACATTATAATTCTGGGTTCCGATGTGTAAATGTCGACACTTTTTGACAAGGTATCGAAATATTTTTCTTCCATTCTGGACATAAAGTACCGACACAATATTAAAAAGTGTGAAAACTTTGTTGTGGATATCATAGAAAACAATGATATAGTAATGTGTTTCGATACATTTGCAAGCAGATGTAAAATACATTAATAACTAGTATTGATATTTCAACAATCCTCAAATGTATATGTATACAGAGAAGCAAATATGAAATAATTAATGAAAATATACACACAATATAATCACACCAAAATATACATACACAAGAATGTTCAAATAATGTACCGACAAACGAAATTAATCCGATGAAAAAGGGTTATTTCTAACGAAGTCCGGAACATTAGAGGCCTTCAACAAATTTTCCAAATACTCTCTTATGTTTCCGCCTTTTTCTGAGGACATACATAAATAATTTCAATTATTAAACTAATGAGGTGCAATTTTACTAACAATAAACTAAATTCGCATAAGCATGAATAAATTTGTGTTATACCTAGAGCATTGTCGTTCGAATGGGAAGCAGCGTCAAAGGTATGTAGACATATGTAATTGTATTTCTATATAAACACATAAGTTGTTAAAATAATCAATGTCTGAACACCTGTTCAACTGGAAAAACATATTGCATAAATGCAACTTACCGGATTATAAATCATTTTTTCCGCTGAATCATCGACCAAAAGTGTATTTAGCTCGTTAAAATCTGGACACGCGTTCCAAACATCATTGAGATCTTTACAGTAGGTAACAGTATCGTATGTTTTGCATTTTGCTTGATCCTGTTCACAAACAGTCGAACATAAATATGTAGGAATCATAGACAATGAAAAGTCAGTAAACTGTAATGACATTCATCTTACCCACAAGAATAGAAAATGCTCAGAAAATAAAGGTAGTTTCTCAAGTACACGGTCGACGTTATGCCTGAGATTGTAATCAAGTTTGAATGTTAACATTCAAATATATATTAACGATTTTGACTACAGTAATTCAATTGCTCCAAACATGTTCTAACCTCAGCTTTGAAGACCAAAGGGCAACAACAAAATTGTCGACACAAAATTGCATCAATTCAAATAATCCTGTTTTGAGGACAACATCTACAACATGAAGAAAATGAGTTTAAAGTTCTACGCTTATATGTTAAAATAATGGATACAAAAGAATAGAATTAAAACCTGCAGGCAGTCTTGGGATGTAGGCAAGGACACTATTGAGATCAAAAATTAAAAGTTTTCTTGAAGGCGGCGTTGCAGACACGATATACTTGTTTGGATCATCATCATCTTCATCGTCATCTTCATCGTCATCTTCATCTTCATCTTCATCGTCAGCTTCATCTTCATTGACCGCTTGGTTGTCCACAT
This sequence comes from Hibiscus syriacus, assembly GCF_006381635.1. Lineage (NCBI taxonomy): Eukaryota > Viridiplantae > Streptophyta > Magnoliopsida > Malvales > Malvaceae > Hibiscus > Hibiscus syriacus. The sequence goes on along the minus strand of NW_024063020.1, from coordinate 1,565,023 downwards.
CTGTTAAAAGAAAATAAAATACAATTCAGAACGTGTAAATGTTTAGAAACATAAATAATGAATTACCTAACTCGTTTGATGTCGTTGACGTAATTCGTCACGCAACATGGAGACTTCATGTTGCAATGATGAAATATCGGATCACATTCCACTCACAAGGGAATCAATATGCTCCCGAAAATTGACCATGTATTCCATCACGGTCTTAATTGTGACATCCTCTGCAACTGGAGCTTCTTCCATCATTGCGTCTCCACTTGGTTGCTCTTCTTCATGGCCAACGAGGTCAATTTCCTCCCTCTCTTGATCTAATCCGACCTCCTTGACACGCTTCCAACTGAGTTTTTCAACAAAATCATATCCCGCTTTTTTAATAAATACCATGTCAATCTTGCGGGTTAATCGAACAGGGGCGTCATGCGAAAAATCAACTTCCTTCTTCTTCAACAGATGGGTGATGACACATCCATATGGTAGTGTAGTTGAAATTGTTGCTCCCTTTGTGACCATATATACAATTGTATTAAATATGAGTTTTGCAATGTTTGGAGCCGTTTTGGATTTGGATTTATACTTTGCTATCCACCAATAATCGCTGTCTCGAAGCGTTGAATGTTTTCCCCCACTAGGCCGGATATACCATGTGAGCATTTTGTGAAACACTCTCGACTCTACATCGAGGTGAATTGGGTTATTTCTAGCAACCCGTTTAATTGTAGACCAATCTACACCATTTTCATCTGAATCCCCTTTATTCGCTACACCTAAACCCTCCGTAATAGTTTCCGGAGATATATATATCCTTCCCCATGACATGTGTATTAATTCCTATTATATTAGTCTTATTAGGCTCGTGCTGTAAGGAAGCATTGTTGTAGAAGACTCTAACTAGGTTGGGATAATATCTTGGTTCTACACCAAGGAATTTAAGCCAACCCCAAGATGTAAATGTGGATTTAAAACTAAATGCATATTTATCATCAAACAAGAAACCCAGGTCAATGACACGTTCGGGACGAATCTTCCTTACTTTAAAACTCGTCTGTCATCTTTGTTTCTCCATATCAGATCTAAAGTTCAGAGTTTCGAAGGACCTGATTTCCTCAGAAGAATCGTTTGTTTCAGAAGGAGGTTGTGGTTGAGAAGAACTGGGTTGAGAAGAGCTTTGAGAAAGACCGCGCTTCTGACACTGACGTTTTGGAGCCATTTTGGTTGGATGTTATTACAATGGAACACAAACACATTCAGGAAAAAAACTCCAATATAGAAATTAATCAAACCCATAAAATATCGATAAATTTACCTGAATATCTGATCGTCACTGTTATGATAACGCTAGTATTCTTCGGAGAGGAAGAGTTATCTTCTGCATGCTTGCCTTTATGTTTAGGGTTTTTCAATTTTAGATTACTATATATAATGAACGGTGGAAAAACACTTGATATTTAAATTAGTATCGACAAAACATTAAACAATTTCGATACATTATTTAGACCTATTCTCTCATAAAATCGGTATACTTGTACTGGTTAGATTGAAAAATTACCTAATACATTATACTTATGGGTTTAGATGTTTATGGGATCGACACTTTTTATATATGGATCGACACTTTATGGTTGCACCCTGTTTTCCATTCAATCTGGACCAAAAATATCGACACAAACTACAAAAGTGTCGACATATTATTTAGACCTATTCTCTCATAAAACTGCTATACTTGTACCGGTTAGATTGAAAAATTACCTATTACATTATACTTATGGGTTTCGATGTTTATCGGATCGACACTTTTTATATATGGATCGACACTTTATTGTTGCACCCTGTTTGCCATTTATTCTGGACCAAAAATATCGACACAAACTACAAAAGTGTCGATACATTATTTAGACCTATTCTCTCATAAAACCGGTATACTTGTACCGATTAGATTGAAAAATTACCTATTACATTATACTTTTGGGTTTCGATGTTTATGGGATCGACACTCTTTATATATGGATCGACACTTTATGGTTGCACCCTGTTTGCCATATTGTAAATTTGCCTTTTACTTTAAAGTAAATTTTGTAGTTATTGTACATACCCTCAATATATATGGAATGGCCATTCATTCTCGCACATGATGACAATTATGATGACATTTGGTATAATACAGACAACAATCTCCATATATCGTAAGTATCAACATGACCCTCAATGTGTATAAGAAACATGTACAACAACATACTGCTAACTTTTCTCATCTCATTCATAATTATATTCACATACAAAATTATAAATCGTATACAAAATTATAAATCTTATACAAAATTAACCCTACATTTACATCATTGCATCCTTTTGTTATTCTTATGTATCATGGCAGCTTTTGTTATCTCATGTCTTCGTTGATTTTGATTGTGGTTTACGAGATCGTTTAATATTCGCGATCGATCCCACTCTCCAACAACCTATATTCAAATTGTCAGAACGTTAAGTATTGTAAACTACAGCATTCAATCTATGACTTTTAACAATTTTACCACAAACGAATTTTTCTTTCCACTTACAAAATCACCAGTTGCCCCTGTAGAACCGATCGATTCCATCCACATCATCACATACATTCCGCAATCATGTTTGTTACAAAATTTGAAAACCACACATGTCAATTATGATGAATACTGCATAAATTAAGCTTTCTATTTGTGATAACATCTCATACCCATTCAATTGCTTATTCTTTTTATGCTCCACAAATTTGAAATTTTTCAAGGGATACTTTCCTAGAGATCCACAGGATTCAACCCAAATGCGTTTCTTATTATAAAAATCTAATATTTTAATCTGCATTAAAATAGAAGAAGTTATGATCCAAAAAAATTATGCATTATAATTTACATAATGTCCTTTCATACATACATACATACCAATCTCTTAGCATCCTTCACTCTCTGTTTAGCTGCTTCAGTTGTAAACATACTATCATATATTGTTGCAACACGATCTACCATATCCAACACCAACATATACGAATGTGAATTATGGTAGTTTATTGTGATCATGATCTGCAACAAATTTCATACACAATTTGACAAAATTCAACATTCTATATCCAAAAACATCATTTGCAATTGGTATGGTATCTTACCTTCTCACAGTCGGTGAATTTCACATAGTTATTCAATATGGGACCCCAGAAGGTAGCAATACTCTCAACACTTTCTTTGCTGTTGGCATCCAACGCCTGCTGCTGCAATTACGCAACAAACATTATTAATTTACCGTCTATAACACTACTTATTTTCATTTATTAATTTAACTCACCGCTAAGTGGTATGGAAGGTAGTCAATCCTCCGGAGTGACTTCTGAGAATCGTAGCATACTGTCCAGGCGAGCAAATCAATAACCTAACAAAATTAATTACACAATCAGAACATATTCAATAAGTTTTAACATTTTATACTTTCTACTTACCACACCGCCAACCCATTCCGTAGGCTTCAACGTTGCAACGTCGTATACACTAGCGAATTGATTTCCCATTGAGATTACAGAATATCTGTATGAATCATTAGGATTAATATGTTGTCATGAAATATTTAAATATAACTCACAAAGCAATATATTTCACTTACTCCGATTCTAACTCACTATTCCATAAATAATCACAAATTGCAGCTTCGATGTCATCAATTCCGCTTGGAATATCCGCTTTTTCACCTACAATTTGCATACAAATTTTTGTCACAACAACATAATAAAAATCAAATTAAGTTTTCTTTTATTCAACTTACCTTCTGCTTCTTCTTCTGGGGTGCAGGACATTCCAAATCCAAATCTGCTGATATAACACTCTCCGGTGTATAAACGACATCGACTTCCTTCCTCCTCATTTCTTCCATCTATTCTTCTTCCTCCTCCCTCTTTTCTTCTTCATATTTTTTCAGTTCATCGTATTTTTTTTCTACATAGCTCTTCATCTCTTTTATTTCACCCTTCAATTGATCTCCTTCATCCAAGTATTTATCAACCACCCCCTTCACCCCCGTAAATTCACTCCTCAATTTCACAACCTCCTTCACCACTCCCTCAAAATTTTCACCCGTCACCATCTTAATATCACCCCTTAACACCCCAACTTCTTTCACCACTTCACCCCTCAACACCTCTACTTCTTTCACCACTCCATCTATTTTTCCTTCCATTACCCCCTTATGCCTCTCAAGTGTATCTTCGACTCTCTCAAGTTTCTCTTCGACTCTATCAAGTTTCTCTTCGACTCTTGATTGTCTTTACATGATATCAAATTGGATTTTTTTGATATCAGCCAATCCAGACATCAAAATGTCGAAGTTACTATGTTTTCCCTCACCGTCGTCCCACTCACCGTCATCCCCCAATACAACCATCTCTCATTTCTTCTCCTCTGCCTCCTCTACATCCTTGCCAATAACCTTCAAAATTAAATTACAATATTAAGACATTGATTATATTCTTAATATTATTTAATTACATTTATTACCCTTTCTTGCTTCTTCGCTCTATCCAACTTTAACTTCACCATCACTCTAACCACCTCTTCCTTCCCCCATGCATGGATGCGTGCCACTCCGGTTTTTTCATAAGCCGGCACTGCCTCACAGCCCGACCAAAAATCGAACAGTGCAACCTGTATTTATAATAAAATTTATATTTTTATATAATGACCATCTAGCTCAGTTGGTAGAGCACAAGGTTCTTAACCTTGAGGTCGTGGGATCGAGTCCCATGGAGGGCATTTCATAATTCGGAGGTCTCTTACGGAAGTTGCTCTCAACTTGGTGTTGGGAGTAGCCTACTATCTTACCTCCCCCTTACCCCATATATATGGGAAAAAGGGACAACCATTTTTTATATTTTTATATAAAAACACAAAAAAGTTCTTCAACTCATTTACCTCTAAGATTGTTATGCACCATTTGAGGTATCTCTGGCTGCCCTTTTTAAAGGTGATTATTGATTCAATCAATCTCGAATGGATATATTCAGCCCAATTGAATTCACCCTTCAAGCCTTCATCGCAAATGAGCTTCATATGTTCCTTGTTCGTTGACGTATGACCCATTGGACAAAGAAAGATACCGACAAGGTATAATAGAACTCTGGCCTTCAGCTCATCCCCAACGTAAGATCCACTTTTTATTTCCTCTTCAATTTCAGCATATGTCACCTTCTGCTTTAAACCATATTTGGAGGCAAGTGCTTTCCAGTCCTTACTCTTACAGACTTCTACAACACTTTTGTCTTCATTTTCTACCCCCAATACGGCTGCAGCACATGGGATCCCGAGAGGAAATAAAAAATCACCATACTTAGCAATACATTGTCTGACATCAAATTGTGCCATCAAGGATCGACACAATTCCCTCTGAATAGGTCGATCCCTTACTCCTACCAATGATCCAAAACCTATTTCTCCCAACACATTCAACTAACCCTTCTCCTTAAGGTGTTTAATTAATGAATTCACCCTTTTAATGCTGCATCTTGTCGACACTTCCTACATTTTTTAACAATATATAATGTTATAGTTCTTATATATTTTGTATCAACGTATTTACAAGTTTAATGAATACCTTATTTTCATGTGCTTTCCTCCGTTCTTTGTATTCTTTGCTATCATTCCTTGACTGTGTGATGTAAGGTTCCTTTTCAGCATCACTCATTGAATTCCATTTGGACCTCACATCTTTTGTCACCTAATATTAAACATAAACGTTTCTTAATCAATACATTAACACTAAATACTACTCAATGTCAATTTCATTTTACATACCAAACCGCTCTGTGTGCCATTTTCCTTCATCCTTTTGCATTCAACCATACTGTCAACATTTAAAATTTGTAATCAATTTAAAGTTTATCGATACTTTAATCCAATTACCATTTCAATAATAATAACAAAAAGACATTGATACTTACTAGAAGTACATATATCCACCCTTTGGTTGCTTTCGAGTCTCGGCCTTAATTTCAAAGTCATCTGCGCCACCAACAATTTTTCCACCCATTGACTCCATTTTTCCTTCATATATCAGTTTACGCAAATCAAATCAAATACTTGTTACATACACTTTATTCAATATACAAATATAGATAACTACTCTTGTGGTAAAACGGTTTTCTTCAAAAGAATTTGAATTGCCACTACAAAATGTGTCGGCACATTTATACAACCTATAATATCATTTTTACCTATAATATTTAATAAAAGTATCGACATTTATATTTTAACTTGAATATCACTTTCTACCTGTAATCTTTCTCAAATGCTTCTTTACTCTAAAATCCCAAACAACACATAAAAACCCTATTTCCTATTACTGTAATAATTAAAAACTAGGGTTTCGACAACATACTTTTCGATTCGACTGCAGCAACAAACAAACAAACTTCGCTTTAGAAACGCCTTCTGATATGCAGCAACAATTACGCTTCGATTTCAAAAACTCATCCGTTCTATCTATTTTCAGAGGATATTTAGATATGACCTTTATATTTTCATCGGATATGTTATTTATATTTAATCGATACAAATACAAAAGTGTCGATACTTTTATGTCAGGTGTCGATACTTTCGAAAGGATATTTACCTATTTCTTTGAAAGTGTCGATAATTTATTACACGTACTTACGAAAGTATCGACACTTTCAATATATCCGGTATCGTTTTATCGGTTTTATCATTTTGGTACCGGTTTTATCATATTTTTACATGTTATATCATTGTGGATCGATATATTTTTTTAAAGTATCGACACATTATAGGCGCTAAAACTGCTTCTCTTTTAAATTCACAAAGTGTCGATCCTTATATAAAGTATCGACACTTTCAATATATCCGGTAACGTTTTACCGGTTTTATTATTTTGATACCGGTTTTATCATATTTTTACCTGGTATATCGTTTTGGATCGATACATTTTTTAAAAGTATCGACACTTTATAGGATTTAAAACTGCTTCTCTTTTAAATTCACGAAGTGTCGATCCTTATATTAAAGTACCGACACTTTAAATGTATCCGGTAGCGCTTTACCGGTTTTATCATTTCAATACCGGTTTTGTCATAGTTTTACCTGTTATATCGTTTTGGATCGACACATTTTTAATTTGGATCGGCACGAACCGACAAGTTAAGTTTGCCGGTTGCACAATTTTTTAATATTTCTTCATGACTTAGACCTACTACATTATTATTAGTCAACATTTCCGGTAGCGCTAAACCGAATTTGTTAAATATCTTTTAATGTAGCCGGTAACGCCGTATATTAACCCGTCTTTCCTAAGACAATCCCCTCAAATAAACAAGGATAGAACTCGCAACTTGCAAGCAAACCATTTTGCACAGTGAATTCCTTGCACGGTAATGTCAAAGCGCCTTTCAAAAAGCTCGTTTTGGAACATGTTTGTACTTGTGGAAGGTCATTTGCACATTTTTACGCTGACATGTCTGTACTTATGTGGCATGTTTGTATTTATGTGGGAGATCATTTGCACATTCTCACGTTGATATGTCTGTACTTCTGTGGCAAATCATTTTCACATTCTTACGCTGACATGTTTGTACTTATGTGGCATGTCATTTTAGATTTGGGAGTCGATTACGCTTGAGAAAGAATAAACACTCCCACCACCCAAAATTAATATCTAGCCGCTTATACATTGTCGTAGTAGTGGAAATTAAAATTCGAATAGAAAATTAAATTATGATCCATTTATTGAATATTGATTAATTTGTATATTATTAATAAAGAACATTTCATATTTTGAGAAGAGACCACGAGATTTACAGTTTAACTACTATGAATGATATCTCATCGATTTCTTCTCTATAAAAGAATGCCCTCTATTTATTCATGAGACTAAAATATAATATAAAAATAATAAAAGACGATAATTAAAGGACTAAAATTAAAATAATGAAAAATAAAGGGCAAAGCATTCTGGGTTTTCGTCCGAGCTGGCGCCACACGGGCATAGCATGGATCACCATTCGCGTCTTCGCGGGGAAAACTGACACACGGCAGAAGGCGCCCCAATCGTCCGTCGCTCATTCTAATTACCACATACTCCTCCCCTATAAATACCACCTCATACAACTCTCAAACCACACCAAAAAACACTCTCCTTCTTACTTTTATCATTCATTCTAACAAGCTTCAAGTGGGTTTTGTTATTTTTTTTAGAATGTAAAATTAATTTTATTATATTATAATTATTAAATAGTGTATTATTTTATTATATTTGATTGTGCTATTTTTTTATGCTTTGCAGTTATAAAATAGAAGGCAGATTGTCGCGTTTAGATATGAATCATATCTCGAGCCATTTTGTATATACGGTAACAATTTGAAATTGTGTTATGTTAATTATTTTGAATGTTTTATTTATTTATTTTTTTAGTATTAGTTTATATTTTAATTTGTATACTATTTATTTAATTAGGGGAATGAGGATATATTAGATCCATTTATTCATAACGCTAAGTTAGAGATATTGAACCGTGTCTGGTCGTATTTAGCCGAGGCTGGATTCAATTTCATAGCTAGTTATGAAGGACACTGTAACCTTGAATTCAACCTTATTTATGCACTAGTTGAGATGTGGAGACTAGAGATACACACATTCCATTTACCTTGTGGGGAGTGTAATATTACGTTGGAGGATTTCCTTACATTTGCGGCTTTCGGTAGATGGGGATGTCATTTCTGGTGTGACGGATAGTGATTGACATTCCTTGTACGAAGAGTATCTTGGAGATATCCCGCATAATTTCAACGGTGGTTGACTACAAATTTTCGACAGTTGAGCTACGATTTTTCCGAGGAAGAGGCTAAAATATTTGCCCATGCTTGCATATTACGACTTATAGGAGGGATCTTGATTCTCGATAAATATCGCAACCAAGTTCATTGTATGTGGTTGTATCACCTCGTCGATTTTTTAGTTGTCGAGTCATTCAGTTGGGGCTCCACAGTTTTTTTTTCATCTTTGTATAGAGAAATGTGTTGAGCAACTGATTATCGAAAAAATGCTATCGGCGGATGTCTCATGTTTATGCAGTCATGGGCGTGGTATCGCATGTCCTTTTATGTCCAGTGGTGAAGAACCCCGTTAGTCTTCCCGTTATTGCTGAGGTAATTTCAATACTGAGTTCATATATAAATAATTTTTTTTGAGTGTATAATGAATTTTTTTACACTAAATAGGTGATCATGTGTAAGGAAAGATCATCGTGAAATATCATACGAATTAGAAGAAATTCGACTACTCATTGATAAAAAAGCTGGTACATGAGTATGTATTTAAATTTTGTTATTTACCTTTAATTATCATTATATAATTAAAATATTATTTTGAAAAGACATATATATGTTTGTTGTAGTTTCAATGGAGTCCTTATGCCACTGATGAAATGAGACATTGTATCCCACCTAATATGAGTGGCCCACTAGATATATGGATTGCAGTGGTCCCTCTAATATGTTATGTTATTGTCAAGTGGCATCCGACTGATCGCGTGCTCTGACAATTTGGTTTCGTACAATCTATTCCAGAAGTACCTATAAATCTCGACAATTTGTATAACATCGATAAACGGGGAAAAAAGAAGTCAACTGGCTGATGAAACACAACGATTGGGTGATGATGTGAGAGGTTCGACATGGACACATTCCCTGTAGGAAGGCGATTTATGTAGATCAATATTTGGTTGCGGATGACTACTAACAGTGGTTCAACCTAAACGGTAAGTCGTTCCTGTTTTTTGAGGAAGCACGAGCCCGGAGTATTCATCGGCGTCGAGAAAGACATCCACTGTCACAGTCGCATCGTCCCCCGACTATTGGACGAAGAACATGAACTTTCGGTTTATCGTCAGCTGCAGCATGGGAACCATCCGACAGCCACTGTTTATATTGGGTTACATTCCAAAGCCGTTCTATATTGGGATGCATCAATTTCAGATGGCTCCAAAACTGTTTCAGACGCCACCGCCTCTGTAACATCCTCAATATCGGGCTAGTGACCTAAAGGTGAATTTTGAAAGCATTGTGTTCAATTTCGAAATAAGTTAAAAGTTCAGAATTTTAATTGGAGAATTTTGAGGTTGGATTTAATAGTAAAGTTTGAAAGTAATAAGGGTATTATGGTCTTTTCTAAGAGAAGATTTTTATTTCTCTTTTAGGGGATATAAAAACGTGGGAAATGAGGGAAATGAGTTTCCAGAGTTTTCTTCTTCTCCTTTCTTCTTCACGCGTGGAAGCCAAGAGCAAAGGTGAGAATTTTTATTAGTTGATTATTATTTGAATTCTAAGTTGGTTTTGTTTCTTTGGAAAGTAAGAAAGCTTAAAAAAGTCTAAAGATAAGCGAAAACTCAAAGATGAAGATGTTAGAAGAGATTAAAGAAAATGGGGTTTTAAGTGAAATTTTGAATAAGAAGGTTTAAATGAATTTGGAGGATGAATTTGACTTGTCATCTATAAGAATAAAAAGTTAGAAGTGTTAGAATTAAGTTTGGATAACATGGAAAATTGGGTATGATTATTGATTTCCATATGAAAGATGGAATTTTGAGGTTAAAGATGAGATAAATGAATATTAAGGAGTTTAAGTATGTATATGTAAGTTAGGAATATGAAAAGTTAGGAATATGAAGGATTTAATCCAAAAAGAATGAATTTTCGGGTTCAAAAAGAGGATTCTGGGCAGAGTGCATCGATGCATATTCATAGTGCACCGATGCATCAAGGTTGAAACCCAGAAATTGTTTGAAGGTGTATCGATGCACAGGTAGTGCATCGATGCACTCTTTTAAAATACAAACATCGAATGTATTTTGTGCACCGATGCACAAGTAGTGCATCGATGCATCGTTAGGGAATGCATCGATACACTGTACAGTGCATCAATGCATACCTTCATTAAAAGATGAAATTGGCTTTTCTCTTAGTCTAAGGAGTGATAGTTTTGAATATATTAATTAGTATACTGATAAGTATAAATGTATTATTATGTAGATATAGAATGAAAGCTTGTTCCGGAACAAACTAAGGATTAGGATTGATTCAAAGCAAATGAGGCCCAGGTGAGTGCATACAAGTTAGTTTATGATGTTTAATGGAAATAAGACTTGCGACGAGTCTATTTCATATATTAGAATGTATAAATTTATGATCATATGTATATGTTGATTTGAGTATATATGATATAAATTACAGTAGGTGTTAAATGATTTGTGTGAATACATGTAGTGTGATCAGTTATAAGAACTAATATGAATGATCTATATGATTGCATGAGAAATGAAATAAGTTATATGATAGATGACCATATATGTTACAGGGTATAGATGATCAATTATGAGAATCAGTATAATATATTTATGACTACATGAGATGGGTGATGAGTTAAATAAGACCAGACTATAGAGTAATATGAGAATATTTAAGAGAATAATATATTAATCAGAAGATAATAAATTAAGAGACTTTATGAAAATAGTATATATAAATTAGGGGACATGAGCATAACGATGATACGAACCTATAGGATAAACATTATATGAAAAAGTGATATGCTTAAAAGAAAACTATGATACAGAAGTTATAAAATGAAGAACTATAAAACCTTATGAGAAGGTTATAGGAGCTATATAAAACTAAATTAAATGGATAGAATAATTCATAATTAAATAACGTGAGAAAAGTGATAAGGGTTATATGTTATTGTACATGTTAGTATAATAAATCATGTAAGCTGATACAAAGGGAAAATGAGATAAAGATAAATAGCTTGTACCTATAGGATTGATATAAGATTATATGCCGGTGTGATAACATGTACAAGGGAACTAAGCTTTATGATAGGGATCCATGTGAGTATAAGTAATGTGATGGCATAAACTATATATATATATATAATATATATATATATATATATATATATTTATTTATATGATTTGGTATATGCCATTTGATTCATGTGTATATATGTTGATATAAGCTATGCAAAAGTGATCTATGTGACTAGATGTATATGAAACCTAAGTGATATGACTATGAGTTATGTGAAAAAGAATACAAGTAAAGGTGAAAAGCTATGTGATACGTGATATGTGAAAGTGAATTACATGTTTATGTGAATATTTGAAATGAAATAAATGATAATGTCCACGTTATGTGTCATGAGAGCTAGGGGTATAGTTGGCATGCCAATAGTCGAGGGTCTACGCGGTCCTTCGGGATATATATATATATATATATATTCTTTGGGACATTTATGAGGTCTTTGAGACACATACTTGGTCCTTAGTATATGTATATGATTCTTAAGGAATGATATGTGGTCCTTATGGACATTATTATATGGCACTACGGTGCATTTCTACGCGGCACTTCAGTGCATTTATACGAGCTGTGGTGACAACATTAGTGCACAACCTCTATAGACTCACATATCTATAGTTCTCACAAGTGTATCATGGGCTAATCAAAGAGATAACATAAATACAATATATATAATGTATATGCTTTTGGTGATAGGAAATGTGTTACAGGAATTAAGATTTATGGGTGTTTCTTGGTGAAATGATATATGTGTGATATGATATACAGAAATGATAAGTACAAGATCATGTGATAAATAATGTGATGATAATGATAATAATATATATGATAATGTTAAGAAAGTAGATGATGATATATGTACATGAGTGTATTTGTTATATAAAAAAGGTGTGTGATTTTGTATGAAATTATTATATGATTTTGTATGATAAGTTAGTATTAAATGTTCATGTGGTTTGTTATATGGAATGTTTTATGATTTTTATTATATGTTTTATTTGCCTCACTAAGTCATCGACTTAGCGTGTGATTGTTTCACACGTAGGTTCGAGAAGAATATAGAGAGCAATGCGGAGCAAGACAGGTCAATATCTCCTTTACAAAGTTCAGATCAGAAAATATATGTATTTGGCATGTAAATAAAAATTTGAATCCGATATACTCGAATTGGTTTTGTAAAATCATATGATACTAATTTATGTAGATTAGTCAATTGTATTTAGTAAAAGTTTTAAAATTATTCACTATTTTGTTCAAGTAAAGGTTTTGAAAAGTCAATGTGACATCTCAGACTCGTAGCCGGATCGGGTATGGGTTGGGGGTGTTACATTTTAATGGTATCAGAGCTACGGTTTAGCCGATTCTAGGCTTGAATCGAAGTCAACAGTGTTTAAAAAAAATGTACATGGCAACACGAAGTGAAAAAGTTTCTGGTCTGAACGGTAAGGAGTGTGTTGTCTTGTTAATAGAGTTCAATAGTTATATTATATTAGATGTTTGATAATGAGAGCTTTAAAAGTGAAGCACAAGGCGATAGACCTGAAGGTAATAGCATTCACCTGTCCTGGCCAGGCAGGGAGAAGAGCGAAAAAAAACCCTCAGGGAATGCCTGTACAAGATTAGAAAATGTCTTCATGATGTTGAATAATATTTTGATGTGTTTTCAATTTTCCACTTCTTTAACTCATAGAATGAATGTATCGAAGTAGTTGAAAAAGTTAAGAGCACCCGAGTTCAAGGGTGGATTTGAGGAAGGTTCTGTTGTTACAGACCTTTGGGTTAAATGATATGAAGATAATGATTAGAAGGGTTTCATTTTTGCAAATGGAGAAGTTAAATTGAGTAGTTTCGTTTCTAAGTGGACAAGCTAGAATATGGTGAACAAGTGTCAACATAATAACGTTAAAGGATCAAATGATGTGGTTAGAATTGTAAAAGAGTTCAAGAATAAGTGCATCAGTGATATGTTTATAAGATGAATGAAATCAGAGTTATGAATTTGAATCAAAGGGGTAGTATTGTGTATAAATAAGATTGTGGATATGATAACGGTTTGTATTCCAGATGGAAAGAGTTAGCGTTGGCTAACAAGATTGTGTGATGAAATGTATTGGAGTTATAAGATTGTAAGATATTGTCAGGATATGATGACCAAATATGAAGTGAATTTGGATACAGTTGTATACTGTGATCATAGTAAAGTGATATAGTGAAGGAAGTGAGGATTTGTATGTTTGAGTAAAGCTAAGGATTGATAAGAATAATTTAAGAATGGATACATCATTAATCCGTTTATAAAAACAAAGAAGTTAGAATGTTAAGTATGAATAATGGAAATTACATGATGTATGAGAATAAAGGTGGATTTATAAGTTAATTAAATTATTGTTGAGATAATTTCGAATATAAATGATGTATATGATTGATTGATTGATTGATTAGGGCTTGTGCCCTAGATTGAACAGTTGCTATTGATGAGTTGTAATAGTAAAAGTGATAAAGTTGTAAGATTTGGAAAAGATGTAAGGTTAAGTCAATCAAGTCTGATGTGGATTTAAATATGGTAGTATATTCTGATAACATAAATATGGTATAGTTAAGAAGATACGGATTTGGGTATCCAAAGGAAGCTAAAAGAGTATGAGAGTCTGAAGAAAATATATGACCTATGCTATAAGAATATTTTAAATTGGGGAAAAGTAATCGAATAAGGAAATGAAATGATTGAGTTTAAATGATCAGATATGATAAAGGTTATGTTGAAGTATAAATTATAAGTTGATTAGAAGTAAGAAAGGTTTGTCAGAGGATGTGAAAGATTGCTTGATTCTGCAAAATGTATGTTTTAATCATCCGAGATGAAGATTTAAAGTTATGTTTCTTGGTCAAGTAGAAGTAATCAGAGAAATAAAGAATGATTTATATGATTAAAGAAGTTAAGAGACAGTCAAGTGATGATAGAATGAAAGTTGGAGTATGATTGCAAGGCAATTAGAGATTGATGTGTAAATTGATTGATTTATGATTTTAAGTGATAAGTACTGATGTTATTGTATACCTGATAAGTGATATGATATGGATATATAAGGGAAAAGGTATATAAAGAACTAAAGGAATGAAAAGTAAGTTTTCTGATGGTGACAGGAAAGATTAAGTAAAGGAAGCAACATGAAAACATTAGAACATATGTTCTTATCAAGATGTGCAGTGAAAATTCGATGACGAATTTTCTTAAGGAGGGAAGATTTGTAACATCCTCAATATCGGGCTAGTGACCTAAAGGTGAATTTTGAAAGCATTGTGTTCAATTTCGAAATAAGTTAAAAGTTCAGAATTTTAATTGGAGAATTTTGAGGTTGGATTTAATAGTAAAGCTTGAAAGTAATAAGGGTATTATGGTATTTTCTAAGAGAAGATTTTTATTTCTCTTTTAGGGGATATAAAAACGTGGGAAATGAGGGAAATGAGTTTTCAGAGTTTTCTTCTTCTCATTTCTTCTTCACGCGTGGAAGCCAAGAGCAAAGGTGAGAATTTTTGTTAGTTGATTATTATTTGAATTCTAAGTTGGTTTTGATTCTTTGGAAAGTAAGAAAGCTTAAAGAAGTCTAAAGATAAGTGAAAACTCAAAGATGAAGATGTTAGAATAGATTAAAGAAAATGAGTTTTTAAGTGAAATTTTGAATAAGAAGGTTTAAATGAATTTGGAGGATGAATTTGACTTTTCATCTATAAGAATAAGAAGTTAGAAGTGTTAGAATTAAGTTTGGATAACATGGAAAATTGTGTATGATTATTGATTTCCATATGAAAGATGGAATTTTGAGGTTAAAGATTAGATAAATGAATATTAAGGAGTTTAAGTATGTATATGCAAGTTAGGAATATGAAAATGGAGGAATATGAAGGATTTAATCCAAAAAGAGTGAATTTTTGGGTTCAAAAAGAGGATTTTGGGTTGAGTGCATCGATGCATATTCATAGTACACCGATGAATCAAGGTTGAAACCCAGAAATTGTTTGAAGGTGAATCGATGCACAGGTAGTGCATCGATGCACTCTTTTAAAATACAAACATCGAATGTATTTTGTGCACCGATGCACAAGTAGTGCATCGATGCATCATTAGGGAATGCATCGATACACTGTACAATGCATCGATGCATACCTTCATTAAAAGATGAAATTGGCTTTTCTCTTAGTCTAAGGAGTGATAGTTTCGAATATATTAATTAGTATACTGATAAGTATAAATGTATTATTATGTAGATATAGAATGAAAGCTTGTTCCGGAACAAGCTAAGGATTAGGATTGATTCAAAGCAAACAAGGCCCAGGTGCGTGCATACAAGTTAGTTTATGATGTTTAATGAAAATAAGACTTGCGACGAGTCTATTTCCTATATTAGATTGTATAAATTTATGATCATATGTATATGTTGATTTGATTATATATGATATAAATTACAGTAGGTGTTAAATGATTTGTGTGAATACATGTAGTGTGATCAGTTATAAGAACTAATATGAATGATCTATATGATTGCATGAGAAATAAAATAAGTTATATGATAGATGACCATACATGTTACAGGGTATAGATGATCAATTATGAGAATCAGTATAATATATTTATGACTACATGAGATGAGTGATGAGTTAAATAAGACCAGACTATAGAGTAATATGAGAATATTTAAGAGAATAATATATTAATCAGAAGATAATAAATTAAGAGACTTTATTAAAATGGTATATATAAATTAGGGGACATGAGCATAACGATGATACGAACCTATAGGATAAACACTATATGAAAAAGTGATATGCTTAAAAGAAAACTATGATATAGAAGTTATAAAATGAAGAACTATAAAACCTTATGAGAAGGTTATAGGAGCTATATAGAACTAAATTAAATGGATAGAATAATTCATAATTAAATAACGTGAGATAAGTGATAAGGGTTATATGTTATTGTACATGTTAGTATAATAAATCATGTAAGTTGATACAAAGGGAAAATGAGATAAAGATAAATAGCTTGTACCTATAGGATTGATATAAGATTATATGCCTGTGTGATAACATGTACAAGGGAACTAAGCTTTATGATAGGGATCCATGTGAGTATAAGTAATGTGATGGCATAAACTATATATATATATATATTTATATGATTTGGTATATGCCATTTGATTCTTGTGTATATATGTTGATATAAGCTATGCAAAAGTGATATATGTGACTAGATGTATATGAAACCTAAGTGATATGACTATGAGTTATGTGAAAAAGAATACAAGTAAAGGTGAAAAGCTATGTGATACGTGATATGTGAAAGTGAATTACATGTTTATGTGAATATTTGAAATGAAATAAATGATAATGCCCATGTTATGTATCATGAGAGCTAGGGGTATAGTTGGCATGCCAATAGTCGAGGGTCTACGTGGTCCTTCGGGATATATATATATTCTTTGGGACATTTATGAGGTCTTTGAGACACATACTTGGTCCTTAGTATATGTATATGATTCTTAAAGAAAGATATGTGGTCCTTATGGACATTATTATATGGTACTACGGTGCATTTCTACGCGGCACTTCGGTGCAATTCTACGTGGCACTACGGTGCATTTCTACGCGGTACTTCGGTGCATTTATACGAGCTATGGTGACAACATTAGTGCACAACCTCTATAGACTCACATATCTATAGTTCTCATAAGTGTATCATGGGCTAATCAAATAGATAACATAAATACAATATATATAATGTATATGCTTTTGGTGATAGGAAATGTGTTACATGAATTAAGATTTATGGGTGTTTCTTGGTGAAATGATATATGTGTGATATGATATACAGAAATGATAAGTACAAGATCATGTGATAAATAATGTGATGATAATGATAATAATATATATGATAATGTTAAGAAAGTAGATGATGATATATGTATATGAGTGTATTTGTTATATAAAAAGGTGTGTGATTTTGTATGAAATTATTATATGATTTTGTATGATAAGTTAGTATTAAATGTTCATGTGGTTTGTTATATGGAATGTTTTATGATTTCTATTATATGTTTTATTTGCCTCACTAAGTCATCGACTTAGCGTGTTATTGTTTCACACGTAGGTTCGAGAAGAATATAGAGAGCAATGCGGAGCAAGACAGGTCAGTATCTCCTTTACAAAGTTCAGATCAGAAAATATATGCATTTGGCATGTAAATAAAGATTTGAATCCGATATACTCGAATTGGTTTTGTAAAATCATATGATACTAATTTATGTAAATTAGTCAATTGTATTTAGTAAAAGTTTTAAAATTATTCACTATTTTGTTCAAGTAAAGGTTTTGAAAAGTCAATGTGACATCTCAGACTCGTAGCCGGATCGGGTATGGGTTGGGGGTGTTACAGCCTCCATTTCAGATGCCACCACAGCAGGTTATGATGCCATCACTGTAGGGTTTTATGACCCCTCTAGGCGGATATTATAGTTCCATGCTTGTAGATCTAGCGTGGGCTTCATATGCATCATATATGGGTGTGATGCGCCACCATAGACTCAGACACCTCTGACCCAGTTTTGGCATTCATTAATGTCTATGTTTTCACTATTTTCACAGTTTTCTATGAGAGGTAGGATGATTAGTCATACACCTCCAGTGTCCTTATTCTATAGAGATGGTACATCGTCATCCATCCCTGATCAACAAAATGTACCTGATACTGATGATGATGATGATGAGAGTGAGGAGGAAGAACAACTTATATGAAGAAACCCTCATCGAAATAGGCATCCACCGCCCTGTGTAACACATTCGAGACGCAGACATCGATAGACTTGTTTAGTTTGTATTGTTTCTGTTGAATTAATATTTTGATATAACATTAAATTGCAAAATTATTTTTGGACTTAATTGAATTTGTCAAAAATTTATCAAAAATAATTCAAAGTCCAAATTAACTTGAAAAATATGTTTTAAATGTTTTCCGAGTTAGTCGAACCTTTTCAAAAATAAACTCGATCGTTTTTGCACTTTAAAGTTAAGTTTCTAAGGATTTTTGGCTAAAAGGGTCGATCCCCTAGAAAAATATATTGATCCCTTTGACCAAAGGATTGATCCCCTTTAAAAAATGATCGATCCCTTGGACAAGAATGAGTTTGGGATCGATCCCTTTTAATAAAGAATCGATCCCTTTTAATAAAGGATCGATCTATTGTACATTAAATATTATTTTTGGTTGTAGGTAATGGCTATAATGATCCCCAAAGGCTCCAAATGGCTACGATTACTGGAAAAGGTATAAATTGAAGGTCAATGCTTCCCAAGGTCATCAAGAATCATATTGAACTAATTTACCAACATCAAATATTAGTTTTGTGCTTAATTTGTAAATTCTTTGTTGTAAACACACTTAAAAGCTACGTTGTTTATTTTGTTCAAGTGTAATTTGAGTGATAGCTTAATTAGTGCAAACTTATTTGTCTTTGTGAGGTTTTTTCTTTAGTTTGCTAAATTTGTAATTACTTTTTGGGAGAGAGTGTATTTAAGGTTTTGGGGTATAAACCTTGAAGTGTTTGTGAGCTTAATCTTCACTTGAGTAGCCCATTACTTGAATGTAAACGAAAATAAAATAACACAAGCTGATATTTCAGAAAAAATAATTTTATCGGTACAACATCAATTGTTACGTGATGATAAAAAAGATGAACATTTTTCCTATTATGGCCTAGGTTTCTACAATGCTCACATCTTTTGTTTTCTTTGGACGTCTCTTGAATATCCATATCACAATGAATTCGAGTGGATTTTGGACGATATGTTTTCCTTAATAAGGACGGATCTGGTATAATCGGAAGTCAATTTTGAACCTCATTTAGGTCTTTCTCATTACCTATAAGGGAAACTAAAATTTATATACCTTAAATACTTCTGCAAAATCAGTATACGATATCCATAAAAAATGTTAAAGTCTTGACGGGTATAAGAGTAAACTGCTATGACATGGGAGCATAGATACTTCAAAGTTTGAAAAAACCCACAGTCACACCACTTGTCTTGTAGATTAACTCTGAACGAGTTAACTTAAATCCTTTGAAGAGGTTGTGACATTTCTGTGACATGAAATAATTTATGGGTTCGAGAAAAAGATAGTTACAGACATTCCATTTGAAACATCATTTCTTTTTTGTAGATTTGCAACTAATCTTGTGTGATAAACATGACCGTTTTGCATCCAAGCTTAAGCTTGTCCACCGAGCTTGGCAAAAAATGCTCCCAAAAAAAAAATAAGTCATTTTAACCAAAGCTGTAATTGGTAAATGGCGCCCCCCCTTTAAGGTTGTATTAATAGCCTCAGCCAAGTTGGTCGTCATGTGTCCATATTGATATTCACCATCATATGCATTTGTCCATATTTATTTGTTGATGAGACTGATATAATTGTATCATTTCTCATTTTTCCCTCGTAATTCTTGAAGCATGAACTCAAACGTCTGAGGTATTAGTTCGTAACCTGAGCGATTTATATAGTACTTATTGTTAAGTTCCCATAAAAAAAGAAAATTGTACAAAAATAAAATTAAGAAATGTGACATATACATGCGCACAAGTAATTGGCGTTCATCATTCTTCTTAAACTTTCCATGATAGTTCGTGGCAATATGTCAGACATAGTACCAATATTGGACATAGGGTGGTTGCCACATTGGACCCAAAAATTTCATTTCTGCTTTGATCCCAGCTTCGCGATATGAAATGACACAGATATTCCTCTCGTGACAACATGTAAGTACAAGTTTTTGAGGAAAAAAACCCAAGAATCTGTATCTTCTCCTTCAACAAGGGCAAAAATAAGTGGAAGAATATTGCGATTACCATCTTGAACAATTGCCAATAGTAGAACTTGCTTGTATTTTCCATACAAGAATGTCCCATCAATTTGGACCACATGCTTGCAGTATTTCACAACATTAATGCACTGTGGGTAAATCCATATCAATCGGTAGAATTGGCATTGATCGCGAATTATTCGATCATTGTTGTATGCATGACAAGTTTCGAAGTCCACTATTATCCCAAGATTCGGTCTGCGCACTACCCTAAACCAACTTGGTAGTTCATTGTAGGATGAATCCCACTCACCGTGTAGTTTTTTATGGCATTCTGCTTTGCCTCATGTAGGAGACGGTGTACCCATATTGAGACTGTATAGCTAAAATCAACACAACAATAGCTATATGGGAGCTTGCTTTGACCATGAGTATAATGGCTTGGCAAATAATATCAGAGTCCAAGTTGGGATGGTCATGGTTAATCCATCTAGCACAACATGTATGAGGACCTTTGTATATTGTTAGTTCCCATATGTTATTTTTCATCTTCCTCTTCGATACACGAACCATCTAGTTACATTCGTTATCACGTTGGACACAGTAGCAGACATACTTTTCAGTGGTAGATCGATCGACTCTATAGTGAATAGAGTTATGAATGTTGTAATTCTTAATAGCAATAATCACTTCTTCTTTCGATGGAAACTTAATTTCGATATATAACTCATCATTATTGATTGATGAGTTAAATCCACAGTCACCAACATTAGACATATCCTCAAATTATGGCCCGTACATTGCACCATAGTCAGTTTCATACATGTGTGATGGAGGTTCGGTGTGTACCATAGTTGTGAGAACTTCATCTACATCATCATCATCGAAGTTCATGTTGAACTACGGTGATTCTAACTCAACGAATAGTCCAGTCTCAGCACCATCTGCACCTAGCTCATGAAGAGGTTCTTCTGGTGAAGATGAAGGTTCCTCTACGATGCCGATATTTAGGTCGAACAAGCTGGAAGTTGAATGACTTCCCCTTGAACTTAAAGGCATCGTGTCATACGGCTTTTGAACTGAGTGTATGCGATGCTGATATTTTGAACTGAGTTAACAATCTGCACTGAAGCGAGGACAATCTTCTAGTACTTCCAACATGAATATTCGTTGAAATTTTAGTGAACAACTCCTCAAGAGTGATGTTTCTCTTTAATGATATTATGACAGAATGATTTGATACGAAGGCAACACTTGTTTCATCTTTTCTAATTTCTCCATCATAATAAACAATAGTTGAAATACGTCTCATTTTTAGAGTTTGAAAGTTTGAAAGATTGATGAGTCTTATATCTACAAAAATAATAGATTAAATACGCCTAATTAAATAAATAATATATGAACTTAAAAAATAAACTAATGCTAAAATATTTAAAAAAATCACAGTAAATTTAATAACACAATTCAACATTGTTACCATCTCGGGAAAATATCTCGAGATTTGATCCCGCCTTCCATTTTATATTAACACAAAATAAAACAAAATCATTAGTACAAAAAATTTTAGTAAAATAATTAAATAAAAAATAAATATAATATAATAATAAATAATTTTTTCTTCTAAAAACTATAATAAAATCTACTTAGATTGATAGAAGGAAGAATGTTAAAGTAATTTTGGTATGGTTTAATGTTTGCATTTGGAAGAATTTATATGGGAGGGAGAGGGGTGAGTCATCGAGCTTTAAGCCTCGGGTAATAATGGAGTACCCAATAATTCAATGTGAATAATGAAAAACGCAGATGGTGATTCATGCTTTGCCCGTTTGATGATCCACGTTTTGCTTACGTGGCGCAACTCGGACGAAAACCCAGTGAAGGTACAAATGGTGATCCACGCCATCTATGTCATCAAATGATTGTTAGATCGGTAAAATTTGGTCAATGAGTGTCTGACAAATAATTATTGATTGTTTGTGTGCTTTCTGGGTAAAAACACCCGTGTGCTTTCTGGGTAAAAACGCCTGCAACGAACATATTCGTTTTCCGTCCCACGACGATCCAACTGCAACCTGGGAACTTCTGCAACCCTTTTTCACGCATTCTCTTCCTCACAGCATTCACTTCATCCCACTTTCCCGTCGCAGCATATATGTTAGACAGTAGCACATAGGGTTATGGATTTTTCGGTTCTAATTCGATCAGTTTCTCTGCAACCAGCCGTCCTCTAGTTTCATCTCCATGTATTCTACAGCCACCAAGTAGTGCAGACCAAATCATAGCATCGGGTTTGAACTTCAGACTGTCGATGAAATCTTCGGCTGGCTGAATCCCATAATTAACCATTGTGTCGAAAATTTGACGACCCTCAGATACCTTCAATGCATGACTACATGCAGTAAGAATACCAAGGAATGTGACGTCATCAGACATTACATGTGTTTGATTCATCTAAAAAATATTCTCAATGCATCTTCTGCATAACCATTTTTAGCGAACCCGACGATCATTGAGTTCCAGCAACTAATACCGTTCTTGCTATTCGTTTCATCGAACACTTGAGCAGAACATTTAGCTTCCCCACATTTAGCATACATATCTACAAGGGCACTGGTTGTCAACTCATCTGAAACATAACCAGTCTTATAAATTAGAGTGTGGATCTGTCTGCCTTCTTGCAAAGAAGACAAAGCAGCACATGCTTTAATGACGCTGACGAATGTAGCTTGGTAGGGTAATACGTTGTAGCCACGCATCTCTCGGTAGAAGTGTAAGGCCTCATGGTTGCAGTCATTTTGAGTATGACCTGAAATTAAAGCAGTCCATAAGACAGCACTTTCCCGGTTTTTGAACTCCTCAAACAGAATTCTTGCATCTGTATCTCTGAGGGAGTTCATGTACATGCAAAGGAGAGAAGTCCCCAGGAATTCTTCATCACACAAAAGGCCGTTCTTCACTATAAGACAATGGAATTGCCTTCCTATGTTCATCTTATGAGGTTCATTACAAGCATCTAAAAGGCTAGTATATGTTACTTCAGATGGTTTCAATCCATCAACCTGCATCTCCTGCAATAGGATAATTGCTTTATCGAAATGTTTTGGCGCATATCCAGCAATCAAAGCATTCATGGAGACCGCACTCTGTCGAGGCATCACATGGAGGACTTTATGTGCATCCCAGATGGTCCCCGACTTGGCATACAAGTCTATAAGGGCACTTCCTGCATAGAGGCTCTTATCTAAACCAGATTTGATTGCAAGACAATGGACTTGCTTGCCATTCTCAAGATTCTGAAAATTTGAACAACCACTTAGTATACTAGCCAAGGACACTTCATCAGGCACAATTCCATCTAAAATCATTCTTTGAAACATGTTAAAAACCTCAACCTCATTCTCATCTTCACATATCCAACAATAATTGCATTCCAAGAAACATTATCTCTATCTTTGATGATCTCAAACTGCTGCCTTGCTTCCTTTAAAGCACCGGATTTTGCATACATATCAACCAATGCATTTGCCACAAATAAATTTGATGCGAATTTGTTCTTGATCATTAACCCATGAAATTGGCGACCTGTTTCCAAACATCCTAAGCTAGCACATGCACTCAAGGTACTGGTATAGGTGAATTCATCAGGGTGAGAATCAGACCCTTTCATCTGAGAAATCAGCTCAATGACTTCATCAGCACAACCATTTTGTTTATAACCACCTAGCATTGCATTCCACAAGACGGAATTTTTCTCATGCAACTCATCAAATACATTCTTTGCAGCATCAATTTTCACACTTGACATACATATTGATTAAAGAGCTTCCCACATAAACGTTCGAATTCAACCCTTGTTTAATTGCCTCTCCATGAACCAATAAGCCAAAGTCTAAAGCTGCTAAACTAGCAATTACACTCAACACGCTTCCGAATGTGGAGCGTGTGGACTTAACTCCAGATGCCCTCATATTACGGAAAAATTCAATAGCCTCACCCTCATAACCCCTCTTGGCATGCCCTGAAATCATCACATTCCAGGCTACGACATTCGGATTAGGCATCTGGGAAAACAAGGCACGTGCATCATCAAGTCTACCTAAGCCGACAAATGCATTCATGATGGTAACAAAAGCCACCTGATCAGGTATATGACCATCTTTCAGCATGGTTTCAAACACTTTTAGCGCCTCCTCAGTTAAGCCAACCTGAGCATAACCCGCAACCATCGATGTCCATGAAATTGTATCAAGATCCAATGACCCATCAAACACCTTCCTAGCGTCAGTTACATGATTAAACTTGGAATACATATCAATAAGAGAACCTTCACAGAAAGAACTCGCTTCAAGGCCCATTTTAACAACAAAAAAATGCATTAGTCTACCAAACCCAACATCTTTCAATCTGGAACATGCGGGTAAAAGAGTTGCAAACGTGAACTCATTTGGCAACACCCCACTGTTCAGCAAAGGTCCGATGCTCTTGACAACTTCTTCTACCAAGCCTCGTTTTGAATACATCGAAATAACCGAGTTCCAACCGAATACATCTCTCTTCTCAAGGCTATGAAAGGCTTTCTTAGCAGAATCCACATCTCCACATTTACCATAAAGATCGAGAATTGCATTTCCCAACAACCCTTTTGAACAAAACCCAAGTTCCAAACCTTGTGCGTGTATCATTTTGCCGGCTTTCAAAGCCCGCTGTCTTGTGTGAGACATTTCGTCGAACACGTAATGAGTTTGAGTTCTCCGCATTGTTGTAGACATAACCTTACTAGGTGGCTGTATCTCTCGGGTTTTGAGCTTCCTCCCAAGTGGGTTGACGGGGGAAGAATCGTTGAGAAGAAAGAGTGGTGAAGAAAAGAGCTTGGCTCGGACGTTGGTAGAGTTCTTGAGAGGAACTTTAGACGCATCGAGCCGGGACTCTTCTGGCATGGCTCGATGGAGTTAACAAGTTGGGTGAGTTAATTGGGCTGTACGAAAGCAACCATCCCAAAGACCAGAGCCCAAAAGGAAAAATCGTAGTGAAAACAGGAAATAGGAAGGGAAACGGAGGGTAAAACGGTAATGATAATAAAATAAAGAAAACAGGAGATGCGATTAGGGTTTTTCTTAGAGCTTCTTCCCCTTTATAAATGGTCGAACCCAGTTGATTACCTCATAGCATCTTTCTTAGTTCAAGCCTGCAGCTTTCTTGTATCGCATTGATTTTCCCTATCAATTTAGCTTCAAAATTCATTATTTTTAAAAAAAATTCTACTCTAGAATCTGCGCAATGATGAGAAAATTAGAGGAAGTCATGCACCACGCTGATAATCTGTGCTGATAATTCTCTCTACCCATATTTTCCTCTGAGCTTTTATTATCCCCCAATTATCTATCTTTTGATTTTTGAAAGAGTTTTTGTTTTCACGGCATTAGATTCATCTTCGCAAAACCCTTTTGTCTGCCTCGAAGATCTTCAATTCTAAGCATTGAAAGGAAAATTAAAAGTAAAGGAACCAGATGATGTGATCTTCTCCAAGGAGGAGATTGAACCATGATGCGGACCGTAACGCTTTATAGCTTCTGGGGATAATTATTGGTTTCTGATGGTTCCTCTTTCAATGAATTTTTCAGATGAAATTTAAGATTCAATCTTTTGCTTCAAGATCGATTTCAAATCTGAAAATGTTTCAAATATATCTGAAATTACTGCCTCTGTTGAAATCTAATTTGGAATAATCCCACTTGTTTAATCTCCGATGGAAGCTTAAATCTCCATGGCTAGAGCAAGAACAAATTTAGTTAGATTTACAAGAACTTCGATAGGGGCCAAATCATTTGCCCTCGAGAGTAAAGCTGCAAATGAGATAGTAAGTTGATTGAGTTCAACTTCGTCAAAATTTAGTGCACACTCAACGTAAATGGTCTATATTTTTAATGAGTTGAAGCTACTTATTTAATATCTAATTCACAACGTTTGCGGTAATTTAAAAGGGTATAATGTTTTGATAATGCTGTTAATTTTACTTTTAATTTTTTAGAACATATTTTCCCTTAAACGTTTCATGTTATGTTAAAAAAATTATTCTCATTCGATGAAAATTATTAGTCAATTGATTACCAACGATTAAAATTGATTCATCAAAAGCATGTCGAAAAAAATATTGACTATGATATGTCTAAATCATAGTAAATAATGACATGATAAATACACGTACATGTTCACGTGTGATATCATATTAACAAAAAATTTAATTTAATTAATTATAAATAATTGTTTTTTACTAAATTAATAACCATCAATCAAATATTATCATATAACTCCTAATTTTTTTATTGAATTAAAAAAGATGTTAAACCTCCAAAAAGAAAATACAACCAATGAGATTTGAATGAGTCCAATGGATGAGAGACTTAATGTCTACCAAGTCACTTGGATGTAACTATGAGGCTAATGACATTATTTAGAATATATTTTAGTCATCAAAACTATCGTACTAACACAAACATTTTTTTTTTTAATTTGAGTTAAATTTAAGTTTTTTTTTTAAATTTGAGTTATATTTAAGTTATTAGAATTACTTGATTCAATTTAAATTTATATTTTAAATATTTAGGGGAAAACTGCTTGCAGAACTCTTGAAAGGTGCCGCCATTGATGATACCTCCGCCATGGAAGCAGCTTCAAAGTGTCCAATCTTGAGGAAGACAGGCTAGAATTTTTCCCAGAATTCTTCAACTTTTACATGAAATAAACACCCTTTGGGGTTTCCTCTCTGTCCCTTCGTTTGAAACATCATCTGCAGATTGCTTGTTTTTATTTTTATGTATGTTGCTTAAATAAGCAAGTTCCATTGAGTTGGAACAATAGCTTCTTTTTATGTTGTTTTTAAATGAATCCATAACTTTTCCAAAATCTCAAAATGTTCCTTACAAAAAAGACATAATATATAAAAAGAAACGAAAATAACACATCGAAATATATATATATATATATATATGTATGTATGTATGTATGTATATATATAACTCCATTGATTTGGTTATTGAAATTGCATTTAACAAGTACTTATATCACGTGGTCAAGTGTCTTTTGCTATGGTTAATTTTGCTATGTCCATGGGAGTGAACCTTGATATGGAGCAGTCCCACAGTATCTGAACAGACCTTCAATCTCCGGGCATCCATTCGGATATGGGATCGACCGGTGGAAAGGATCACGGCCTACTTTCTTCTTCTTAAGCGATCCTATACATCCATATGGATCTTGTTGAAATTGAGCCCTCACCAATGCCTCGCCTTTCAAAGCCGCTTCTTTCGAAGTTGATGAAGCCGGTGTGCCAGTGTAAAAGAATCGTGACTCCGGAAAGCCGATAGCGGAGCGGTGCAAGTTTGCAAATCTCTCTTCCTTGAAGTCATAGCTTACAACCTGATCCAAAATGCAATTGGATAATGATGAGTTCTCAATTTACAATGCGAGGAACAAACAGCATTTTGTTATGAACAAAAAACTAACAAAGCAACAAGAACATATTATGAACAACTCGACTCGATCACCTCATCAAATCGCACTGATAGAGGGTGGAGTAGCAGTAAGAATACCGGAATTCAGAATGGATCAAGTAGGATATGCTTACACTTATATTTGAGGGTATGTCCCGGTAAGCTCTCGAAACCGACAAACACTAAAGAGAAGATTTTCAAAGCTATCTCTTGCATGCTCCTCTGTTAATGCCCTCCACTTCACACTCTCTTCTTTCCCTGAAAACAGTCGAATAAAGAACGACACTCGATGAGTCAAAACCATACTGTTGTAGAAACAATTTCATAGAATAAAGACGGGAAAGAAAAAAACTCAGAACTAGACCAGAGAGTGGAACTCTTACTAGTGAGCTAAAATGGAGTTAAAAGATCATGTACTTAAAGGAACTAATGGGAACGAAGCACAAACATTGCATACATAATCTCAAGAAATCAATAATCTCGATAATCTTAACTTGTCGAGTTTATGTTTCATACTTCAAACCAAAGGGAACATTCAAGTAGAACCAAGGCAAGCAACTACATCACATAATCAGAGAAATGGAGAGGACCTAATAAGTGAACATACCGAACCATCCTTTCGATTCAGCAACTGTCCAATAACTCTGCGCCTCACTCAAAGGACCTGCATCCTTCCTAGTCTCTCCGCCGCTAAACAGAAGCAAAGCCGAATTATCTCGTGCAGTGCTTTCGATTCCTTCCTTTACATGACTCAAAAAAGTAGCAGCCTGTCCTGGATTCTTCTGGTACGACTCCAAAAACCAAGAATCATCCTTATCAACTCTTCCACAAGTACTACTTGTATAAACCGAATGTCCAGCAACCATTACAAGATTCTTAAGCTTGGCATACGGATAATAATTACCGAAATCCTCATCAGGTTTCCCATAATTTCTCATCATTCTATAGTGGTGCTCATATAGAGATAAAACTATGAGGATAGTGACCCCAAATGCCAAGGAAACAAAGAAAACAAGGCATGGATGTAACTTGTAAAAGTAATGAAGCCTGTTAGCAAATGATTTGGTCATTCTAACAGGGAAAAACGATGAATTTCTAGACCTTTTGGTTCTTTTGATAGTACCTGATTCAATATCAAAGTCTCCCCTTGGATATGCATCGAAGGACTTTGGACTATTTGATCCAAATGGATAATTATTCATGATATCACAAATACAGCTGAACAGCTTCAATATTTATGCAGATAAAGCATGCCCAGAGAGGCAATTCAACAAATTATCGAGTAAAGATCATGAATTCTGATTCGATTCGACAAAACCAAAGCAAAAACTACGTAAAAGGAAAGATCTTAATCATTAAAGTTAAAGGAAAGATCTTGATCATCAAAGTTGCACCTTCGGAAACTGGAAATGAATCTTTAAAGAAGAACTTTTACTACCAAAACAGAGGCAGAAAGAGTAAACTTACAAAAACCAGGCAGAGTGGAGGAGATTCAGATCCAGAATTTCAGAGTTTGCTTATTAAGATTAAAAATGTCAGAGATGGTGAAGATGGGTTTCACCCATTTGAAGCCCAAAAGGTGATCCGTATGTTTTATAAAACTCCACTTGGTTTTCATTGGCAAAGCCCAAACCTACAGTTCTTAATGTTCTTGAAGCTACTGCTCATCATTTGCATTTGGAATGACTAATTTGGTTGTTGGTCTAGTTTTCACATATAGTAATGTTGCATATTGAAGTGTGTTCTGGCTACCATATATATTTCCCCTGTTAATCTTTAACATTGGACATGTTTCATATTGATTATGCCTTGTTTATTATAGTACATCTTAAGTGTCTTGTGTTTGTTGAATGATTGATGACGGGGCCTTATCAGGCTATCACACAGTCTTAGATGAAATCTGGAATCAAAAAATGGAACTTATCCCTTTTATAATTAAGTCGAATCCTTCTGATTCATAGGTCAGTTTCCATGATTTGCTTGCTTGTTTACATCATGTTTTTTTCCTTCTGGTTTGAGCTGGAAACTGCTGAATCTCTGGAAAACAGAGCAAATCTGTCTAATTTGTGATTTGTTTTAGTTTTATATGAATAGATAAGAAGTGTATAGCTAATGCTTCAATAGCTAGCCACTAGAGATTGATATGGTTTGCTCAAGTTATAAGTGGGCCAAAGCTAGCTTTTTTTCATCTCACATGACTAGGAACAATGCACCATTTTAAGAACATGGAAGCTTTAGGATCTTATTATATCTTTACTGAAAACAGATGTTGGGGAAGCTTATGGGAGATGGTGGTCCTTTTGTATCCCCCCATAATTCTCATGTTCAACCTTGTTCGTGCCAACCATGGTTTATGTCAAAGCCCTTGTCTTTTTCGTCGGCTCCGCTCGTTTGATGTCCACCGGAATGGGGTTCGAAAGCTACCCTTTTCCCTATTGGTCCCCTACTTGAAAACTGCAGCTGATGAATTGATTGATTTTGCTAGTACTGTGCCACTTTTAAATTATTGTTTTGCTTTCCGTGATCTATGCCATTGAGAAAGCTTGCTTTATTGGATGGTTGAAGTGACCCTTGATGACAATTTTGGTCTTGTAAATTATACAGTAATTGAGTAATATGACTTTAAAAGATCACATGGAATGTATAGGCTACCAGCTTGACGGCATTTGGATATCTTCCTTTATTCTGCAGGGTCACCTGCATATCTTAGCAGTTGTAAATGTTCCTACTTTGGGGAAAAAAGACGAAGGAAACAGTTAGTAGGTCCGATTCTAAAGTTCCATTATTCCTCTTCTGTTCTACAGGACAGCCGCCCCACTTGATCGAAAACAAAGGATTCGATATGAGTTCGTGAAGCTCGGAAACAGCCTCGCATCACAGAAATAAATATAACAATACTGAGTGTTTTTCGGATTAATCAAGCAGCAATTTGAGGCCTATACAAATGACTGTTAAAAACAAATACAGATGAAACTGAAGCACATTGACTAAGAAGTTGAACTGATGAGAGATTCGGATGATCTCGAGAAACTAGAACAATGAACTGCAGCTTTGGGGTTGTTTGCTATGCCTTTACAGAGAAGATTTGGTTTCTCGGAATCGTCGTTCTCGTGCCTGATCTCTTTCAACATTGCTGTTACGTCTTTCATCGTGGGACGTTCGTCGGGACATGGATTGACGCATAGGAGAGCGACGCCGAGCACTTGAAGCATTTCTTGGATTTGTGTGCCTGATCTTATGAGCAGCATCTGGTCTATAATTTTTGTGAAATCTTTCCTCTTTTCTCGAAGTTCAGTGTTGATCCAAGTGATAATGTGGACACCATCTGGAATACTGTTGTCTGTTGGTTCCATGCCTGTTAAAACTTCCAGGAGAACTACACCAAAGCTGTACACATCACTCTTCTCTGTGATCCTCATGCTGTATCCATACTCTGCAAATCATCATATTCATGTCACAATGGAACATATCCCGACACCGAAACCGAGTCCGAGTAACATATATACAGGATTGAACAGGGAACTAGTCCCTAAACATCTTCAGAAGGTAAAGGCAATGCCAGAAAGAAAATTCACCATATTAACTCACCTGGAGCAATATATCCGTAAGAACCTGCAACAATGTTGGATGCTCTCGGAGTCTCCGAAACATCGACAAGCTTTGCCAGGCCAAAGTCTGCCAGGAAAGCCTCAAACTGTGGTCCAACTAAGATGTTGTTGGATTTGATATCGCGATGAACTATTGGTGGGATACAATCATGGTGAAGATAAGATAAACCTTGAGCAGCTCCAAGTAAGATCTTATATCTTGCATCCCAGTCCAAGAACAAGTTGTTCTCGTGCAGCAATCCGGCCAGGCTACCGTTACTAATGTAATCGAACAAGAGTAATCTGGTTTTCCCATTGTCACAGCATCCCAATAGCCTCACTATATTCTTATGCCTTATGGATCCAAGTGTCTGAACTTCTGCAGTGAACAAATCCCTCTCTGGATACTCACCATTTTTTATTGGCCATAGTTTCTTCACAGCGACAACCTGCTTTGTCGGCGTCTCAACACGATAAACCACACCGGAACAACCCTTTCCAATGATGTTTGAATCAGAAAGACTCGGTAATACTTCATTCACGGAGAAGTTAAGCTTTTGGAAGGGGATGAAATGCCAGTCCAAGAAATCATCCTCATGTTTGGCTCCATGAACTCTGATGAATAAAAATACAGCAACAGTGACTACTACAATGGTTATGGTTACACTGAAAAGGGTGCGGAGGATAAGATTTCTGGTTGATCTTTTGGCATGGAGATTTCCACTTGAGCACTCGGTTCGGTTAACACAGAGATCACGATTGCCGGAAAAAGCAGCGTTGGGGAGATTATCGAATAACTTAGTGTCCGGAAGGATACCTGAAAAGTTATTGAATGAGACATCCAAAGAAACAAGATTGTCAAGACCACCAAGGACCATGAGGCTGCCAGTTAGCTTGTTGTGAGAGAGGTCTAAGTTGGCCAGTTTTGATAGATATGAAAAGCTTTCCGGAATAGGCCCTGTTAAAACATTCCAACTAAAATTCAAGAGTATATCGAGTCCCTGCAGACGACCGATCTCTTCCGGGATTGAACCAGTAATCTTATTTCTGCTTATATCCAACAACTGCAAATCCTTACAGTTCCCTAGTGACTTAGGAATCACACCTGTTATCGAGTTTCCACTGATTACCATTTTGTTTAACGATGTCAGCTTGCCTAAACTCTGAGGAATGGTGCCTGCTATGTTGTTCATCGAAAGGTCCAAGATGTTTAGATCAGCAAGGAAGTCAAAAGATTCCGGAATTGTACCTTGGAGCTTATTAGCTCGCAAATCCACCATTTCTAAACGAGTGCAGTCGCCAATATCGGGAGGAATTTCTCCGGTAAGCCCGTTTTCCGATAATTCGAGAAAGCTCAGACCATGCAGAAGGCCAATCCCTGATGGAATGCGACCACTAAAGTTGTTTGATCCCATCCTTAAACGGGTCAAGCTAGTGCAATTCCCCAGAGTCTGTGGAATTTCACCAGAAAGTCTGTTTGATAACAACAACAGCTGCGTCAAGTTCTTCAAATTGAACAGAGAACTTGGGACTGGACCAGTAAGTGAATTGTGTGATAAGTCCAAATGTTGAAGTTTCTCACAGTTGGCTAGCTCGATCGGTATGCTTCCGTGAAGCCGATTCTGCCATGCAAAGAACTGAGTAAGCTCCTTTAGTTGTCCAATGGCTGCCGGAATCTCACCGGAGAATTTGTTGTTATCTATCTCCAATTGCTTTAGGCTTGAAAATTTGCCTATGAAGGAAGGTATGTTACCAGAAAGGTTGTTCCCTGACAAAAGAAGCTCCTCCAATGAAGCCAAATTGGAAAGAGATGAAGGAACCTCCCCAGTTAGATAGTTCAATGAGAGATCAATAATAACCAGACCAGAACAGTTCCCTAATGAGTCTGGAATTCTCCCACTCAGCTGGTTCTGCCATAGTAACACTGTTTTGAGATTCTTCAATGAACCAAGTTCTTCAGGAATCTCACCAGAAAGTTGGTTTCCATAAAGAAACAACTCCTCCAAAGCTGAAGAATTACCAAGTTCTGGTGGAATATGACCATTAAGCTTGCTTGTATAGATCAAAAGAGTCTTGAGATTCTTTAACTCCCCCAAACTTCTCGGAATCTGCCCCGAAATACCGGTATCGGCGAGTCCGAGAAAGGCTAGTTGTCTGCAATTCGATATATGCATTGGTATTTCTCCTTCAATACCTTTGTTCCCCCCTGCCCTGAAAATCTCCAGTGAAACTAACTGTCCAAGCTCTGCAGGAAGCTTTCCCGTAAGATGATTATCAAACAGTTCGAGCAACCGAAGATTCGAGCAGTTCGCGATCTCCCTCGGTATTCCACCGTGAAAGATGTTCGTGTTCAACGACAACGACCGTAAACGAGACAACTTCCCGATCTCAGCTGGAATATTTCCCGAGAAAGCATTGAAACTAAGGTTCAAGGTGATCAACGACGACAAGTTCCCTATTGAAGGTGGAATTTCCCCTGTCAAGTTCCCACGTGAAAGAACAAGAGCAGTAAGATGCTGGAAAGAGACAACCTGGGAGGGAAAACTTGTCTGAAGATCGATGTTCGATATACTGATTTCACTAACGAACCCTCCATGATTACATCTGATGAAATCCCATTTGCATGGATTCTGGTGGGATGGATTCCATGAAGAGAAGAAAGCAGAAGCAGCAGAAGAAGAGGAATTGAAGGTTGAAAGCCATGAAAGCAAAGAGAGGCCTTCTTGGTTCAAGCAAGAAATGGGAGGAAGGAAGTTGAGGAACAAGAGAAGAATAATAGCGATTGCATTGCTTGTCATGATGAGGATTGTGTTCCAACACTGTTCTGTCTCTCTTCTAGTTATAGATTATCCAATGTCAAACTTTCAATAATTTTTTTTCTTTTGGAGCCTTTCCTTTTTCTCCCCCTCTTATCAAGAGGATTGGAATCGTGAAGTGAAATGCCCCCCACTATGCATCCATAATTACTGAAAACAATGTTACATCTTTGCTTCAACCTTAAAAATCTTTGTATACATAGAATTAAATTTAAAGATCAAACCTTTATTATTATTACTATTATTTGTTGATGGTAAAATTCGGATTGCGACAACTATTCACTTATTCTGATTTGGGTGAAAGACCGCATCCGATGATTTTCTTTTAAAAAATAGCGAGTCAATAACGATGAATAGTGTGTTGCTGAAGGAGATAATTTAGATATTTTTCAACCACACATGAAGGTTTATATATTGATCCTAAGGGGATGTGTCAGGTTTAGGGTTATAATGGTTATATGTAGGTTAGTAAAGTGAATTGACTTGATCATCATAGAATTCGTTGATGATGAGAGTCCCAACAGTGAGATCAATGGGTTGTACAAGAAACACCCAAATTTGATTGTAATAAAGAGGACATATATACCTGACATTTCTTGTACAAGACACACACATATGTACCGAGTAGAAAAACAGATCAGCAAGATACAAAAACAAAAACAAAATCTCAATGAACTATTTAAATTGACATGGATAGAAGAATTAAATGGACATGCATGCTTTACCGGTATTTTCTGTAATTGTTTCTTTCATTATACAGATATATACACATGTATGCATGTATGTGAAAGATGATGGATGGTTACTTGCAATTTTCCAAACACTTTCAAACAAAGATTGCTTATCTTTTCTTTCATCGATTTAAGTTGCATGACAACTCTTGAAGGTGTCTGAAAATGACAAAACAACACCAAAGAACAAAAGAG
Organism: Hibiscus syriacus; assembly: GCF_006381635.1. Classification (NCBI taxonomy): domain Eukaryota; kingdom Viridiplantae; phylum Streptophyta; class Magnoliopsida; order Malvales; family Malvaceae; genus Hibiscus; species Hibiscus syriacus. The sequence continues at coordinate 1,529,479 of NW_024063020.1, read as the reverse complement.
AGAAACATGGTGGACACCACATTATTTGTTTATTTATCTATTTTATTTTTTGAGAACTGGTAAGGTTTCAAGATCAGTTTGATATAGGAAAAAAAAGAGGGTTCTTAGCAAGAAAGCAATGGGCAATGATGTTAGTACAAAGGATTAGAATTTGGGGTATATGCTCTACAGTGGCGGATGTACATTGTTTCCGGTGTGGGTACGTGCTCAACTTAAAATCTGAGTTTTCTTTGATTACTTATTAATTATATCCATCTTAAAATTTTATTTGTGTTCACCTGATATAAAAATTTTATAGCATTAATATATATGTACTCACCCTAAAAAATATTTTTAAATAGAACAATGATGCTTAAGTTCCTTTCTCTCATGCATGAACCTCCCATTCCCACCCACATGCAATATTAGCCAATACCCACTACAATATGATGCCAAATTTGTCCATTTTACTCTTTCTTATTGGCTTTTTGCCCTTTTTATATACATATTCATATATATATATAATAAAAGAAGTTAGTAATAATTAGTTAAAATAAATAAATGAAAAAATAAGATTTGTATTATAGTAAATATCACTACTTTAAAAATAATTTTGACTCGAATAATGTAATCTTGAATAGGATAAATTGATATATAATCCATGGATCGATTATATTGAATATTGTTTAAAAAATTAGTGTCTCATTCCAATAGATTAACTAATTGTTAATTATGGACCTTATTTTTAATCACTCAATAAATATAAATTTAGACACATAAAAAATATCAATATTTAACTATGGTGAAATTTACTTCTTTGTATTACATCTCTATATATATTCTTTTAGAGCTTGCATTACCTTTTCATTGATCATGGTAAAGTATTTATTTTATTTTCAAAATTAAATAGTTTGGTTTAATCGGTTAAATGAGATTTTTTTTTTCATTGGATCATATCACAGTCTTCATCTTATTATAATTTTGATCATTTAGTTTTTTATTTATTTATTTTTTTCTAGTTCATCGGTTTCTTTTAAGAACTTCATTTTACCTAAAGGAATGATGGCAAATGGTTGGCAAAAAAGAAGGAAGGTTGATGTTTTGGTTGGGATTGTGTAATAATTATTACAATATTACACTGTACTAATTATTGCTGTGTTATTACTTATTATCATTGAGTAATAATGTGAATGATCGATCTATATAAAGATTTTACTATACAAAATTAATTGCAAGAACTAAATACTTCGACGGTTAAAAGAATCGTTATTATTCTTAGATTTATCAAGTTGGAGTATCAACGTCTGCAAGGATGATTGAGCATTATCAAATGATTAAAAACTCATAACATATATCACTTTCTAATCACCTTAGCTTAATAAAAAAATATACAAAATTAATTGTATCCAGAAATGGATCAAGAAAGAAACGAGCCGGATAGTCATCTCTCAAAATAATTATCTTATATTTTAAATATTTTTTTATATTTTCATTGATAATATATTTTTAATCCCTAAAATTTTATAACTTCTTTTCACCTTACAACTTTAGAAGTTACACCCTTAATATTAAATTTTACATCCACAGTCCAACCCTAATTGTATAAAAAATATAACATATATATGGGTTGGTAAATTATAAAATACTTACATATTTATTAGATAATTTAAATTAAATAAAGATAATTTTATATATATTAAGGCTTAAAATAAAAATAAGTAATTAAACTATGCACCTTTTTTACTTTAAGACTTAAACTACTTTTTGGTCAAACCTGGTGCTTAAACTATTATATTTAATTAAGTCATAATATTTTAGTTAGAAAATTATTTTTCGACCAATAAGATCTTAACATGTCATATAAAATTAGATACTAATTTTAACTAAAAAAATTATTTTAAGGGCTTAAAGCAAAAAGGAAGTAATAAGGATTTAAAAAGTGATTAAGCTACTTAAAATGGATACATATAATAGTTTAAGTACCTAGTTTGAGGGGGAAACAATTTAAGAACTAAAATAAAAATAATATAATAAAGTATTTTTTTAATTTAAGACTTTATTCAATAATAATTCAAGCTAAATAGAATAATTTAATTTCTAAAATACATTATCTCCCCTTATTTTGTCGAATATGCGATTAGCATTGGGGAATAATTTCGTAATGAAAGGGTACAGTTATAATCACTTCTTCGACGAATATAAATATGTAAAATAAATAAAAAATACCATTAGGTTGCAGCAAAGGTGTATGATGCAATTGCTTATCTTTATTCTTTATGCTTAAATTCGGACATTAATTATTCGATGTTCTATAATTATTTCGACTTAAGTAATGTTTAATTTAGGTTATTGATTTCTTTTGCTATTTTTCTTAATTTTTTCTTTTCGATAATAGATTTTCCTTTTCTTACCTAAAATAAGTGCAAGTATTTCGATTTTAATCTTATTAATTTTTATTATCATGAACTGAATATAAGATAGCATATATTAAAACACTTTAAATCATTTTACATTAAATTCGTATACAAATATATATATATATATGTAGTGTTCAAATATAAAGTAATATTTGCTCATAATTTTTCTTAGTCATTGACAACGTATATGCACTTTATAAACGCAACTGCTCGCTCATAAAATGAACTAGGGTCTGTTTATTTCACGGAAAACAGATTCCGGAAAATGAATTCCGTAAAATAAATTACATTTCCAATAAAACATTTTATGGAAATCATTTTATGATATTTGGATGATGTTGTGTAATTCATTTCCCACTTATTGATAAACTTTTTTAAAAATTCTTTATTATAAACGTTAAATACAATAAATAATATTGTTTATTAAAAAATAATAATAATAATTTTTTGAATATTATAATTATTTATTTAATATTATTTTATGTCAATATTATGATTAAAATAATATATTTATAATTTTATAAATAAAGATTTTAAGATTATTATATTTTATTAAAATAAAACTATTATAAATTATATTAATTATTTATTAAAATAAGAATAATATATTATTAATTATAATATTTATAATATTTTTAAAATATTAGAAATTATAATATTCTAATAAGAATATTATATTATATTTTAAGGAGTATATATTAAATATTCAACAATTCAATAATATTATTTTCATGAAATTAATATATAGTACTAATTTTATTAATAATTTATTATATATTATTGAAATAAAATTATAAAAATTATATTTTATGATAATATAATTATAATAATATTATATTATATTATATTATTAAAATTATCAATAAATATATATAATAATTAATATTTTTATTAAAATGACACTAAAATAATATATTAATATTAAATATATAAAATAATAATATTTTGAGTGTTTATGCTTTGAATTGAAAAGTTTGAAAAATGACTTTCGAAAAATCATATTGTAAGTCATTTTCTAGAAAACGCAAAAGAAATTCAGTTAACTAGGAAAATGAATTACATTGACCATCTGTTTCCCACTAACCAGACAGTGAAAAATGAGGAAACATTTTTCGAAAAATCAATTATAGAGAAAATACATACCCTTGTAGTAAATTTTTTTTAAAGCAATTCATACAACATTGACAAATAATACGATTTTTGAACAAATATAGTTGCTTGAAATTAGCAAATAATTGTCTATCGTTTTTTTGGTTGGATTTCTGCATAAGCAACTAAGATGGATGAACGAATTGCTAAAAATCATGATTTTTTTGTTAGATTACTACAAGCGCTATTAAGTTAGATGAAATGATGAGCTAATAGAATTTAAATGTCGGCCAACTTATAAATTATTTGTTTCTTTTCTTATAAAATTGTGTGCATGTTATCTACGGATAAATACAAGATTTTATTTCGGGAGTGAATTTAAAATTTTGTTAAAAGAAATAAATTTATAAAATTTTAGAGGATAAAGATAAATTATCAATAAAAAAATATTTTTTAAAAAACATATAAGAATTTATTTATTTATTTTTTGAGAAATAACTATCCTCTCAACTAGGGATGGGCATGGGACCCGAACTTGACGGGTTCCGACCCGACCCGATAGTGTTAGGTTTTTTTTTAAAAAAAATTCAGATTCGGGTCGGCTCTGGTCGGATTTTTTAAATGTGCTGTTCGGGTCGGGTCAGGTTCGAGTTTAGGGTAAAAAATATCCGACCCGAAAAAATATATAATTTTACCTTATATATTTAGAAACAATTACAATAATATCTCTCTATATATTATTTTTTTCAATTAAGTCACTGTTTTTATTGAATAAAAATAATATTTTTATTATTTCGGGTCGGGTCGGGTTCGAGTCTAGTGAAATATTGTTTTGGTCAGGTCGGGTCATATCTCTGGTGGAGGTTTCCTTGTTCTCGGGTCGGGTCGGGTGGATCAAAAATCCGACCCATGCCCATCCCTACTCTCAACCCTTTATTCCATCCCTGATCATATAAAAAAAACTATTAAAAAGTAATAAATGTGCCAAGTCCCTATCTATGCCCAACAATATTTTCAAATATTTTCAAACATTAAGAAATTGAAAAATGATCTATTGATCCTATAACATTATAATTAAATGGTTATTAGACTTCTCTATAGGTTTGTGGATCATTTCAATTCCAATGACATTTTTATCCATTTTTTAAAGTTAAAACTTTATAATGTTTCTTTGCCTAAGATGGTATAGTTTATTAAAATCCGAACTCGTGAATCGTAAGAGTTAATTGTGTCACGTGTACTCAGAGTTTGACTCTTGTTCTAAATTGATCCCAAACTTTTAAATATTTTAATTTTATCCCTAAAATATGACTATGACTATCATTCTAAATTAGTCCTCGGACATTTTAACATGTAAATTTCATCACCAAACTATTATCTTCATTCTAATTTGGTCCCCAAACATTTTTAACATTCCAATTTCGTCCAAAATATACACTTACTAATCACATCCCTTGTTAATAAAACCGTTAGGCCAAGTTATATTGCTATATATTTGAAAGAAAGAAAGAAAATTAGGTTAAAATATGGTTGAAACTAATTACATATTTGGATGAATTTGGGGATGAAATTGAAATACTCAAAAGTTTGGGGACTAATTTAGAAAGAGGACATAGTTTAAGGATGCAATTAGAATTTTAAAAGTTTAAGGACTAATTTAAAAACTATAGTTTGAGGATAAACTTAAAATATTAAAAAATTTAGAAATTAATTTAAAAAAAGGGCAAAATTTAGAGATATATAATGTAATTAACTCTGAGAAAATGGAAGAATAAAGGTTTAACATTTTCAATAGGTTATAAGTTTAAATAAAATATATCCTTTTAGTCAGGGGTGATTCCGGCAAACACATAAAGTTCAATCTATTTTTTTTACCGAACTAAACTATCTCAATGACTAAAGAGATGATTATTGTCTCTAGAAGTATCGGATTTGAGTACCAACATCTATAGAGGTGTTTAAGCCTTCATTATCGAATAGTTTAGAATCTTTAAATTATATACTACATTGTAATCATCTAAGTTTAATAAAAAAAAGGACATTCAATCTTTTAAAATGGTTGAATAAGGATTTAATATTTTTAAATTATATTTAATTCAATATTTATTTTTTTAACTTAATATAGGCCTAATATTTCTAAATCTACTTAAATAATTTATTACTTAGTTAGACTTAATGATGTAGTATAACAATCATATATGATCCATTGAATGATTGATTTAGATCGGATACTACAAAAATTTATAATAGAACAATTATTCTAAATAAGTTTATCTCATTCATAATATCAAAATTCAAACTTTAAACGTATTTAAGAGGTATAACATCTCTTCTCCATAGACTAATTGATAATTAGTTAAACAAATTTCTTATGACCAGTCATTTTAACGTTTACGAACACTAAACTACTAAAGTAGATTAACACTAAACTACATAAGCACCAAGTTGTTCAGTGGGAAAACAGTCGAGACCGAAATCTTGAGATGGTCCCATGAGGAAGACAAGGGGGGAATATTTTTAGAAAGGCATTAAAAAACAAACAAATGGAGAGAAAAAAATTAAATTGATTTTCAATTAATAAAAATTAATGGAATAAGCCGGAGAAAAGGTGGGGGCAAGTGATGGCCCAGCCTTAACAAGTGGACTGATTTTATTTTTATTTTCTCGACATTTTCACTTGGCTAGTACAAATACTTAGGGCAATCACGGACGCTTCCTCTTCATTCAAATACGTATAAAGAATTCATCAAGTGACGTTAGTAATATACAATTAGTATTTAAATTATCAGTTTTGATCTGTTTTAGTACGTAGTTTTTCAATTTTTCCAAAATCATACTTAAAGTTTAGTTTTTGTGTCATTTTTAATTCTCATCGTTAAAAACTTAACGCATTTAGTACTTAAACTATCAATTTTAGTCCGTTTTAATACCTAAACTTTTATATTTTTTTTCTTCAAAAATTAACGTTAAATTTTGAACAAGGGTCATAGGCAACCCAATATATCTTATGAGTTGCACTATATCAGAAATTGCTTTCACTATGAGCATTTTAAGAATATTTACAAATAATCCAAGGGAAACCACTGGAAGACAATAACAAAGATGTTGAGATATCTTAGATATAGTCAAATTTATGGATTGCATTATTCCAGAAATCATGTTGCCCTAGAAGGATACTCCAATGCCAGTTAAAAATGTGACATTCAAGATACCAAATGTACAAGTGGATATATATTCACTTCAAGAGGATGATTTGTTTCATGGAAATTTTCAAAAGAAATGATTATAACTAGATCCATAATAGACTATGAGTTTGTAGTTCTAGACAAATCTGGAGAAGAAGCAGAGTGGCTTCGATATTTTTCTTGAGGATATACCTGAATGGCTAAAACATATACCCACAATATGCATATTTTTGTGACAACCAAGTAACAATTGCTAGAGCACAAAATTTTATGTATAACAAAATATGCATAGTTGACACAATACCGTTAGACAATTGATCTCAAATTGAGTTCTCTATTGATTTTGTAAGATTAAAGGATAACATCGCAGATCCTCTAGCCAAAAGGTTAAATCGAGATCAAAAATGAGAAAACATCTAAAGGAATGAGAGTTAAACCCATGGAAATCAAATGTGTTTTGTGAAGAAAGCTCTACCTTATTGACATGAGATCCTTAGATCTAGGTTCAAAGGGACAATCTAATTACATAAATTGTGTTGTTACTATGGGTGTTTCTAATCATAAGTTTGTTCCTATTATATAAACAATGATTAAAGTGGTATGGGTTAAACAAGGCTTTTAATTACCATTGTGTTCTTCGATGTGTCGAACAACATAAGTCACATATGTGATAGGTAAATGGAGTTGCTTCAAAGAGACTACAAGCCATAGTTCTTTTTAAACTTGTGTAGAATCATGTAATGTACACGGCTATATGGACGTAGACATGAGAACTAATATACTTGTCAGAAAGACAGATGTGTGAAGTATATCATCATTTACACAAACGATAGAACAATTTAATGACATCGCATCTACTAGTTAGTCAATAAAGTAAATATACTGTCACTGGGGAAGGTTCGAAGGAGGACACCTACCTATCCCATGAAAATATTGTTCGTATGGTCTATCATCACATCGATTCATAATGTTTTGATAAATTGAAAACTTTAAGGTATAATATCTATGGGTAAATGTGGATATTCAAAAAATCAATTTACTAATTCATTTTGTTCTCCGTGAGATCTTTACAACGATATCTCATATACTGAAAATAGTTGAGTGATGAATGAAAAATTGATGTTCAAAGTAGGGTACATGTGAATTGTGTTGTGTAAGGAAAATGGAAAGCACATATCCCACACTGATAGGATAACCAACATGTGGATGGTCGAAAATCTGTCTTAAGGAAACTGTGCAGCTATAGGCCACAACTTATTTCCATTTCGTTATTATGTCGATATTCAAATTTTTTATTCTAAACTATACTCTTTAGTTATTAATAAAATATTTTTTCTTTTTTCTTTTTCCTTTCGAATTGTTATTCTTGTAACAAAATCATGAATAGATTATGTTTACAAACGTGGAAAGGGCAGAAATCTCTTTCTTTTTTTCTTGTTGTCTTGTGATAGCTTACCTTGTTCTCTTCCGAGATTTCATGGATTGGGGATGAGAAATTCACAAAGCAATAAGAATAGAATCGGTCTGATCATTTATACTTCTTTAATTGGTAGAACTTTTAGTTTAATAACAGATAAATAAAAAGTTAATAAAAATTAATCAGAAATATATAAATAAAAGGTTTAATGAAAAAATAATTGTCCACACCATAACATATGTAACTTCATGCATCTAAAGAAAATTTCGTTCAAAGAACATGTTCAACATTTTCAATGTTACTCTTTTAAGTGTATATGTCATAACGGCTATTAAAAATTTGTTATTAGACACATTTTGCATTTAATTGAAAATTTTATTTAGAAAAACATAAATATATTGATTTTTATGAGAAAAAAAAACTTAAATTCTTTGAAAATACACACAAATTTCTATCCATAATTTCATCCAGTCCACTATTGCTTCTTGTCCGTCGTACAAGTGGCAAAAACCTCGAATGAGTTTGGCCTCTTAGAATGAGTCGGGGATGATCTCCATCTGACGCATTAAGGCCATGCCTCGGAAGAATGTGAGGAGTTCACTAGGATTGGTCTAAATGAAGCGTGGGGGGGTTCGTTCTGGTGAGAGGTGAAAGACATTGAGGTCTTAACAGTTATGGGAGTGGTGTCGGTGGAGATGGAGGTTTCAGATTGGTAGAACGAAAAGAAAAAGAAGGAATTCAAGCTTTTGATTGGTTGTTTTTGAGCGAACGGATACAAGCTTTTGACGGAAGTTGAACTGACGATGGCAACTCGCGATGAGAAAGGATGATTGGTAATGAATTCTGCTGACGGTGGGGGGTTCACCGACATGGTGACGATCGATGGCGATAATGAACTTTGAGTTAGGTATTTAGGGTATGATTTTTGGATGTTTTGTGAAAATAGGAAAAGATATGAGTTTTTTTAAAAAAAATGAAAGGAAATTAAAAGTTAGTCTACATGTCAAATATTAATTGGTTGAATGATTTTTAATGAATTTTTTAACGATCGTTATAAGATAATATATGTTTAAACTATAAAATTAGTTAAATTAATTTTTTAATAGTCTGATATAATTATAAGATACTATATATTCGAAATTTTTAACTAATTAAAAACATATTTTATCTTTTTTTTACTCAATTACATCGGAGATTCTTTTGTGGATTTCAAGCAAAAGCTAGGGAGATTAGGAAAAAGGATCTAGGTAACATTAGGTTTATTAAGGACAACAATGGTGTTCTTTTAACGAAAGATCAGGATATTAAGAGGGTTTGGGGTAGTTACTTCTTTGGCTTATTTAATGACGGTGCCACTCCATGTAGAGATAGTATCGTTGATGGGTCAGCCGACCATCATACTACGGCCAATGACTGCCCTACAAGTAGGATTGGGTTTGAGGAAGTCAAAATGGCTCTTAGAAAGATGGGAAGGGAGAAAGCTGTCGGTCCTGATCAAATTCCTATCACTGTGTGGTTAGCCCTAGGAGATGAGGGAGTTAAGTGGTTGACCAACATCTTTAATATTATTTTAGAGACTGCCAAGATGCCAGAGGAGTGGAGAGAGTCTACGGTGATACCAATCTATAAAAATAAAGGAGATCCTCAACGTTGTGGTAACTACAGAGGTATTAAACTACTCAGCCATACCATGAAGCTATGGGAAAGGGTGATAGAGGCTAGGTTGAGACAAGTTACTAGGGTTTCGGAAAACCAATTTGGCTTTATGCCAAACAGGTCTACCACGGAGGCGATTCATCTACTTCGACGGCTTATGGAGAAATATAGGGAAAAGTCTAGAGATCTTCACATGGCATTCATTGACCTTGAGAAGGCTTATGATAGCGTTCCTCGCGATACGATCTGGAAGACTTTGGAAACAAGACGGATACCAACTGCTTATATCCGGGCGATTCGTGATATGTACTGTAGATCTACTACTTACGTCAGGACTACAGTTGGTGACACCGAGGCATTCCCGGTGGAAATCGGACTCCACCAGGGGTCGGCTCTTAGCCCTTACATCTTCGCCTTGATTATGGACGACATCTATTGTGCGACACCAGACGCTGTACCTTGGTGTATGCTTTTCGCTGACGACATTGTCCTAGTTGCTGAAACAAAATCTGAGTTGAATAGTAGACTGGCTACCTGGAAGACTGCTCTGGAAGAAAAAGGTCTAAGGATCAATATTGAAAAGACAGAGTATTTATGTTCAAACTTCAATGGGAACCAAAACGATGAAGATGTAGAAGTATGCATAGAAGGACACGTGCTTCCTTCAAAGGATTGTTTCAAGTACTTAGGGTCTATAATACATAAAGATGGGGGTGTAGATGATGACGTTACACACCGTATAAAGGCGGGATGGCTAAAGTGGAGGGCCGCTAGTGGAGTTTTGTGTGACAAGAAGGTGCCTCTAAAACTTAAAGGAAAATTTTATAGAATGGCAATAAGACCAGCACTGTTGTATGGATCAGAATGTTGGGCACCCAAGAAAGATCACGTAAGGAGGATAGAGGCCGCAGAAATGAGAATGCTTCGATGGACATGTGGTAGGACTCTATGGGATATGACGACAAACTCTGCTATTAGGATGTCCTTAGGGGTGGTGTCTGTTTACGAAAAATTGAGGGAGGGAAGACTACGGTGGTTTGGGCACGTCCTTAGGCGACTACCGGCGGATGCGGTCAGGAGGGTAGAGTCGATTACAGTCGACGGTGCCAGAAGGAAAGGACGACCAAGGCGGAAGTGGGATGACTGCTTGAGATCTGATTTGATGGATTTAGGCCTTACCGAAGACATGACCTATGATAGGAAATTATGGAGGCTTAAGACTAGGGTAGTCGAGTAGTGTGGGTCACATCTATAGGGTGTATCATCTTTGTCTTCTTTTAAAGGCATTTGTAGTAATTTACATGACTTTTACTTTTTATACTTTTCTGTTATTGGTATTTATGAAAGATTAGAACTGGGCTTGATATCGTTGTCTTCTGTGTATCATTCTCGTCATGTTTCCTCTGTATAAATTTAGCCGGGCCTTATGTTTCTGTCTATATGCATAGATTCTTTCGCAGGGGTTATTTTGCAGGGATTGCTCCCCATTACAGAAGCACATATGGTATTAATGACTGCATATGAATACTGTTTAGCTATGTATTTATGTAATTATTTATACATGCATTGCATTTTATCTATATTCTTAATTTTCTGACTGCCGGAGGTCTTTCACGGAAGCTATTCTCAACCTGGCGTTGGGGGCAGCCTACTACCCTACCTCCCCCTTACCCCATACATATGGGAATTGGGTTTTGTTGTTGTTGTTGTTGTTAAATAAATAAATAAATAAAATATGGGATAAAAAATTTGTAATAACCCAAATCGAAAACTTAAAAAATTCATTGAGAATTTCTAACTCATTTATTTTAATAATTTACTTGATATTTTTATTAAATAGATATATTTGATAAAAAGTAATGGTAATATTAATAGAGGAATGAAAAAAGCTAAATAATTTATAAAAGATTTTATAGAAGTGATCAAAGTGGGAAAAAAACCTTTAAGGACCAATTTGTAAAGGATATAGAAGTAAATGAATTGCATTGCTATTAACCCAAATTGGATTTTGGTCACCGCCATTAAATCCAAAACCGGCCAAGAAAAAGAAACAATCCTAGACTAAAATGTAGGTTTGAGATAGTTGAACGAAAAAAAAAATATTATTAAAATAAAAAAAATAAAAAGATATTTATTAATAAAAAAATAAAGAGTTAATTTTAATCATTAATTTTCACTCATTAAATTTTTTAAAATCTGTGTTGAATTAATTTATATATATATATATATATATATATAGATTGTATTACCGTTTTAATTATTTTCAATTTTTTCACTTATGATAATGATTATAAAAGAATAATTAAAATATAAGTAATATAGTTTAAAATAATGTTATTTTAGCATATAGTGGACAACATCATGTGATGGGTCAACATCAGGGAGGTAAATTAATTCAAACTCCAAAGATTTTTAATTGATTGAGATGGACTGACCCCAACCCTATCAATCGATCAACATTAATCCCCCCACGACCTGTCCTTTTCATCCAAAGATCCACATTAATCTCCTCCGCCACTTCCATGTGTTGTTCCTACAACTTCACATGCATGCGAAGTAAATTAAGGGCTACTTTAATATTGTTTCTTAAAAAATGTTCTTAAATATATTAAAAGAAAAAATAAATAATTATTTTAGATATGACGTCATAAGTTAAAAATATATATAAGAAATGTTAAAATTATATCTAAAAATAAATTTAGGCATTTATATTTGGATGGATGAGTATAGTCGAATAGCATTTTTTTTTAGAAATTATTTATTTTATGTTGTTTATGATTTCAATTGAAAAACACTTCACAAAAAATATAATGGTCGGGCTAAGAGATGATAGAATCAAATCATAATCTATATAAAATAAGAATCTAATTACATTAAATTATCGGGAATAAAATATGATATTAAATTTATAAAAGTGTTTCTGAATCCATTAATGAAGATTATTTATCCAATGAGATATATTTGTTCTTGTTTAAAAAATCTATGAAAGAATAAGAGTAATATCAATTAAGTAATTTTTTTTATTAAATTAACTTATTTTTTTTATTAATTTAACCTATTTCTTAAATATTGTTATCTTTTTATACAAATCAAATATTAAATCAATTTACAATTCTACCTCTGATCATTAAATTATAAATACTTTATAACATCATATATACCTGTCCACAGTTATGAATTTTGATTTAACAAAAGATTAAAATGCTGCATTTGCACCATTGGTTGCCACTTAAAGTCCGGCGTCGTTTCAGCAGAATCATGGTCGGTCCACAAATCATCCAACAACTCCATTTGATCATCAGCTGCTAACAAATTTCGTAACTCGAACCCATCGATCTCATCGGTTTCCGGCGTTTCTTGATCGGTAAGAGACTCCGGAATCGAATGAACAACTGGTTTCTGGCACTGCATTGATGAATCGTCAGACTCGGGCTGGTTCAAGAACTTGGCGAAAACAATGGCTAGATCGATATCCCGTTGATCCCCATCAGAAGAAGTACATGAATTCTTACCGTAATTCATCGAAATTCGATTTTTCTTCTCGATCCTTTCCCTGTTAGACTTACCTCGTCGACTCTTCCGACATCCACCTCCGACCGGCACGTTCCGAAGGGAACCGCCTTTGGTCCAATACCTTCTGCAACCTTTGCACAAGTACCTAGGCTGAGACAGACTATAGTTGTTGTAATAACAAAACTTGGTGTTGGGAGAGGCACAGCGAGGACAATTGGGAGCGATTTCAACGTCGGAATTCCACTTTCTCTCCATTGGCAACACTGCAACATCTGCTGCTCACTAACCATGAACATCATTTTGTAAATCTGTATATTGTGAGAGGGAAGTTTGTAAGAACTGTAAGCTGTAAATATGTATAGGGTAAACTACGGCGTGGCTTTTGTTATCGGTCTCACCGACTTTCGTCATCAAAAATAAAAAATTAAGTAGAATTGGTATCTTAAATTATCGGTCAATCTGATTTAAGTCCATATGTTATTAATTTTGTTCAAACCCTTTTATTTTAAGTCTCTTTTGTTGAAATTACTAACATGGACGAGGGATTAAATCGAACGACCAATAATGTTAGGGACTGAAATCGGACGGACCGATAATGTTGGAGACTTAAATCGAACGGACGGATGTCGTTAGTGACTATTCCTCTTTAATATTTTTCAGTGATCAAAATCGTTTAGACCGAAAACATAGGGAGCTATCGACATAGTTTACCCAAATATGTATATATATGTATGTGTGTGTATGGCGTTGATGGTGCAGGAACGCGGCCGGTTGCCTAACCGTCGGGAGATGGAAATGCGCGTAGGTGTGGTTATGTCTAGTTTTTAGTGCTGCGTATGATCGGTTGTGTCGGGTTCGAGCCTGTGTTTTCGTTGGTTGATTTGCTAACGTGGATGGATCGAATTTCAATTGATTATAATTTTGTATATAGGGATGGGCATGGGTTAGGTTTGGTCGGATTTTTGGTCCACCTGACCCAACCCGAAAACAAAGGATCCTCCACCTGAGACCCGATCTGATCCGATCAAAACAAAATTTTACCCAACCCTACATATAACTTAGAAACCTGACCCGATATAATAAAAATATTATTTTATTCAATAAAAACAGTTACTTAATTGAAAAAAAATTATATATAGAGGGGTTTTATTGTAATTATTCCTAAATATATAAGATAAAATTATATTTTTTTCGGGTCGGGTATTTTTTACCCTAAACCCGAACTCGACTCGACCCGACCCGAACATCACACTTAAAAAAACCCAACCCGACCCGAACCCGATTTTAAAAAAAAGCTCGACCCGATCGGGTCAGATTGGAACTCGTCGAGTTCGGGTCCAATGCCCATCCCTATTTGTATCATCTATATTTATTATAAAATTTATTGAGTTTGTGTTTTCTTTGTTATTAAAGAAAATAGGTTTTTATTTTGCTAGCCCTACAACTTTATTCTCGGAGTTTGGAGTTAATCACATTACATGTACTTATAGTATGGCCCTCAATTTAAATTAGTCCTTAAACTTTTAACTGGTTCAATTTCATTCCAAAACTATGATAATAATTCTAAATTAGTCCCCAAACTTTTGAAATTCATCGCCAAACTATGACATTCATTTCTAAATTGGTCCCAAACTTTTTTAACATTCCAATTTCATCCCAAAAATGATACATATATACTAATCACATCCCTTGTTAATAAAATTATTAGGCCAAGTTATATTATTATATGTTTAATAAAACAAAATTTAGGCTAAACTATGGTTGAAATTAATTACATATTTGGATGAATTTGAGGATGAATTAGGAATATTCAAAAGTTTGGGGGACAAATTTAGAAATATGGTCATAGTTTAGGTATGAAATTAGTATGTCCAAAAGTTTAAGGATTAATTTAGAATGAGGGTCATATTTTGGGGATGTAATTAGAATATTCCAAAGTTTAAGGACCAATTTAAAATGAGAGTTATATTTTAGGGACATATGATGCAATTAACTCTATTGTTTGCCATATTTTTTTCTTTGTTTGACTAGTAGGGGCACCAACATAATATTGGTGTTTTTAATTTTTAATAAATTTGTTTTTATGACTATAGACACTCATTTTCGTCCGATATTTTTGTTACACTTTTCTATTATTTTAATTATATAATATATATATATATATATATATATTGTTTTTAGTGGATTAAAGTTATAGAAAGTGTTCTTAACTCAAATCCAAACTTCTAAATAAGTTAGTAATCCACTTTTCTTGCTCTTGGCTAATGAAAGAAGTGGGGGAGAGCTCCAAGGATAGGGGGAAGGAAAAAGTGAACCTTGGTTGATTTGGGAAGGATTTAGAAGCAAAAGAATCAAGGTAACACATTCAAAACTTCTTAATATCACTTGTGAGTCATTAGAGATGCATTTTAGCCTAAAGTTGAGTTATGGAGAATTCATGGTAGATTCCACGTTCTGTGATTTTTAGCATGTTTAAAGCCTTCTTTATGACCATATTACCAAACTAAACACTTAAACAATAGTTGGGGACCTCAATGGGGCCTTTTGGGTAGAATGAATGGATTTTTCGTGCCAAGGCAGGGCACCTAGTATCGATGGTATCGAAACTGTTCATCTTTCAGGAAAAAAACTAGGCAATTTTAAAGAGGTAGTATCGGTACTAATTCATAGAGTATCGATACCAGGGCATAAGTATTGATATTGGGTATTTTTCAAAACATTGAACCTAACTTTGGTATCGATACTCAGGCAAGTATCGATACCCCAGCACCAGAGTATTGATACTCAGTCTAAAGCATCAATGCTCCTTTATCCAAATAGACTAGATCAATCTGAGGGTATCGATACCAGCAGGTGGGTGACAATACCAAGGGTTTAGCATCGATACTAAAGGGTCAGTATCGATACCCACAAACATTTTAGAGATAGCATTGAGTTTCCACATATCATTCAATACATATCCTCTACTTACAAATAGTCAACTTCTAGACAAAATCAGCTTTTGTGATTCAAACATCATTCTAAAGCCGTGAACACTTAGGAGTGTTCCAGAAACAAGATTTTTATGTATGTCAGGTATATACAACACATTCTGCAGTTTGATTTCTTTTTCTGAAGTCATCTTCAAGACTATAATACCCTTCATATTGATTATGAAAGTCGTAGCAATACTCATGTAGAGCTTCTCCCCATAGTTGCAAGGTGTTAATTCAGAAAATGAGTCATTTTCGTAAAAACATGACGCATAACTCTAGAATCAAGCCACTATTCTCTTGGATTGGAGTCAACCAGATTGACTTCAGAGATCACATCACATAGATCTATATTCTCCACTTCCTTAGTTATTATTTCTATAGCATTAGCCTTGTGAGCTTTGGCTTTCTTTGGATGTCTGCATTCAGAGGATTTGTGCCCCGTCTTTCCACACTTAAAGTACTTCCCATGGAATTTCTCCTTCTTGGAAATTCCACCTTTAGGTCTCAGCTTTGACCTATTTTTGGTTGTTTTCCCTTTTTGAAGTCCCTGACTTCCATCACGTTTGCCTTAGCCTCTTGAAGGTTTATTTGTTAAGCTTTTTAGCATTAACTATATTGTCTTCTTCTATTCAAAGTCTGACAACCAGTTCTTCCACGATCATTTCCTTCCTTTTGCACTTTAGATAATTCTTTAAATCACTCCCTCCAGGAGGTAATTTCTCAATAATGGCGGGTATCTGAAAGGATTCATCTATTACCATTCTTTCAGAAAGAATTCCATTGATCAGTAATTGGAGTTCCTCCACTTGTTTTACTACTGGTTTAGAGTCAACCATAGTAAAGTTTAAGAACTGGGTAATTAAAACTTTTTAGCTCCAACATCTTCAGCTTTGAATTTGTGGTTCAATGCCTCCTATAATTTCTTTGTTGATTCATAGCCATATATATCGGATATAGAGAATCTTGTAGATTATTCAGTATTACATTCTGAAATATATAATCAGTCTGCTTCTAAGCATCAACAATATTATAAGTGGTAATATTGTCTACCTCCCCTTCTCATCTCTCTCTTTAAAGATAGGATATCTTCATTTAAGAACTTAGAAAGTTTCATCGTGGTCAGATAGAAAAACATCTTCTGTTTACATTCTTAAAATTCTCTCTTCATAATTTTTTCTATTTCTCATCGTGGTTAACTAACAATGTCGATTGACTCGTATTCAGATTTGAATTATGAACTGAAATCATCATTGTAGTCTTCAAGTTGTGTAAACCGGTAGAGTCTATTGTCTTCATTTTCTGTAAAAAAAAACGAAATTGAAATTACAAATAATTCCAATAAATAGAAAATTAATTCTTGTTCTTTTTAGATTTTGTTATCGGATAGAATCAATATTCTGAAATAAAACCAGTAACCAAATTTACTTCCACGATCTCTGTTATACAGATTTGTCCACTTTGAGATTTTAGACCCCGTTAAGACATTAACATAAATCCTGAAACAAATTTGTTTGCTATCTTGTCTTTCCCACAATTCCAAATCATCTCGGATTAAGAAAGGTACAAGAATGAAGTATTTTACGTCTTAAAATTGTTATCTGGAATAACAATTCGAGACGAAATCGAACTTGAGAAAAATAAAAAGGAGAAATTAAATTTCTTAAAAATCAAAATAAATTGAATGAAATGAAAAATACTATTTGATTTGGATCTTTTGATCGAAAACAATTGAGGTTTGTCGCTACATAATTTCCTTAAAACATATTTTCGGCCACTCCTTTAGTGCTCGAGATCTTTAGTCGTCTGTCTCCCAAGATACAATAACTAAATGATCAACAAACAGTTGCACAAACTTTTGAGATCACAAACTATACATGCCTTCGTTTATCACAGGAAAACTAAGGAGAGAAAAAATTTTCTAAGAATGAGAGAAAATAATTTTTCAAGAAAGTAAAAGTTATTGAATTATGAGATACAAAAAACTTAGCAGGTTTGATCGGTATTTATAGGGGTTTTTCAAGAGAGTTTTACTCCAACCATATATCTTTTAAAATCTAAATGTAAACAAATAATAATATTTTAATTTGAAATATTCAAAATATATAAACTCTTTTACTATTCAAACTTAAATAAATATTAATTTATTTTTGAAATATTCAAAAGTATACAATTATCTCTTAATATTCAAAGTTAAATAAATAATGAATACCTTTTAATTTGACATATTCAAAAGAATAATTGTCTATAACATCCTCCATACCGGGTTAGTGATTAAATTATGAGATTTAAAAATTCAGTGACCAAATTGGATAAATTGAAAAGTTCAAAGAATTTATTGAAATGTTTGGTGTAGGATCAATTAGCAAAGAAAGTGGAATTAAAGGGGCAAATGATTCTTTTGACAAGGAAAACAATTAAATATTAGTTGATGAGATTTTATAACCACGTGGAAGTTAGTAGAGAAGGCAAAAGTTTCTAGATTTCTCTTCTTCTTCTTTCTTCTTCTTCACCGTGAAGACAAAGCTAAAGGTGAGTTTTCTTGTTAATTAAATTCTTGATGAATTTAAGGTTGCTTATTGATCATTAGATGATAACTAAGCTTAAGGAAAGCTTAGGTTATCTTAAAACAATAAGATGATGGGGTTAGGAAGGATTAAAGAAAGGAAGTAGAAAATAAAATATTGGATTAGAATTCATAATAAGAATTAGAAGTGGGATTTGACTTGTCATCAAGCTAATTAAAGGATACGAAGTGTCAGAATTCGATTTAGTGGAATTTGAGAGAAATTCTTAAATTTTATATGGAGAATTGGATTTCTAAGTTTTAAAGGTATCAAATGGATAATAATTAGTTTAAGTAAGTGTATGCAAGTTAGGGATATAAAAGAAGGTGAATTATGAAGTGTTGAGAGGATTATAAAGAGATTTTCGTGCTCAAAATAACATTTCTGGGCTATGTGCATCGATGCACATTCAATATGCACCGATGCATCAAGGATAAATCCCAGAAATTGTTCAAGGTGTATCGATGCACATGAAGTGCATCGATGCACTAATTTAAAATAAAAACATCGAATGCCATCAGTGTATCGATGCACAAGTAGTGTATCGATGCACCCCATTAAATACAAACATCGAATGGGATTTATGCACCGATGCATAGATAGTGCATCGATGCACACGTCAAGGGATACATCGATACATGGTGTAGTGCATCGATACATACCTCTATTAAAAGATGAAAATGGACATTATACAGATAATATGCATATGTTATTGCATTTCATTTCATTTTTGGCATTCTCATGATATTTCCTTATTATTATTATTATTATTATATTGTCTCACTAAGTTGATGACTTAGCGTGTGAGTGTTTCACACATAGGATCCGAGAAAGTAGACGAGACAGGTTAAGCAGCTGGGCAACACTACTCCTGCAACTATCAGATCAGAGGCAACTTAATCAGTAGGTCCTTTTGTTATGTAAATAAATATTGGCATGTAATCAAAGGATCGAGTTGGGTATGCTCTGAGTATTTTGATAAACTTGTATTAACATATGTATATTATTGTATTTTAATAATATAAGTTCAAATGTTTTATTGGTTTTTAAGAGTATTATTTTGTTTAGTCAATGTGACATCCTGGACTCGTATCCGGGTCGGGTATGGGTTGAGGGTATTACATTGTCCTACTATTATTCGAATTAAATAATATCTTTTAATTTAAAATATTTAAAAGGAATATGAATTTAATATAAATATTAAATCCATCAATTAAATTTTTTTTTTTCAAACAGCTCATATTTGAAAACCCATCAAAATCTGTTGAACATTCTTGTGAAAACAAAGAATAAATTACCGCGGCTAATGCAATCCAGTAGTGGCTATCACCATCGTATTTGATATCAGGGGAGCCTGGTAAACTAACAATAAATTTCTCCACCTTTCCCTGTTTGTTTTCCTTGATGTAATATTTTCTACACCTTCTTCTGCAATGTCTACACCATCAGTAAGTTTGAATTTTCGGCCATCAGCCTCATTCGTTAGCAGCTCCACCTCACCATCTCTGCTTATATTCAGCAGTCCCTGGTACATTATCGACTCTACTTATACTGATATTATTTATCCAGGCCATGATTAACCTGTGTAAGAAAGATGAACAAACCTTAAGCATCAGCTACAATGAGTTCATTATTGAGAAGTTGATGATGATGATGATGAAGGGTTAACTGTAGGTAATGTTCGATGTCAGATAAAATTAATGAGAGGTAACATCAAGGATCGTACTAAATACGAATTAAAAATTCGGTGATTATATTGTACATTTTAAAAGTTAGGTGACTAAAATTCATTTATTTATGTTTATTTGTTTACGTACATTTATGTTCATTTATCATTTTAAACGAACGAACATAAACAAATACGAACTAGCTATATTCTTTGAAGAATGAGCACGAATAATTAATTTTTTTCTTTTAATTGTTCATGTTCATTTTCTCGTGTAAAAACGGGACTTGTCTGGTGTAGCGAACTCCTCGTTCTCCTCTCATCTTCCGGTCAAGCCCATCGCCAAAAAACATCATCTTCAACCCATCTTCAGTGTCTCCCTTGTCCACCTTGAACCAGAAAACCCATCAATTCAACATCCCTTAAACCCCATTCAGATTCCTTTAGAATTCGATTTCTTTCCAAAGCTTCTCTTGGGGAAAGCGATTCTTCCTCAGAGGACCCCCTTCCTTTGGTGGGTGAGGACTCTGCAGCCTTCGATTTGGGGACCCAAAGCATCGTTTCTTGGATTTATTTCACTCTTGTTCTGGGAATTGTTATTTTCATCCTCGATGTTGTCTGGATTGATAACTCCACTGGCTACGGAAAAGCTTTTATTGATGCAGTTTCAATCCTCTCTGACAGCCATGAGGTTAGCTTTGGAAAATCTGTAATTTTATCATTGTTTATGCTGATATTTGAGTTCAATTCATACTTATTGCTTGGATTTTTCTCTTATACACCAGGCCTATTAGCAATTTTAGATACCCACAATTGGTGTTGAATTAAATATACGAAAATTAAGATGCATTGCGGGTTTATTTACAAAAATTGTTCTCTTAGACAATTGGTGCTGAAGGGATAGACTTGCAATTTTATCTGCTGCAACTCATTCATAGGAATGTTTATAGGTTTTCTTAATTTATGTACCAAAATTTAACTTTTTTTCTATTGATCAAATGATTTTGACTTGCATTAACTCTTCCCTGTTGGTTTATATGATGCATTCGAGTATTCGACAAACTAATTTCGACTCATGAGTGAACGGCTGCATGTTCTTTCAAAATTATCGAAGCTCTGTTCCATTTTGATAACTGATGCCTTGCACTGGTTTTTTATATTCGCTTTTGTTGTCATGTTTTCCTTATACAACAGATTTACTCATTTTACTGTGGAATTAACATTTTTTACCTCAGTGTGTACTCGGAATGATGAGCTCGATAAGTGACAGATGTTTTATGTTATTAGCTATTACTTTGTCGTTGTTATTTGTGTTATTTTCTGTAATAGGGCTTTGATAATAAGAATTTGATTCTCAAATCCTTCTTGATAGATCGTAATGTTGGCCCTCATTCTCATATTTGCCACTGCCCATAGTGGCTTGGCTAGCTTTCGGGACACGGGTGAGAAGCTCTTGGAAAACGTCCATACCGTGTTCTATTTGCTGGTGTATCCCTTCCGTTGGCTTTTAGCACGGTCGTGAGTTCCAAATTTCTTATGTTGAACAAAGGCGCACTCAGTTGAAGTCAATTTTCATCATCTTGCAGCTTAAGTTTGTAATTCTTGCCCTCTCAAGTGTACTTCATCATACCGTGTTCTATTTGCAGGTGTACTTCATCAACCACAGGTATGATGGGATGCAGTTATGGCAGCTTCAAAATGTTCCTGGAGTCCATCAATTTGTATGGCTCTCGAATTTTATTTCCTTCTTTTTCCTATATCCTTCTACCTTTAATCTATTAGAGGTAGCAGCCGTCAACAAGCCAGATATGCATCTGTGGGAAACTGGCATCATGAGAATCACCCGGCATCCACAGGTTCACCACTATTATCTTGGCATTATATGGTTTGTTTATGCCTTTACGGTTTTCCTTCTTCATGTAGAACACTTTCTGTTCCTTCTCCGATGTTTTCAAATTATCCACTTCGCAATTCCCTCTTATTTTTTCAGATGGTAGGGCAGGTAATCTGGTGATTGGCGCACACACTTTGGATTGGAAACTCTGTAGGCGTTGCAGCCTCCATCGGTTTGATGGGACATCATCTATTTGGTGCTTGGAATGGCGATAGGAGACTAGCTGTGCGACATGGGGAGGCTTTTGAAGTCGTAAAGAAGCGCACAAGCATCATCCCATTTGCGGCAATCCTCGATGGCCGCCAAAAATTGCCGAAAGATTACTACAAAGAATTCATTCGATTGCCCTATTTGTCCATCACGGCATTGACACTAGGTGCATATTTTCTGCATCCAGTAATGCAGGCAGCCAGTTTCCGACTCCATTGGTAGTTCGAACGACACCGTTGGATCATGAAAATTGTATAGAAAGGCGGGCGGAACCCACATCGAGGTCAAGATCATGGTTACACTGGCAAAAGATACATGTATTTACAAATCTATAAATGATTTGCAGCTGTTGTTTCATGAGCAATCCCTAAGTTCTTATATTAGAACATCATCACAATATGTTTCCTCTGTGTACTTTCATATAGTTTCTAATTTTCTTTCCTAAGCTAAACCTTGCTAAAATGGCTCCTGGGAGTCAACCACCCTGCATCGTCGCCGATCGGACTGTTTTCTACACCAAGGTTCAAAATATCTTCACTTTCTTGACACAAATTTGATTTGATCCTCGCTGTTGGTCTCGTCAATGGCAAAACTGGAAGTGACGCTTCGCCTCTGAGAACCATGGCAGCTTCTCTCACTGTGGGTCGTTTTTCGTGGTTGGGATGAACGCAACAAAGTCCTACAATGAGCACCCTCTCCATCTCCGAGACGTTATACCTCCCCAAAAGTCTCCAATCAGCCGCCTCGAGTAGTTTCCTTTGCGCCCATAGGTCCCAAACCCAATCTACAAGCACCGTTTTGTTATCAACCACGGGCCTCTTCCCGGTGGCCACCTCGAGCACCACCACGCCGAAGCTGTAAACATCGGTTTTCACAGTCGGAACACCGCAATAAACATACTCAGGCGCGAGATATCCGATAGTTCCGGCCGGTATCGTAGCTTCTCTCGAACCACAACTGTGTTCGTAGACTTCAGCTAAACCAAAATCCCCGAGCTTGGCATTGAATTCATCATCAAGCATTATGTTGCAGGATTTCACATCTCTATGAATGATCTGTCTCTGACATTCTTCATGTAAAAATGTAAGAGCTGAAGCAACACCAAGAACTACCTTTAATCTTAAGCTCCATGAAAGGAAAGTTGATGAATCTGGGTTTCTATGGAGAAGTCTGTCAAGGCTTCCATTGGCCAAAAACTCGTACACCAGCACCAACTCCTTCCCCTCACAACACCACCCTTGAAGCTGAACCAAATTCTTGTGCTTCAAGCAACCGGCCAAAGCGGCAACCTCGGTCGTAAACGGATTATTAGCGAACGATTTCTTATTGGACTGATCGAACCGCTTCACCGCGACAGCTCCACCGGAAGCGACGGACCCTCTATAAACAACTGCAGAAGCACCTTCACCAACAATTCTGTTCCTATGAAACCCCAGTGTAGCTGACTTGATCTCTGCAAGTGACCATCTTGTTGGAACATTATTAGTCATTTCAACTATAGCTTCTTCTCTTCTTCTTTCAACACTCCTCTCCTTCCTCATCACTACGAAACAAATGACCGGAACCGATATTATAACGACGACCGAAGCCACTAAAGATCCCAATAGAACCCACATGTTCCCAATCTTGAGGCTGGTTTTATGAGGATCATTAAGGGTAGATGAATCCTCTGGAAAACACATGAAACAATAGCCTAATTCAATGGAAGTGGTGAATGTTTCGAACTGCCAATGGTCGACAATGTGCATCGATGAACCGAGTCCATTTGAAGCCGAGAAACCGACGTGCATGTATTCCTTGAACTGGTTCGCGAGGTTAATTTGTGCAACAAGAAGAGGACTTGCAGGCTTAATCGATGAATAACTAAGCCATATCTGAACCAATTTGGTCGAATCACCATACTCGATCCACGCTCTAATCTTTTTCCCACTTTTGAGATCAAACCCTTTGGACAAAACATCAACCGAGGCCAAAGAAACAACCGAGTTAACATCGACACCGACATGATTGCCATTGATGTCACCAATTGACGGATTAAAACTCGTGTCGAACTCAACGGCAAAGAAAGAAGAAGAAGAAGAATCTTGGGAGTTGAAGTCATCGTCGAGCTGTGGGAGTCCCATGTAGCCATTGAAGAAGCTGAAAGAATCGGGCCTGGAGGATATGAAGAAAACGACGCCGTCGCCGAAGGGACAGATGGGGTTAGGGATGATGGAGAAAGAGAAGGCGGAGGTGAAAGAAGCGTTGTCGTCGAGGAAACGGACGGGGTAAACGTAGAGGGCTCTTCCGATGTGGGAAGGTGAAGAAGAAGAGTGGCAGGTGGTTTCTTGAGTGAGGCAAATGCCGTTGGTGCCGAAGAAAGCGTCGTCGTAGAGGGTGATGTTGTTGTTGTTGAGTGGTGATACGGGGAGAGAATTCAAGAGGGGACAGAGATTGAGCCAGAAGATGAACACACATTGAAGCTGCATTGTTTGATCTTTGGTGGTCATTTCTTGAGATAAACAGAGGATTTACTTTGGAATAAAGTAGTGAAGAAAACAGAAAATCTTGATTGTTTCATCTTCCATGTTCTTCTTGGATGAAACGGAGTTAAATGACCCAGATTGAAACGTCGAGCCTTGGGTCCTGTAATTTTATCCTTGTATGTGTAGACCCCATATTTTGTCCTCATCCCCAATAGTCTATATCTCGCCCAACCTGGTTACCACAAGAACACTATCACTTGTTTTCCTACCAATGCCAACGTAAAAAGGATGAGAGTGCATGTGAACTTTTATCCAAAGCATGTTCACAAATTGCATTATTTTAAAGTGTAAAATCATTGTGAAATTGGCTATAAAAGCCGAATGCATGTATGAACAAGCACGGGAAACAGAAAGGAAAGGAAAAAATGCTTTCATTTTAATTTTGGGTTAACCTCACATAGGGCCCTTTAATTTCTTGCCATCTTTTATGTTGGTCCCTTAAACTTTTGGACTATTTATGTTTAAGCCACTCTATTATCACATTTTTTAAAAATCAGCCACCAAATCCTTGAGTCTAATCACATTTAGGTCCCTCTAATATTACCTTGTTTTTACATTCTAGTCACCAAAACTCTATGTTTTTATTTTATTTTATTTTTGACGCTTTATTTTCGTTATTTTCAATTCGATAACCAATATGTTATATTTTGTGATGATTTATGCATGTAACTTTCATTTCCTTTATTTTACTCACTATTAACTTTTAATTTAGTCACTGTTGTTTTAATTTTTTGAATTTAGATCCTTGTTTATTTTTATTTAGTAACTATCTTATGTTTTCTTGCATTTTTAGTTAACATAATTAGGTTTTGGGTCCTTGTATTCATTTTAAATTAATTGTTGAGGCTCTTATTTGTTCATATATATTTATTAGATCATTCTACTTTAATCCTTTAATTTTTCGTTTGTGTTATTTTAGTACTTTTTTTTTGCTATTTAATCCCTTAAGTTTTTGTTTTTCTTGCAGCTCGTTCTTAAGATTAATTCGACCCATAAATTTTAATTGTTTCCAATTTAATTTTTAATTTGATTTTTTTTCATTCCTTTTATTTATTTGTTTTATTTCGATCTTAATACTAACTCTTTGTGTTTGTTTGTTTTATTTTCTTACTTTATTTATGATTTTTTAGGATAATTTTAATCAATCAAAGGTAAGTAATTTGAATCGAATCTCTAAATTTTAATTTAAATTGTAATTTTCGCAATTAAGACAACCCGATAAATTAAATGGTACCGAAAGGGCAGTTCAGGGTGCTAATCATTCCTTGACTGTAACTGACTCCCGAATCCGACATATTTATGGTAAAACGCAGATCAGGTAAGACGGTATCCGATCAACCAAATTTTTTTACGAAAAATAAATGATCGGTGGCGACTCCTAATATTTTATTTAAGTCGAAGCCCAATTCTGGGCCCACCTGAAAGGCGGTTGCGAAAATTTGGCGACTCCGCTGGGGACAGATAAGTGAGTCAGGCCATAATTAATTTTCGGTTGTATTTTTAAGCGAAAATAAAAATTTAAGTTTTAATTTATCTATCCGATTCTAATTATTTATCTTTGATTATTTTTCAAATAAATAGTTGTACTGACGTTTTTCTCAATGATTTTAGATTATCAAAATTTTTATCTCAAGCTCTATACCCGAGCTCTGAACCCTATTTAAGTGGGGTGAAAGCGACGCCTTCGTGAGAATTTATTCTCCGTGCGGGCCTAGCAAGTAACCTTCGGGATTCATATACCTTATGTCTTCGTGTGAATTTATTCACCGTGCGGGCATAAGGGAATGTGTCCTCTCGAGTTTAACTTGGTCCATACAAGCCTGTGATGGGTTTAGGACTAAGGGTCTGGCAAGCCCAAGGGGACACCAGCAAGGAGAACTCGGGTACCATTTTAGAATCTAAACCGAGAAACCATGGAGAATTAGAGCCTACCCCGAAACCACATTCCAAAACCTAGGATATTTTTACCCTAACCATGTTTTTTGTATTTTTTTTTCTTTTGTCATTTTTTTTATTTGTTTATTTTTTTTACTAACTTTTTTTGCCTTTGTGTTTGTTTTCTAGCATTTGCATCATAACAAGAGGCTATTGATCCCTAAAAATAGTTTGTTACACACGAAATAATCTGAATTAATGGACAAAGGTGTTGTAATACAAGAGATTAAAAACGCCGAGGCACGACTATGGTCCGAGAAGACGCATAAAGAGAAGAGAGACAGTCTGCAGAGTAACTATGTGTCAGAGCTGGTTAGCTACGCCTCTGTTAGCCTGAAACAGAATAATGTCCAAGAGCTGCGGAACATTTGGAACAGTTGGAAGAATGACAGAAAGCAGAAGTTCAGCCAACGATATGGTGATATTGCCCTCTTACTCCGTGTCAAGACTGATGAGCCCCTGCTCCGAGCATTGATTCAAGTCTGGAACCCAGGATATAGTTGTTTCACCTTTAACCGGGAGGACATGGTGCCCACCATCGAAGAGTATACTACCCTACTGCACTGTGAAAGTATCAGACTAGAGAGGGTATATATCAAACACATCAAGAGTCAACCTTTCAAGAATGGATTGGCTAAGATTGCAGGGGTTGATGAAAAATAGGTAACTGATCGACTCCGACACAAAGGTAACGGAGAAAGAATCGAGTGGATCCACATAAAGCAACTAATGAAGAACCACCCTGATGAATGGAAGACTATAGACCTTTTTGCACTGGGTCTGTATGGTTTGATTATATTTCCGAAGATCCTTGGGTGCATTGACGAAACCGTTATGGAACTATTTGAACAACTTCCAAGGCCAGTCAACCCAGCACTGACCATTTTGGCCGAGACCTTTTGGTATCTTAATCATTGAAGAAGAATTGGTGGAGGAAGGTTCATTGGGTGTGTTCAGCTCCTTCAAGTTTGGATTCACAGCCACTTCTGGAAGACTAACGGGGTCGCCTACCGCCGATTTAGCACCACCTATTCACCTTTGGGAGAGTTCATCACTATAAAATGGCATGAAGGCGCTACCAAGGAAAAGTGGATGAAGGTATTCACTCATCTTCAGGACCGGGATATTACCTGGAGAGCCCCCTGGTTATTCCTCAGTAACGTTCTTTACCGGTGTGGGGATTCTGATACTATGACCTTACTTGGACTTTGGAGCGCAGTTGGGTATGCTCCGTCGTTAGCACTTAGACAATATGGGGCACGTCAGTTCATCTCGGCCACATACGAATTATCTGTATCAGAGTTTGTGTACCACGGTGATAACTATAAAAAGATGATCAAAGAAGTAGCTGACTCATGGAAGAAAGTGTTCTGAATGGATATTGTAGCTGCAAGAGACATGCTTACTCCGGATTATGTAGAGTGCCGAAGATTGAGAAAAAATGACAACATACTGGTGCCAGACTGTGAAGACACCCGGACCATGGAGGAACATCTCAGGAATGTCCATTCCGAACTGGAGATAGCCAAGACCGAGTTTGAAGCTGTGAATAATGAGCTGAAGCATAAGGTAAGGGAACTTGAAGTTGAACGATACCAATGGAAGTTAGACGCCGATACTCAGAAAGATCGAGCAGACAAACTGGAGAAAGAACAGAAGAAAATCCATTTCGAGCTTGAAGACTTGAGAAATGGGTATCAAAATAAAGTCAAGGATAACTCCAATTTGAAAAGAACTTCTGAATACTGGAAAGATGAAGCTCATAGCCTAAAAAGGAAGTTTGAGGGGTATGATGAGCAGCTGAAGACTACTCAGAGGCGCTTAGCAGGTAGTCAACATCATAACCAATGCTTGAGAATCCAGGTGGCTGATCTGGAGAAACAGCATGAGAAAGATGGCAAAACAATAGCTGAGTTAGAAGCCATTCTTGATGAACTCAAGAAGCAAGCAAGCGAACTTCAGATAGTGCCTTTCGACGGAGGTTTACAGTGGCGTTTCCGTTGGGAGCAAGCTTAGCAAAGGGTGAAGTCTAGAGACGCAGTCATCCGAGATTTCCTGGATCAAGTACAGAAGGCAACCTGTCATCTACATGGCTTGGTAAGGGAAGCCGGAGTGGTTCGACAGAGCATTCAACCAGTAACAGATGAAGGAAGAAGACTTGTCAACCTTTTAGAAGATGTTCGGGGTCTGGAGGCTTTAGTCCGGATATACCTTTGATTGTTTTTATGTCTCTTATAAGATAAAACATTTTTGTTTAAATAAGGATTATTTATAATAACAGACACTTTTCTGGATCAATGCCTCTAAATTGCATACATCATGCATTGCATACTTTGCATTTTATATTTCATGTTTATTTTTTATATTTTCCATGTTTTTACATTCGTATTAACTAACAGAACATGTCTTAGAAAGAGCAAATACCAAGAGCTCAAGACACACATCATCCGCACAATACTCGAACAAAAAAGAGACAGATGGAGGCCAGAATGGAAAAACTCGAGGAGAACATGGCAAGATTGCAAAAAGAACTGGAAGATAAGATGGCCCAGAACAGTCAAAGTACCCTAGAATCCATCAAGAAAAACCAGGAGTCCTTGGTCGATCAAATCGTGGCCAAGTTATCAGGCTTACAGCATGCGAGTGCGCCAAGGGCAGGTTCATTTGAGGGGTTAACTATACCGCCAACCTAACAGGTGGTTATCTCACCCAGAGCATTACCCGGGGACTCATCCGCTACTAAAGGGAAAGTTGCATTACCCGGTGACTCATCTTCTACCAAAGGGAAAGCTGCATCTACTATTAAGATACAAACTTTTACGACCATCCCTGACAATCATCCGGATAATTACCATGTCCCGAATTTTGATGAGGAGGATAAAGCTAAAAAGATGGAAGAGAAAATCAGGATGTTAGAAGACCAGATGAAGATGGTCAAAGGGGACCAGGACTATTATGGGGTAGATGCAATGGAGTTGAACCTAGTTCCAGATTTGGTGCTTCCACCAAAATTCAAGGTCCTTGAGTTTGAGAAGTTTGATGGGAACAACTGCCCCTCAGCACACATCACTATGTTCTGTCGAAAAATGACAGGATATGTGGGAAATGACCAACTCCTGATCCATTGCTTCCAGGAGAGCCTGTCCGGTTCAGCTATCCGGTGGTACAACCAGCTCAGCCGAACTCATATCAAGACATGGAAAGACTTAGCCAAGTCTTTCTTGGAGCAGTGCAAGCATATCAACGATATGAGACCAGACCGGGTTATGCTCCAAAGCTTGGAGAAAAAGCATAACGAGAGTTTCCGACAATACGCACAGCGTTGGAGGGATTTAGCTGTGCAAGTTCATCCATCCTTGGATGAAAAGGAAACTATAAAGCTGTTTGTACAGACCCTGAAGGCACCTTACTTCGGGCACCTAGTGGCAATCACATCAGGAAGTTTCTCAGATCTAGTTATGGCCAGTGAAATGATCGAATTAGCCATAAAACAAGGAAAAATTGAGGGAGGTGACTCCAGTAAGAAGCCTCTCGTGAAGAACAAAGAACGAGAGATCAATAATGTCAACACCTACAACCCAAACAAGGGTGTTACGATCTCAAGTTCAAATACCACTGCAGCTGTACCATATGGTACTTCTAAATAGAACCATAGAGAACCAAGAAAGGAAAGGGAAAGAGAGCAATTCGATCCTATTCCCATGACATACAAAGAGTTATACCAACAGCTCTTTGATACTCACGTTGTGTCACATTATCCTATGGATCCAATAAAGCCCCCTTACCCGAGATGGTTCGACGAGAATGTTAATTGCGAATATCATGGCGGTGTACAGGGGCATTCAATCGAAAATTGTCTCGCATTCAAGAGGCTTGTACAACGAATGCGAAACAAGAATTGTATCACTTTCAACTCCGGAACACCAAACGTCGCCCACAATCCCTTGCCAAATCATCAAGAGACTGGAATTAACGCAGTCACCACCGAGAAGGGCAAGAGAGTCAAATCGAGTGTTTCAGAAGTTAAAGCTCATTTGGCTTGGGTATGGAGCCAAATGGTAAAAGCATGGCTTCTTGCACTATATCCAGATACAGCATGAAATGAATACGGTAACCATTGCTGTTACCACAATGAAGAAGGGCTTAAAGTGCAAGATTGCCCAGAGTTCAAGACATTAGTCCAGCTCATGATGGATAGAAAAGAGCTGGAGTTTTACGAAGAAGTTCAGGATTCCCCGAAAGCAGACATTTGCGCTACCGGAGAATCATCAGAAAGAAGATTTGGTAGGGGTAGTCCATTGGTAATTACCCCTAAAGCAAAGACGACAACAACAACTCAAGCAAAGGTGGTGATCACAGCACCTCGGCCTTTTCAGTACAAGGACAGTCGACAAGTGCCATGGAAATACGAATGCCAGGTGAGTACTTCCAAAGAATGTGATAGCAAAGTGGGGCAGAGACCACTTGAGCCTTTCAAAGAAGATGTATTGGCTATCAATGAACCTATAAAGGAGGAAGAAGCTAAAGAATTCCTCAAATTCTTGAAACATAGCGAGTACAGTGTTGTAGAACAGCTCCACAACTTGCCAACGCGCACTTCAATGTTGGCACTTTTGTTAAACTCAGAGGCACATCGCGAGGCACTGTTGAAAGTCCTAAATCAAACGTTCGTGCCACAAAACATACCAGTCAGCAAGATGGATCGACTGGTGAACAATATTCAAGCTGATAATCTCATCTCATTTTCAGATGATGAGATTTCATCCGGAGGAAGAGGCCGAACAAAGGCATTACACATCACTACGTATTGCAAAGGGCATGCCCTACCAAGTGTGTTGATCGACAACGGATCAGCCCTAAATGTTATGCCTTTGATTACATTGAAGAGGCTGCCAATGGATACCTCTCATATGAGAGTCTGTCAGAACGTGGTCCGAGCATTTGATGGGACCAAAAGAGAGGTAATTGGCAAGATTGAGGTACCGCTAACGATCGGACCGACCACCTACAATGTTGAGTTTCTAGTGATGGATATCATGTCTTCCTATAACTGTCTTTTGGGAAGGCCATGGATTCATCAAGCAGGTGCAGTACCATCCTCTCTGCATCAAAAAGTTAAGTTTGTTATCGACGGGGCCTTAGTAATCATTAATGCTGAGGAAGATATCGTGGCAAGTGTGACCACGGATGCCCCGTACATTGAAGTAAACAATGAAGGTGTAGAATGGTCATTTCGCTCCTTAGAATTCATGAATGACACATTCGTGGCAGAAGGAAAAATGATTCCTAAACCCCGACTATCCAAGTGTACCAAAATAGAGGTCAAGCAAACCTTGGGACGAGGCGCTAAGACCGGAAGAGGGTATGGGAAGCATTTGCAAGGAAAGATTAATCCAGTCATTCCTATTTCAAAATTAGATCAGTTTGGGCTTGGTTTTCAGCCCAATTATCATGAAAAGAGGAAGGAAATCCAGAAGAAATGGGAAAGAAGATTAGCCAGGTTGACTGGAAGCGAGTTTCAACGGGAACCAATGGTATTCCCACCTCTTTATCACACATTCAAGTCAGGTGGTTATGTGTTTAAGACCACCTCATCCGATTTAGAAGTGGCTCTGAAAGATTTGAATATCAATGTCGTGACTACAAAAGATGCGGACAACGCCAATAAATCTGAAATCTACCCTCTGCCACCTGGGTTTGTGCCTAGCAACTGGTCGGTGGAAGAACTACTTGTGGTTTACAAGAGTCTTTCAGAGTAATATTCGAACTATCCCTATTTGCCTATACCCGGGGCAATAGGTTATCTTTTGTAAGGGTGAATAAATATTGTTTTAAATTCAATAAAAGATACGAATTTTCTTCATGTCAAACATTTTTCTTATTTCATTTCTTTTGAATTCATTTTTTTAATACTCCATTCTATTCCTTTTCGAATTTAATTTTTGATTGTTTCGTGTGGGATATTTTCCTCTCTCACACATACACATTTTCTTTTTCTTCAGGTCCCCAGATAACGATAATGTAGGCACTGATGATCCTGATCCGGAGGTGGATTTTGAATCGGCCATTTGTCTTGGGGAATTCGATGAATGCGACAATGAGGAAAAGTGAAACTTACCTACCGAATTATTGAGAATGGTAGAAAGAGAAGAGAATCAAATACTGCCACATGAGTAAAAGATCGAAATCTTCAATCTGGGCACTGACGAGGATAGAAAGGAGGTTAAAATCGGTACAATTCTTTCGGATGAAGCAAGACAAAACTTGATAGTCTTACTTCAAGAGTACAGAGATGTGTTCGCTTGGTCATATCAAGACATGCCGGGACTAGACACAGATATGGTAGTCCACAAACTACCTATCAAACCAGAATGCAAACCCGTGCAGCAAAAGCTGAGGAGAATGCGACCATAAATGCTCCTTAAGATCAAGGAAGAAGTCAAGAAGCAATTTGATGCTGGTTTCCTCCAAGTGGCCAAATATCCGGAATGGGTGGCCAACATCGTGCCTGTGCCAAAGAAAGACGGGAAAGTACGCATGTGTGTCGATTACCGGGACCTTAACAAGGCAAGTCCCAAAGACAACTTCCCTCTGCCACACATTGACACATTGGTGGACAATACAGCAGGGAACGCTTTCTTTTCATTCATGGATGGATTCTCAGGATATAATCAGATCAAGATACATCCTGAAGATATGGAGAAGACCACGTTCGTCACAATGTGGGGAACTTTCTGTTATAAGGTGATGCCCTTTGGATTGAAGAATGCTGGTGCAACATATCAGAGAGCTATGGTGACCCTGTTCCATGACATAATGCACAGAGAAATCGAGGTTTACGTCGATGACATGATTGTCAAGGCACAGACAGAGAATGAACAGATCGAGAATTTGAGAAAACTCTTCCAAAGATTGAGGAAGTTCCAGCTGCGACTGAACCCGAGCAAGTATACCTACGGGGTAACATCTGGGAAGTTGTTAGGATTCGTAGTCAGTAGGAAAGGGATTGAGGTTGATCCTGATAAAGTTAAGGTTATCCAGAATCTACCTCCACCATGAACACAGAAAGAGGTCCGAGGTTTTCTGGGCAGATTGAACTACATAACACGGTTCATATCTCAGTTAACCGAAAAATGTGACCCAATCTTCCGACTTCTCCGAAAAAATAACCCTGGAGCATGGGATGAAAACTGCCAGATTGCATTTGAAAAAGTAAAGGAGTATTTGTCTCACGCTCCAATCCTGATATCCCCTATCCCAGGCAAACACATGTTCTTATATCTATCTGTGTTCGAGAACTCAATGGGGTGTGTCCTGGGTCAACATGATGAGTCTGGAAAGAAGGAAAGAGCCATATATTATTTAAGTAAGAAGCTCACCGATTGTGAGGTCAGATATCCTCCTATCGAGAAGGTTTGATGTGCTCTAGTCTGGGCTACAAAGAGACTCAGACAATACATGTTGTATCACACTACATGGCTGATCTCCAAGTTAGATCCTCTAAAATACATGATGGGTGTACCTGCTCTATCTGGAAGGTTAGCCCGATGGCAGATGCTATTGTCTGAATTTGATATCGAGTACGTAAGCCAAAAAGCAATAAAGGGAAGTGCCATATCAGATTTTTTGGCAAGCAGAACCGATGAGAACTATGAGCCGCTAAGCTTTGACTTCACAGACGAAGACTTGATGGCTATCACCTTAGAAGAGGCAAGTACTTCTACCTACAGTTCCTGGAGAATGCATTTTGATGGTGTATCAAATGCATTAGGACATGGCATCGGGGCAATACTGATCTCCCCAGAAGGGAATCATTACCCATTCACTAGCAGACTGAATTTCGATTGCACCAACAACATGGAAGAATATGAGGCTTGTGTTTTGGGAATTCGAGCTGCAATGGGGCAAAATATCAAGACTTTACGGGTATACAGAGATTCAGCCTTAGTAATCTATCAGCTCCGTGGAGAATGGGAAACCAAGGATGTAAAGCTGGTAGAGTATCAGAAGCTAATACTGGATCTACTCGAGGAGTTCGATGAAGTCACCTTCCACTATGTGCCGAGAGAAGAAAATCAAATGGTTGATGCCTTAGCTACCTTGGCAGCC
Organism: Hibiscus syriacus; assembly: GCF_006381635.1. Classification (NCBI taxonomy): domain Eukaryota; kingdom Viridiplantae; phylum Streptophyta; class Magnoliopsida; order Malvales; family Malvaceae; genus Hibiscus; species Hibiscus syriacus. Next base: position 1,494,345 of record NW_024063020.1, on the reverse strand, counting down.
GTATTCAAGGCTGGCGGGGAGTCTGAAATGATGCAAATTGACATGCAATCGTATGAGTACCCGGCTCATTGTTACCAAATCGAAGAGGTGAAAGACATTAAGCCTTAGTACCATGACATTCTGCAATACATCAAGAATCGGAGTTATCCAGAGGAAGCCACCGAGACTGACAAAAGAACCATTAGAAGGATGGCAGCTGGATATGTCCTTGACGGGGATGTTTTGTACAAGAAAAGCCATGACCAAGTTCTATTAAGGTGTTTAGATGCAGAAGAGGCAAAAATGATAGTGGAAGAAGTACATGATGGAGTTTGTGGAACACATGCAAATGGGCACATGATGTCAAGACAAATAATGAGATGCGGATATTTTTGGTCAACACTGGAAAGTAATTGCATCAACTACGCTAGAAGATGTCATAAGTGTCAGATTTACGGAGATAAAATAAATGTTCCACCTCATCCACTTCACGTGATGACATCACCATGGCCTTTTTCTATGTGGGGCATGGATGTTATCGGGCAAATCTATCCGAAGGCTTCGAATGGCCACCGTTTCATTCTCGTGGCAATTGATTATTTCACCAAGTGGGTAGAGGCTGCTTCCTACGCCAGTGTTACTCAGTCCACTATTTGCAAGTTTTTGAAGAAAGAAATCATATGTCGGTATGGTTTACCTAAAAGAATCATTATCGATAATGCTACAAATTTGAACAACAAAATGATGAAAGTTGTCTGTGAGCAATTCAACATAAAGTATCACAATTCTACTACCTACAGACCAAAGATGAACGGAGCAGTAGAAGCAGCAAACAAAAACATTAAAAAGATAGTGGAGAAAACGACTGAGACCTACAAAGACTGGCACGAGAAATTGCCTTTTTCTTTGTTCGCTTACCGAACCTCGGTACGAACCTCGACTGGGGTAACTCCATTTTCACTAGCTTATGGAATGGAAGCAGTACTACCCATTGAAGTAGAAATTTCGTCAATCCTGATAGATGAAAAGAGACTGAAAGCCATTCATCACGGTCAAATCTATCAGAAACGAATGATTCGGGCACATGACAAGAAGGTGCGCCCGAGAATATTTCGTGAAGGAGACCTGGTGCTAAAGAGAATTTGGCCAATCCATAAAGATTACAGAGGAAAATGGATGCCAAATTGGGAAGGACCTTATGTCGTAAAAAAGGCCTTTTCCGGAGGAGCCCTTGTCCTGGCTGAAATGGAACTGCCACATCCTATCAATTCGGATGCAGTCAAAAAATACTTTGCCTAGGATGAAAACTCGAGATGGCATCCTAATTCGAAAAAGAAAAAGAAAAAGAAAAAGAAAAAGAAAAGAACAAAAAAGAGAAAAACGTTTAGGGTGAAAACCCGAAAGGGCGCACTAGATAGAAAAAAGAGAAAAAGAAAAAAATAAGGTGGGTTCAAGATGAAAACCTGTAAAGGGCGTCTTGCAACCAAGGATGGGTCCAAATTGAAAACCCGAAAGGGCGATTTGGATATTAATTCAAGAAATCCAGACATCCCGGCAGGATTAACGAGTCGGAGAAAGGTTGCACTTTCCTGAACATTGTCGCATCTTCAAAGATCCCTCGGCAAAAGTTGCGTTCAAGGTCACTTAACGGCTTATCAGTTCAACAGTGCCCACATTATCAAGATCTAAGACATTCATTCACACTTCATCATATATTCATTTTCCAAAATGTTTCTCATTTGTTCTTTTTCCCTTATGAATAAAGACAATCTTTTCTCTAAAATCAATTCCTTTTGAGCATCTTGGGTTGAATTTAAACCTAATGATTTATTTACTTTTGTAAAAGATAATTGCATATTATTGTACAAAGACTCTTTGAAAAGTACAGGTACTTAGAAAGTCGATCAAGGATCATGCACATAATTGAGATGGTCGAGAAGCATTTTCCAAATCAAGGATAAAAAATATCAGATTTAAATATTTGAAGAATTCAAGATTAGGAATTAGAACTTCAAGATTCCAGAATCAAGAGTCAACAAGACAGGCAATCGGAGATCGAGATTTCTCTCTAGAACCCAAAATAACATATGTTGCATATACATTTTAGGCATACCTAAGAGCATTGCATCCATAGCATCGCATCCATAGCATCGCATATATGCATAACTTTGCAGGTTCTAGCTAGAGTCAATTTCAACTTCACAACGAAGGATATTGGACTCGAAGCAACACCATATACTGAAGATTGGATTTCAACTTTATAACGAATGATATCCAATTCAAAGCTCAACTCCACAGCGAAGGGGCTTCCCAGTTTCATTCAAAGCCAATTTCAACTTCACGACGAAGGATATTGGACTCGAAACATCCATGATTTCAACTTCACGATGAAGGATATCGTGCCCACAAACAACATTGGATTTCAACTTCACAGCGAAGGATATCCAATTCAAAGCTCAACTTCACAGTGAAGGGGCTTCCCAGATTCATTCAGAGTCAATTTCAACTTCACGACGAAGGATATTTGACTCGAAACATCCATGATTTTAACTTCACGACGAAGGATATCGTGTCCACCAGCAACATTCATCTTTTGATTGGATTTCAACGTCACGACGAAGGATATCTAATTAGATGCTCAACTTCACAACGAATGGGTCATCCACGATTTCAACTTCACGACGAAGAATATCGTGTCCACCAGCAACAATGCAACCCACGATTTCAACTTCACGACAAATGATATCGTGCTCAACTGATTGACTTGATTTCACAACAAATGAGTCATCGACAACAAAAGGGATTCATTCCCCAGCCCAGTTACAGCATAACTCAAGGCGATATGTCAACCAAGACCTTCGAGTTCGATTACATTCAGCTCAAAGGCACATCATTTGTAGCATAACTCAAGGCGAGAAGGGTTATCTGTCAACAAACCCTCGAGTTCGATTACATTCAGCTCAATGGAATATCAAATTTACAGCATAACTCAAGGCGATAAGGGCTATCTGTCATCAAAGACCTTCGATTTCGATTTCATTCAGCTCATAGGCATATCAACCGCATGGTAGCAACAAGGAACTACCTTCTGGAAGAATTTTCAAAGCCGAAATCTTCAAACCAAGAAGAAGACCAAGGCCCAATTCTAGGCTCAGGCTAAAGCCCAATTACAGTTACTCCCCAACAAATGTATCAAGTCTCAAAACAAAAAAAGGATCGGACAAAAACTAGTTGTCTTTTTCGTCTTTGCCATATTCTTGTTAACACAAGAATGTGCAAAGAGGGGCAATTGTAGACCCCAGATTTTTTCCTCATCCCCAACAGCCCATACCTCTCCCAGCCTGGCTACCACAAGAACACTATCACTTGTTTTCCTGCCAATGCCAACGCAAAAAGGATGGGGGTGCATGTGAACTTTTATCCAAAGCATCATCACAAATTGCATTATTTTAAAGTGTAAAATCATTGTGAAATTGGCTATAAAAGCCGAATGCATGTATGAACAATCAGGGGGAAACAGAAAGGAAAGGAAAAAATGCTTTCATTTTAATTTTGGGTTAACCTCACATAGGGCCCTTTAATTTCTTGCCATCTTTTATGTTGGTCCCTTAAACTTTTGGACTATTTATGTTTAAGCCACTCTATTATCACATTTTTTAAAAATCAGCCACCAAATCCTTGAGTCTAATCACATTTAGGTCCCTCTAATATTACCTTGTTTTTACATTCTAGTCACCAAAACTCTATGTTTTTATTTTATTTTATTTTTGGCGCTTTATTTTCGTTATTTTCAATTCGATAACCAATATGTTATATTTTGTGATGATTTATGCATGTAACTTTCATTTCCTTTATTTTACTCACTATTAACTTTTAATTTAGTCACTGTTGTTTTAATTTTTTGAATTTAGATCCTTGTTTATTTTTATTTAGTAACTATCTTATGTTTTCTTGCATTTTTAGTTAACATAATTAGGTTTTGGGTCCTTGTATTCATTTTAAATTAATTGTTGAGGCTCTTATTTGTTCATATATATTTATTAGATACTTCTACTTTAATCCTTTAATTTTTCGTTTGTGTTATTTTAGTACTTTATTTTTTTTTATATTTTTGCTATTTAATCCCTTAAGTTTTTGTTTTTCTTGCAGCTCATTCTTAAGATTAATTCGACCCATAAATTTTAATTGTTTCCAATTTAATTTTTTAATTTGATTTTTTTTCATTCCTTTTATTTATTTATTTTATTTCGATCTTAATACTAACTCTTTGTGTTTGTTTGTTTTATTCTTACTTTATTTATGATTTTTTAGGATAATTTAATCAATCAAAGGTAAGTAATTTGAATCGAATCTCTAAATTTTAATTTAAATTGTAATTTTCGCAATTATGACAACCGATAAATTAAATGGTACCGAAAGGGCAGTTCAAGGGTGCTAATCCTTCCTTGACTGTAACCGACTCCCGAATCCGACATATTTCTGGTAAAACGCAGATCAGGTAAGATGGTATCCGATCAACCAAATTTTTTACGAAAAATAAATGATCGGTGGTGACTCCTAATATTTTATTTAAGTCGAAGCCCAATTCCGGGCCCACCCGAAAGGCGGTTGCGACAATATTATTATTATTGAGGTTAACGGTTTAGAATGGTAGTGAAAAAAATAAAGTGTTGGGTGCCGAAATAGGATTTCTAGAATAGTTGAGTGATTAGAAATATAATTTATCTTTGTATTTTAATGGTTAACGGTTTAAAATAAATAAAATAACGATTTAAGCTTAAAGAGATAATTCGTCCTAAAAAATACTTCAGGATTTAACTCAATACAAATGTAAAGTTTAGGAGGCAACTGTGTATTGCCTTAAGAAATGAAGGTTAAAAGAGGCATAATCACCAAATTAGTCCATAATGTTTACTCAAATAGTTATTTTAACTCTTGTTAATTTTTAGAATATTTTAGTCCTGATATTTCAATTTTTAGTCAAGATAGCTCCTGTTAAATGAAAATTTAATTATCATATGTAATTGATGTGTTATTTCCGCATATACTTAATTGATGGTATGATACAAATTACGTCATTAATTTAGATGATATGATATATATTGTCATAAATTTGAGTAACAGAATACATGTTATATCATTAATTTAAGAGGTATAATGTATCATGTCATCAATTTTGAATGATATGTTATATGGTACGATGTTATATTGAGTGACATGACATGTATTATATTATTATTTTAAGTGATATGATATGTTCACATCATTATTTTAAAGGGTAAACTACATTAAATACTATTGAACTTTAAGCGTTGATTCATTTATACTACTGATATTTTAATTTTGTCAATTTTAACACTGACGTTTATATTTAATTACAGTTATGTCACCTGCTGTTAATCGTTAACGAGATAATGACATGACATATCTGTACAGTGATGGTGATGAGATGGCTTTCTCACTAAAATGTCATTGTTTTGGTACAATTACTTTTATGCCCAAAACCCCAAAATAAAATCGTTTTATTGGAATTATTTGATAAAAAAATAATTTTCCATGGGATTTAAACCAAAATAATGAACCAATGCTACACATCCGACCATCAAACTAACTTAAACTTATTATATTATTAACAAAACTAAAATATATGTGAAATAATAGTTCTATACTTTCATCTTAGTCGTCAATCCAAATCTATTTTCATCTCCACTCATTGTCCAACTTTTATTCAAAACTTCTTTCTTTGTCTTCTTCATCCTCCACAGGCCTTATTGTCTCCATCTATGACCCTATTACATATCTCATACTAGATCATAAACTCTGTGCTTTCTGACGCATCAACGATGTCAACCAACTGCTCGACGAAATGTCAAGCTCAAAGTTGTTGATTTGGCTTCCAAGTTCAACACCCAACCTTTCTTGAAGATTTTCAATTTGATACTCGACGTTTTTGTTAAGGAATATATTGATCTGACTAGGAAGTTTTATAGGAAGAAGATGATGTCGACTAGTGTTCAAGGAAGGGAAGAAGCAGAGAGGGAGCATAGAAAGATGCAATTGAAGGCTATTCCCAAAAGAAAATGTTTGATGATAAAGGAAGATTTTGAGTTTGTGTATGGGATTTATCTAACTATAAACTCAAAATTTTTAAGGTTTTATTGAGGAATAAAGAAATAAGATGAAGACTATTAGTTGTGTTTATAAAAATTAAAAATTCAAGCTGTTATTTAACATTTATAATAGTTTTTGTTGAGGTTACAAGTTTTCAAATTAACTTGGTGGTCTGCTTCGGTTTTGATGAGGAAGTCACGTTATCACTGTCAATGCACATAGATAACATGTCATCGTCTCATTAATAGATTAACTGTAAGGTAACAAAATTACAGCTAAATATAAACGTAAGTGTTAAATTAACAAAATTAAAACGTCAGTAATATAAACGAGTCAACACTTAAAATTTAATAGTATATCATATAATTTACTCTATTTTAAATAATACTACACATATTACATCAATATTTTACTGCTCAAGTCGAGGATCAAAGGATTTTCCGATGAATTTCTCATGGTACTTCCAACAAAATTGCAATAATCGTATTTCCTAAAACAAAAAACAAAACCCAGAATTCTTTGAATCTTGTTTCACTAACAGAGCCTAATATGAGTAGTTTTGGTTTCATAACAGCCCAAGCTCCAATCTTTACACACACCTCTTACACTTTTAACCAAATCCCTGCACATCATTTTCACTCTTCCTTCCCCTTCTCTTTGCATTATCACCACAATCTTCGTCACTCCATTCCCTTTCACCACCGCTTCCTTCACCCTCTCCTCTTTCTGCAAGCAACACCCGCTCCACAGCACCACCACTGCGTCCTCCGTCGCCGTTCTCGACACCTTCAACAGCTTCTCCACCACCGCCGCCGCACATTTCGTGTTCGAGCTGATCGCCGACCTGCCTTCGCTGCTACTGCTTGCTAACAGCTTCAACGACTTTTCGGTAATCGACGAGTTCGATAGGATCTCGACGATGCCGTTCTCGATGAGGCGGGACTTGATGGAACGAGTTACTGAAACGGTGGTTAGAATGGAGGTGACGACGTCGTTTAGAAACTGGTCGTTGTTGTTTGGAGGAGGTGGAGGAGGACGGGTATAAGATCTGTGAGTCGAAGATTCTGCGTTTGAATTCTGAGTCGAGTGCTAGTGAGTCCAGGACTCGGACTGATTTGACCTTCGAGCCGGGGCTTCCATTTCAGAGAATGAAAACGATCGCCGATTAGAAATCACTTTCCTGATTGCTTTTCAAAATTAATTTGTTTAATCGTTCTTTAACTCCATTTTCGCCCAAAATCAAATTCAAAATCCCAACCGCCATTTCCAAAGCTTTGATTTCCACACATTTCCTTCTCAAAACTATGGCGACCGCCTCAACAAAACCGTCGAATCTAACAACAGATATCTGGTTCTCTTCACAATAGCTCACGAATTCGGCAACTTCAGACAATGATTCCACACAGCTCTGGCTCTCAATCTTCTCCTTCAATAGCTTAGCTCGAACCTCGGAGATCGCCGGAGAAGTCGCCGAAAGAAGCCGTGGAGAGTTAGCACCTGGCCGGAGAGTAGAAGATTGGATCCAGAGATTGATTAGACGATGGAGAGTGAGGTTAGGGATGAAATCCTTGGATGGAAGAACCTGCATGGTGGCGGGACATGTGTCGTGACCGGATTCGAGCCATTGCTGGATGCTGGAACGGTCGTAGGTAACCCCAGTACAGAGGCTAACCGGAGATTTCATCACGTCCAGTGAAATTGGACACCGGAAAACACTCGGTACGGTTATGTACACATCCTCTTTCACCATCTTTTTGCGCAGAGAGAGAGAGAGAGAAGTTTTGCTTGGCTCTGAATACAAGGAAGGTATTTTTATATAGAGGGATTAGAGTCAAAGTGTATGTGAAGTGGTGTGGTTTGTGTTGTGCTGTGAAATTTTGGATTGTTTCAGGAAAGGCGGGTTAATATACGGTTAATATACGATAGTATCGGATACATTAAAATGTATTTAATAAATTCGGTTTAGCGGTATCTATTATGTTGACCACTAATAATGTTTTAGGTAGAAAATATAAAAAACTATTAAAAAATTTGGTAACCGGTAAACTTTGGTTATCGGTAAGTATCTATCCTTTTTATAAAAGTGTCCATACTTTTAACATATCAAGTAAATTTTACCGGTTTTGTCATAATGAATCTGGTTTTGTCATATTTTTACCTGTTATATTGTAAAGTATCTATCCTTTTTATAAAAGTGTACATACTTATTTCACTGTGAAAATATATTTATTATTATCTTTGGTTAATATTGTTAAATTTAAATTCTAAATAATATTTATAAATATCAAAACAATCAAATAATTTTGTGTGTAAATGAAATTATTAAATTAATATTGTAGGTGGAAAACATGAAACACTATTAAAAAAAATTGAAACATAAATTACATAACTTTAAAAGAAGTATATATCATTTTTATAAAAGTGTCAATACTTATTTCACTGTAGAAAACATATTTATTATTATATTTGGTTAATATTGTTAAATTTAAATTCTAAATAATATTTTATAAAATATTAAATAATCAAATAATTTTTGTGTAAATGAAATTATTAAATTAATATTGTAGGTGGAAACATGAAACACTATTAAAAAAAATTGAAACATAAATTACATAACTTTAAAAAAAGTATATATCATTTTTATAAAAGTGTACATACGTATAAAAGTAGGTCTAAGTCATGAAGAAATATTAAAAAATTGTGCTACCGGTTCGTGTCGATCCAAATAAAAAATGTGTCGATCCAAAATGATATAACAGGTAAAACTATGACAAAACCGGTATAGAAATGATAAAACCGGTAAAGCGCTACCGGATACATTTAAAGTGTCGGTACTTTAATATAAGGATCGACACTTCGTGAATTTAAAAGAGAAGCAGTTTTAAATACTATAAAGTGTCGATACTTTTAAAAAATGTATCGATCCAAAACGATATACCTGGTAAAAATATGATAAAACCAGTTACAAAATGATAAAACCGGTAAAACGTTACCGGATATATTGAAAGTGTCGATACTTTATATAAGGATCGACACTTTGTGAAGTTAAAAGAGAAGCAGTTTTAGCGCCTATAATGTGTCGATACTTTAAAAAAATATATCGATCCACAACGATATAACAGGTAAAAATATGATAAAACCGGTATCAAAATGATAAAACCGGTAAAATGATACCGGATATATTGAAAGTGTCGATACTTTCGTAAGTACGTGTAATAGATTATCGACACTTTCAAAGAAATAGGTAATTATCCTTTCGAAAGTATCGACACCTGACATAAAAGTATCGACACTTTTGTATTTGTATCGATTAAATATAAATAACATATCCGATCAAAATATAAGCTAAATCTCCTATGAAAATAGATAGAACGGACGAGTTTTTGAAATCGAAGCGTAATTGTTGCTGCATTTCAGAAGGCGTTTCTAAAGCGAAGTTTGTTTGTTTGTTGCTGCAGTCGAATCGAAAAGTATGTTATCGAAACCCTAATTTTTTATTATTACAGTAATCGCGATAGGGTTTTTATGTGTTGTTTGGGGTTTTGGAGTAAAGAAGCATTTGGGAACGATTGCAGGTAGAAAGTGATATTCAAGGAAAAATATAAATGTCGATACTTTTATTAAAAATTATAGGTAGAAAATGATATTATAGGTTGTATAAATGTGCCGACACATTTTGGTGTGGCCATTCAAATTCTTTTGAAGAAAACCGTTTTACCACAAGAGTAGTTATCTATATTTGTATATTGAATAAAGTGTATGTAACAAAATAATTTGATTTGCGTAAACTGATATATGAAGGAAAAATGGAGTCAATGGGTTGGAAAATTGTTGGTGGAGCAGATGACTTTGAAATTAAGGCCGAGACTCGAAAGCAACCCAAGGGTAGATATATGTACTTCTAGTAAGTATCAATGTCTTTTTGTTATTATTGTTGAAATGGTAATTGGATTAAGTATCGATAAACTTTAAATTGATTACAAATTTTAAATGTTGACAGTATGGCCGAATGCAAAAGGATGAAGGAAGATGGCACACAGAGCGTTCGGTATGTAAAATGAAATTGACATTGAGTAGTATTTAATGTTAATGTATTGATTAAGAACGTTTATGTTTTATATTAGGTGACAAAAGATGTGAGGTCCAAATGGAATTCAATGAGTGATGCTGAAAAGGACCTTACATCACACAGTCAAGGAATGATAGTAAAGAATACAAGAACGGAGGAAAGCACATGAAAATAAGGTATTCATTAAACTTGTAAATACGTTGATACAAATATATAAGAACTATAACATTATATATTGTTAAAAAATGTAGGAAGTGTCGACAAGATGCAGCATTAAAAGGGTGAATTTATTAATTAAACACCTTAAGGAGAAGGGTCAGTTGAATGTGCTGGGAGAAATAGGTTTTGGATCGTTGGTAGGAGTAAGGGATCAACCTATTCGGAGGGAATTATGTCGATCCTTGATGGCGCAATTTGATGTCAGGCAATGTATTGCTAAATATGGTGATTTTTCATTTCCTCTCGGGATCCCATGTGCTGCAGCCGTATTGGGGGTAGAAAATGAAGGCAAAAGTGTTGTAGAAGTCTGTAAGAGTAAGGACTGGAAAGCACTTGCCTCCAAATATGGTTTGAAGCATAATGTGACATATGCTGAAATTGAAGAGGAAATAAAAAGTGGATCTTACGTTGGGGATGAACTGAAGGCCAGAGTTCTATTATACCTTGTCGGTATCTTTCTTTGTCCAACGGGTAATACGTCAACGAACAAAGAACATATGAAGCTCATTTGTGATGAAGGCTTGAAGGGTGAATTCAATTGGGCTGAATATATCCATTCGAGATTGATTGAATCAATAATCACCTTTAAAAAGGGCAGCCAGAGATACCTCAAAGGGTGCATAGCAATCTTAGAGGTAAATGAGTTGAAGAACTTTTTTGTGTTTTTATATAAAAATATAAATTTTATTATAAATGCAGGTTGCACTGTTCAATTTTTGGTCGGGCTGTGAGGCAGTGCCGGCTTATGAAAAAACCGGAGTGGCACGCATCCGTGAATGGGGGAAGGAAGAGGTGGTTAGAGTGATGGTGAAGTTGAAGTTGGATAGAGCGAAGAAGCAAGAAAGGGTAATAAATGTAATTAAATAATATTAAGAATATAATCAATGTCTTAATATTGTAATTTAATTTTGAAGGTTATTGGAAAGGATGTAGAGGAGGCAGTGGAGGCAGAGGAGAAGAAAGGAGGGATGGTTGTATTGGGGGATGACGGTGAGTGGGACGATGGTGAGGGAAAACGTAGTAACTTCGACATTTTGATGTCTGAATTGGCTGATATCAAAAAAATCCAATTTGAAATCATGCAAAGACAATCAAGAGTCGAAGAGAAACTTGAGAGAGTCGAAGATACACTTGAGAGGCATAAGGGGGTAGTGGAAGGAAAAATAGATGGAGTGGTGAAAGAAGTAGAGGTGTTGAGGGGTGAAGTGGTGAAGTGGTGAAAGAAGTTGGGGTGTTAAGGGGTGATATTAAGATGGTGACGGGTGAAAAATTTGAGGGAGTGGTGAAGGAGGTTGTGGAATTGAGGAGTGAACTTACGGGGGTGAAGGGGGTGGTTGATAAATACTTGGATGAAGGAGATCAATTGAAGGGTGAAATAAAAGAGATGAAGAGCTATGTAGAAAAAAATACGATGAACTGAAAAAATGAAGAAGAAAAGAGGGAGGAGGAAGAAGAAGAGATGGAAGAAATGAGGAGGAAGGAAGTCAATGTCATTTATACACCGGAGAGTGTTATAGCAGCAGATTTGGATTCGGAATGTCCTGCACCCCATAAGAAGAAGCAGAAGGTAAGTTGAATAAAAGAAAACTTTATTTGATTTTTATTATGTTGTTGTGACAAAAATTTGTATGCAAAATTGTAGGTTGAAAAAGCGGATATTCCAAGCGGAATTGATGACATCGAAGCTGCAATTTGTGATTATTTATGGAATAGCGAGTTAGAATCGGAGTAAGTGAAATATATTGTTTTGTGAGTGATATTTAAATATTTCATGACAACATATTAATCCTAATGATTCATACAGATATTCTGTAATCTCAATGGGAAATCAATTCGCTACTGTATACGACGTTGCACCGTTGAAGCCTACGGAATGGGTTGGCGGTGTGGTAAGTAGAAAGTAGAAAATGTTAAAACTTATTGAATATGTTCTGATTGTGTAATTAATTTTGTTAGGTTATCGATTTGCTCGCCTGGACAATATGCTACGATTCTCAAAAGTCACTCCGGAGGATTGGCTACCTTCCATACCTCTTAGCGGTGAGTTAAATTAATAAATGTTGAAAAGTAGTGTTATAGACGGTAAATTAATAATGTTTGTTGCGTAATTACAACAACAGGCATTGGATGCCAACAACAAAGAAAGTGTTGAGAGTATTTCTACCTTCTGGGGTCTCATATTGGATAACTATGTGAAATTCACCGACTGTGAGAAGGTAAGACACCATACCAATTGCAAATGATGTTTTTGGATATAGAATGTTGAATTTTGTCAAATTGGGTGTGAAATTTGTTGCAGATCATGATCACAATAAACTACCATAATTCACATTGGTATCTGTTGGTGTTGGATATGGTAGATCGTGTTGCAACAATATATGATAGTATGTTTACAACTGAAGTAGCTAAACAGAGAGTGAAGGATGCTAAGAGATTGGTATGTATGTATGTATGTATGAAAGGACATTATGTAAATTATAATGCATAATTTTTTTGGTGCATAACTTCTTCTATTTTAATGCAGATTAAAATATTAGATTCTTATAATAAGAAACGCATTTGGGTTGAATCCTGTGGATCTCTAGGAAAGTATCCCTTGAAAAATTTCAAATTTGTGGAGTATAAGAAGAATAAGCAATTGAATGGGTATGAGATCTTATCACAAATAGAAAGCTTAATTTATGCAGTATTCATCATAATTGACATGTGTGGTTTTCAAATTTTGTAACAGACATGATTACGGCATGTATGTGATGATGTGGATGGAATCGATCGGTTCTACAGGGGCAACTGGTGATTTTGTAAGTGGATAGAAAAATTCGTTTGTGGTAAAATTGTTAAAAGTCGTAGATTGAATGTTGTAGTTGACAATACTTAACGTTCTGACAATATGAATATAGGTTGTTGGAGACTGGGATCGATCATGAATATTAAACGATCTCGTAAGCCACAATCAAAATGAACGAAGACATGAGATAACAAAAGCTGCCATATTACATAAGAATAACAAAAGGATGCAATGATGTAAATGTAGGGTTAATTTTGTATAAGATTTATAATTTGTATACGATTTATATTTTTGTATGTGAATATAATTATGAATGAGATGAGAAAAGTTAGCAGTATGTTGTTGTACATGTTTCTTATACACATTAAGGGTCATATTGATACTTTGAAGTAAAAGGCAAATTTACAATATGGCCAACAGGGTGCAACCATAAAGTGTCGATCCATATATAAAAAGTGTCGATCCCAAAAACATCGAAAACCAAAAGTATAATGTAATATGTAATTTTTCAATCTAACCAGTACAAGTATACCGATTTTATGAGAGAATATGTCTAAATAATGTGTCGACACTATTTTAGTTTGTGTCGATATTTTTGTTCCAGAATGAATGGAAAACAGGGTGCAACCATAAAGTGTCGATCCATATATAAAAAGTGTCGATCCCAAAAACATCGAACCCAAAAGTATAATGTAATATGTAATTTTTCAATTTAACCGGTACAAGTATACCGGTTTTATGAGAGAATATGTCTAAATAATGTGTCGACACTATTTTAGTTTGTGTCGATATTTTTGGTCCAGAATGAATGGAAAACAGGGTGCAACCATAAAGTGTCGATCCATATATAAAAAGTGTCGATCCCAAAAACATCGAACCCAAAAGTATAATGTAAATGTAATTTTTCAATCTAACCGGTACAAGTATACCGGTTTTATGAGAGAATATGTCTAAATAATGTGTCGACACTTTTTAGTTGGTGTCGATATTTTTGGTCCAGAATGAATGGAAAACAGGGTGCAACATAAAGTGTCGATCCATATAAAAAGTGTCGATCCCAAAAATATCGAACCCAAAAGTATAATGTAATATGTAATTTTTCAATCTAACCGGTACAAATATACCGGTTTTATGAGAGAATATGTCTAAATAATGTGTCGACACGTTTTAGTTGGTGTCGATATTTTTGGTCCAGAATGAATGGAAAACAGGGTGCACCCATAAAGTGTCGATCCATATATAAAAAGTGTCGATCCCAAAAACATCGAACCCAAAAGTATAATGTAATATATAATTTTTCAATCTAACCGGTACAAGCATACCGGTTTTATGAGAGAATATGTCTAAATAATGTGTCGACACTTTTTAGTTTGTGTCGATACTAATTTAAATATCAAGTGTTTTTCCACCGTTCACTATATATAGTACTCTTAATCGAGAAACCCTAAACATAAAGGCAAGCAGGCAGAAGATAACTCTTCCTCTTTCTTCTACCGTTATCAAGTGACGATCAGATATTCAGGTAAATTTATCGATATTTTATGGGTTTGATTGATTTCTATATTGGAGTTTTTTTCCTGAATGTGTTTGTGTTCCATTGTAATAGCATCCAACCAAAATGGCTCCAAAACGTCAGCGTCAGAAGCGAGGTCTTTCTCAAAGCTCTTTTCAACCCAGTTCTTCTCAACCACAACCTCCTTCTGTAATAAACGATTCTTCTGAGGAAATCAGGTCCTTCGAAACTCTGAACTTTAGATCCGATATGGAGAAAGAAAGATGGCAGACGAGTTTTAAAGTAAGGAAGATTCGTCCCGAACGTGTCATTGACCTGGGTTTCTTGTTTGATGATAAATATGCATTTAGTTTTAAATCCACATTTACATATTGGGGTTGGCTTGAATTCCTTGGTGTAGAACCAAGATATTATCCCAACCTAGTTAGAGTCTTCTACAACAATGCTTCCTTACAGCATGAGCCTAATAAGACTAATATAATAGGAATTAATACACATGTCATGGGGAAGGATATATATATATATATCTCCAGAAACTATTGCGGAGGGTTTAGGTGTAGCGAATACAGGGGATTCAGATGAAAATGGTGTAGATTGGTCTACAATTAAACGGGTTGCTAGAAATAGCCCAATTCACCTCGATGTAGAGTCGAGAGTGTTTCACAAAATGCTCACATGGTATATCCGGCCTAGTGGGGAAAAACATTCAACGCTTCAAGACAGCGATTATTGGTGGATAGCAAAGTATAAATCCAAAACGGCTCCAAACATTACAAAACTCATATTTAATACAATTGTATATATGGTCACAAAGGGAGCAACAATTTCAACTACACTACCATATGGATGTGTCATCACCCATCTGTTGAAGAAGAAGGAAGTTGATTTTTCGCATGACGCCCCTGTTCGATTAACCCACAAGATTGACATGGTATTTATTAAAAAAGCGGGATATGATTTTGTTGAAAAACTCGGTTGGAAGCGTGTCAAAGAGGTCGGATTAGATCAAGAGAGGGAGGAAATAGACCCCGTTGGCTATGAAGAAGAGCAACCAAGTGGAGACGCAATGATGGAAGAAGCTCCAGTTGCAGAGGATGTCACAATTAAGACCGTGATGGAATACATGGTCAATTTTCGGGAGCATATTGATTCCCTTGTGAGTGGAATGCGATCCGATATTTCATCATTGCAACGTGAAGTCTCCATGTTGCGTAACGAATTACGTCACGACATCAACGAGTTAGGTAATTCATTATCTATGTTTCTTAACATTTACACGTTCTGAACTTTATTTTATTTTCTTTTAACAGATGTGGACAACTAAGCGGTCGCAGAAGATGAAGCTGACGATGAAGATGACGATGATGACGATGAAGCTGACGATGAAGATGATGACGATGATGATGATGATGATGAAGATGATGATCCAAACAAGTATATCGTGTCTGCACGCCGCCTTCAAGAAAACTTTTAATTTTTGATCTCAATTGTGTCCTTGCCTACATCCCAAGACTGCCTGCAGGTTTTAATTCTATTCTTTTGTATCCATTATTTTAACATATAAGCGTAGAACTTTAATCTCATTTTCTTCATGTTGTAGATGTTGTCCTCAGAAGAGGATTATTTGAATTTATGCAATTTTGTGTCGACAATTTTGTTGTTGCCTTTGGTCTTCAAAGATGAGGTTAGAACATGTTTGAAGCAATTGAATTGCTGTAGTCAAAATCGTTAATATATTTGAATGTTAACATTCAAACTTGATTACAATCTCAGGCATAACGTCGACCGTGTACTTGAGAAACTACCTGTATTTTCCGAGCATTTTCTATTCGTGTGGGTAAGATAATGTCATTACAGTTTGCTGACTTTTCGTTGTCTATGATTCCTACATATTTATGTTCGACTGTTTGTGAACAAGATCAAAAAAATGCAAACATACGATTCTGTTACCTACTGTAAAGATCTCAATGATGTTTGGAACGCGTGTCCAGATTTTAACGAGCTAAATACACTTTTGGTCGATGATTCAGCGGAAAAAAGATTTATAATCCGGTAAGTTGCATTTATGCAATATGTTTTTCCAGTTGAACAGGTGTTCAGACATTGATTATTTTAACAACTTATGTGTTATATAGAAATACAATTACATATGTCCACATACCTTTGACGCTGCTTCCCATTCGAACGACAATGCTCTAGGTATGACACAAATTTATTCATGCTTATGCGAATTTAGTTTATTGTTAGTAAAATTGCACCTCATTAGTTGATAATTGAAATTATTTATGTATGTCCTCAGAAAAAGGCGGAAACATACGAGAGTATTTGGAAAATTTGTTGAAGGCCTCTAATGTTACGGACTTCGTTAGAAATAACCCTTTTTCATCGGATTAATTTTGTTTGTCGGTACATTATTTGAACATTCTTGTGTATTTATATTTTGGTGTGATTATATGTGTGTATATTTTCATTAATTATTCCATATTGCTTCTATGTGTACATATACATTTGAGGATTGTTGAAATATCAATACTAATGTATTTTACATCTGCTTGCAAATGTATCGAAACACATGACTATAGCATTGTTTTCGATGATATCCACAACAAAGTGTTGATTTAAAAAAGTGTCGACTGAAAAATGTAATAGACAATTTTGTAATATAACCGGTATAAATATACCGGTTTACTTATAAAATAGGTAAATATAAGCGCTACCTATTACATAACTTACATATTATTAAATTAAAAACAATAAACATATATATTACATATTTATTATTATATTTGGTTAATGTTGTTAAATTTAAATTCTAAATATTATTTTATAAAATATCAAAACAATCAAATAATTTTTTGTGCAAATGAAATTATTAAATTAATATTATAGGTGGAAAACATGAAACATACTTAAAAAAATTGAAACATAAATTACATATCTTTAAAAAAAGTATCGATCCTTTTTATAAAAAGTATGGACACTTTCAATATAATAGGTAAAAATATGATGTAATAGGTAGCGCTTATATAATGTAATAGGTATCGTTTATATAATGTAATAGGTAGTGGTTATATTGTAAAGTATCTATCTTTTTTATAAAAGTGTCTATAGTTTTTTCACTGTGGAAAACATTAATTTAAGGTTATCTTTTGAGTGAGTTTTAAGATATTAATTTAGTAATTATAGGCGTCTAATGATTTATTTTTAACGTTACGATATATATTATTATTAAATTAAAAATTCTTAATATTATTTTATAAAATATCAAAACAATCAAATAATTTTTTGTGCAAATGAAATTATTAAATTAATATTGTAGGTGGAAAACATGAAACATACTTAAAAAAAATTGAAACATAAATTACATATCTTTAAAAAAAGTATCGATCTTTTTTATAAAAAGTATGGACACTTTCAACATATTATAATAAAATAGGTAAATTTGCAATGCTATCGGTATAAATATACCGGTTTTATGCGCGAATAGGTCTACAACCTATATCGACACTTTTTAATATTGTGTCGGTACTTTATGTCCAGATTGGAAGAAAAATGTGTCGATACATTGTCAAAAAGTGTCGAAATTTACACATCGGAACCCATAATTATAATGTAATAGATAATTTTGTAATATAACCGGTATAAATATACCGGTTTTATGCGCGAATAGGTCTACAACCTATATCGACACTTTTTAATATTGTGTCGGTACTTTATGTCTAGATTGGAAGAAAAATGTGTCGATACATTGTCAAAAAGTGTCGACATTTACACATCGGAACCCATAATTATAATGTAATAGATAATTTTGTAATATAAACGGTATAAATATACCAGTTTTATGCGCGAATAGGTCTACAACCTATATCGACACTTTTTAATATTCTGTCGGTACTTTATGTCCAGATTGGAAGAAAAATGTGTCGATACGATTTAAAAAAATGTCGACATTTACACATCGGAACCCAGATTTATAATGTAATAGATAATTTTGTAATATAACCGGTATAAATATACCGGTTTTATGAGCGAATAGGTCTACAACCTATATCGACACTTTCTAATATTGTGTCGATACCATTTAAAAAAGTGTCGGTAATTTTAAGTAACGCGGTTTTTCTTCCTTCATTCAAAATATTTATATGTACATACAATAAGAGTCATGTTGATACTTACGATATATTATATGGAGATCGTTGTCATTCCATTCCGTCTTCGAAAAAATCAGTTGATGTAGGCTGTGTGCTTGTACTCAAACTGAGCTTGACTTGAGGACATGTTAGTTTGTTATGTCCCTCACCGTTGCAGTACCCACATCGCCTAATTTTCTTCTCGACCTTGTTCTTCGGCACTTCTTTTCGCTTGCGTTGTTTTCGTTAAGGGTCACGAACATTGTTTACTACAATGCTATGGTTGACTGAATGATTCAAACCAAACGAGTTTTCTAATTCTTCTATTAGTTTTTTCATCTCATCTCTTGCGGTTTTGAAAGACTCTGTCTTTGATGCAATGTAGCATAACCTACTTGACGTTGAACGTAGAGCAGCGAACCTTGCCATTTGCATCACTTCTGGAGACACATTTAAATCAACATAGCTGGGTGCAGAAGCCTTCGCATCATTAGTCCACCTACTTTGAATCAAAGTCCCGGGCAAATATGTGTAGTCCAATTGCTTCAAAATATGAAGTTGATGGCGACACGGAAGTCCAACGGTCTCGAATTTTTTGCATGAGCAAATTAGAGTTTTCGTACGAGAATCAAAACTAATTTCAAATTTCCTATTTTTTTCTGCGTACTTTGACAAAATATAATGTTGACATTCATCTGATAAGGACTTAATCTATGCCTCAATCCGGTACAATGTCTCCCGTATAAGTTCATCTTGGAACACATGAAAAGATTCGCGGGTAAAAATCGCAGCGGCATGGCTTTCAAGGTCGACCAGTTTTGTGATCTGGAAGGGCTTCGTATGGGAACTTAAGTAATCCGTTTTCAACTCGTTCATACGCATTCTACTAATTCCATCTTCAATTGCACAAACAACATCTAAATATGTCTTCTTGTGTTTCAGTGCAATAGCTAGTGAAGCATTCATAGACTCACACCTTTGTGTTGAGCGAATATTGGAAAAGAAATGACCGGTTAGATATGCTTGTGCCCATAAGTGTCGTGTATTTCCCTTCTCAATCACCCATGGATGCTTTTGGACGTTGAATTCTGAAACAACCGAATGCCATTGAATATCAAATTCCTTGGTTGTCCACCAGGAAGCCATGCATTTTGAGAATGATGCTGTAAACTTTGGGTCACCAATATTAGCTTGTGCATTACGAGAAAGATGCCAAGAACATAATCTGTGCTTAGCATAAGGGATAACAGATTTGATAGCCCTTTGCATTGCCCTATCCCCATCGGTTATAACGGAAATAGGTGATTTATTCATCATGGCTTCTAAAAAATTCTGTAGCACCCACTCAAAAGATTGAGACGTCTCGTCAGCGATTATGGCAGTGGCAAACACAATTGTGTTATGGTGATGATTGACACCAACAATAGGCATAATTGGTCGACCATACAAATTATCTTTGTACGTTGTGTCGAACGCAATTACATCACCGAAGCATGTGTAATCTGATCTCGATGTAGAATCCGACCAAATAAGATTATACAATGCCCCCGATTCGTCTACCGAGTATGTCATAAAAAACCCGGGATCATCATGTTTCTATAATCAAAGTAGGCAATAAGCGCATTCACATCCCCATCGACGATTTCCTTTGCTTTACCTCTTTGAAGTGCATTGTAGAGGTCTTTATGTGTAAATCCAACATTATGATAGCCCCCTGCCTGCTGCGTTAAATAGTTCATTACTTGTGACGTGCCAACACCGACCTCTTTCAATGTTGTTGCCTCATCGATATCAGCCTTACTTACAGCTCTATAGAACGCATAAATGGTGTCATAGCAGGTGTGCACAATGCATGATTATGTTTCTGATCAGATTACTTATAACCCACTGATCGTTTGTATTTGTTGCTGTAACTACGACTCTAGCCTTACATCCTGTTCTGTGACTGGCGTATGAGCACGTTGACGATCAACAGTTGACTTTTGATACTCGAAACCCTTCTTTGGAACAACAAAATTCTTGTGTCTTCACATTCCCTTCCACGTCAAGCCGTGTTGTTCCCTTACGTGCACTAAACCCATGTTCCCGTGCGAATCCCTTGTAAAAGTGTCAAGCTTGATCACGTGAACAGAAGAGCTGACCAACCAATCTGTCAGATTCATCAACATTATGTACTTCATGGCATTCCTCGGTTGGCTTAACATTGTCTACATCAGTATTATCCATGGCAAAAATTTTGTTGTGCAAGTTCAGTGCTCCAGGAGTTGATGGAGAGTAAGCAAAGGTTCATTTTGAACATGTTTCAGTCGTGCTGCTTTCAATAGGATGTGGCATTGGTAGTGGTAGTTAAAGGGTGGGTACAACATTAAATTCGCAGTACATATTTAGGTATGTACAATAACTACAAGTATATATTATCATTAAATTTAGGTATGTACAATAACTACAAATTTAGGTATGTTTGTTAACTACATATTTAAGTATATACATCTTTGAGTGAGTTTTAAGATATTAATTTAGTAATTATAGGCGTCTAATGATTTTTTTTTACGTTACGGTATATATTATTATTAATTAAAACAATAAACATATATTACATATTTATTATTATCTTTGGTTAATGTTGTTAAATTTAAATTCTAAATATTATTTTATAAAATATCAAAACAATCAAATAATTTTTTGTGTAAATGAAATTATTAAATTAATATTGTAGGTGGAAAACATGAAACACTGTTAAAAAATTGAAACATAAATTACATAACTTTTAAAAAAAGTATCGATCCTTTTATAAAAAGTATGGACACTTTCAAATAATAGGTAAAAATATGATGTAATAGGTAGCGCTTATATAATGTAATAGGTACGTTTATATAATGTAATAGGTAGTGGTTATATTGTAAAGTATCTATCCTTTTTATAAAAGTGTCCATACTTTTTTCACTGTGGAAAACATTAATTTAATGTTATCTTTTGAGTGAGTTTTAAGATATTAATTTAGTAATTATAGGCGTCTAATGATTTATTTTTTACGTTACGATATATATTATTATTAAATTAAAAATTCTAAATATTATTTTATAAAATATCAAAACAATCAAATAATTTTTTGTGCAAATGAAATTATTAAATCAAATAATTCAAATTTAAAATTAATCAACAAATCAATTAATCATTGTTGTGGGTACATTATTTGAACATTGTTATGGGTACATTATTTGGAAAAATAATGTTCCGGACTTTGTTAGAAATAACTCTTTTTCATTGGATTAATTTCATTTTTGTGGGTACATTATTTGAACATTGTTATATATAAATTTGTTGTGTATGTATGTTTTGGTTTGATTATATTGTATGTATTTTCATTCAGTTGAGATGGGTTATGTATAACAAAACAATCTATCTCTTCCATGTGAGTACTTTATTCCAACCATGTGACAAGTGTGACAACTCCATCAACTCACAACTCAGCTTTGAACTCAATCAATATTGTCTTTTAGCTTGATGGTTCATAAAGCATGTTACTTGAACAGTATGAATCAATTATGCAATTTTCATGTTCAATTTAATACTGCATTTCAAATTCATTTCATATGTAATTGGAGTTTGAATTTCAATTTCAATTTGAGTTTGAATTTCAATATATATTTCGGCTCCACTATAAATATTAGCCCAAGCCAATATGCATGTTATCATTGATTATTCCTAATTTTCATTGTTTTTTTTTCCAACGTTTAAACGCGAGGGAAAATCCCGACCATTGTATTTTTGGTCAACTTTAAAGCGTCAGAAACGTTTCGGGCGTATGATCTGGGTGGTATACAAGAAATGTAACAAATAGCAACTAAAATCATAAGTCCGAAATGCTTCTGAGTACCACCCAAATCATAAGTCCGAAATACTTCCGATGCTCATCAAAATCCAAAGCTCATATGGTGCCAAGCAAAAGGAAATCAAAATCCAAATCTCATATGATGCCAAGCAAAAGGAAATCAAAATCTACAACTTGAGTTTGAACATTGATATGATATGTTCAGTTTATCATGTTGGGATTTTCTCGTTTTTGATTGCTTGGATAGTTGTTCTCTTGCTTTTTCAAGTGTCCTTAGCTTGTAATTTATAGCTTGGAATGTGTTTGATGTTGTATATATTATTATTAAATTAAAAATAAAAAACATATATATTACATATTTATTATTATCTTTGGTTAATGTTTTTAATTTAAATTCTAATATTATTTTATAAATATCAAACAATCAAATAATTTTTTGTGCAAATGAAATTATTAAATTAATATTGTAGGTGGAAAACATGAAACACTATTAAAAAAATTGAAACATAATTACATAACTTTAAAAGAAGTATCGATCATTTTTATAAAAAGTATGGACACTTTCAATAATAGGTAAAAATATGATGTAATAGGTAGCGCTTATATAATGTAATAGGTATCGTTTATATAATGTAATAGGTAGTGATTATATTGTAAAGTATCTATCCTTTTTATAAAAGTGTCCATACTTTTTTCACTGTGGAAAACATTAATTTAAGGTTATCCTTTGAGTGAGTTTTAAGATATTAATTTAGTAATTATAGGCGTCTAATGATTTATTTTTTTACGTCACGATATATATTATTATTAAATTAAAAATTCTAAATATATTTTATAAATATCAAAATAATCAAATAATTTTTTGTGCAAATGAAATTATTAAATTAATATTGTAGGTGGAAACATGAAACACTATTAAAAAAATTGAAACATAAATTACATAACTTTAAAAGAAGTATCGATCCTTTTTATAAAAAGTATGGACACTTTCAATATAATAGGTAAAAATATGATGTAATAGGTAGCGCTTATATAATGTAATAGGTATCGTTTATATAATGTAATAGGTAGTGGTTATATTGTAAAGTATCTATCCTTTTTATAAAAGTGTCCATACTTTTTCACTGTGGAAAACATTAATTTAAGGTTATCTTTTGAGTGAGTTTTAAGATATTAATTTAGTAATTATAGGCGTCTAATGATTTTTTTTTTACGTTACGATATATTATTATTAAATTAAAAATTCTAAATAATATTTTATAAAATATCAAAACAATCAAATAATTTTTGTGCAAATGAAATTATTAAATTAATATTGTAGGTGGAAAATATGAAACATACTTAAAAAAATTGAAACATAAATTACATATATTTAAAAAAAGTATCGATCTTTTTTATAAAAAGTATGGACACTTTCAATATAATAGGTAAAAATATGATGTAATAGGTAGCGCTTATATATGTAATAGGTATCGTTTATATAATGTAATAGGTAGTGGTTATATTGTAAGTATCTATCTTTTTTAAAAGTGTCTATACTTTTTTCACTGTGGAAAACATTAATTTAAGGTTATCTTTTGAGTGAGTTTTAAGATATTAATTTAGTAATTATAGGCGACTAATGATTTATTTTTTACGTTACGATATATTATTATTAAATTAAAATTCTTAATATTATTTTATAAAATATCAAAACAATCAAATAATTTTTTGTGCAAATGAAATTATTAAATTAATATTGTAGGTGGAAAACATGAAACATACTTAAAAAAAATTGAAACATAAATTACATAACTTTAAAAGAAGTATCGATCCTTTTTATAAAAAGTATGGACACTTTCAATATAATATAATGTAATAGGTAAATTTGCAATGCTATCGGTATAAATATACCGGTTTACTTATAAAATAGGTAAATATAAGCGCTACCTATTACATTATATAAGCGCTACCTAGTATTTTATTGTACTTTATAATATTTCCGGTTAAATAATATAACATAACCGGTATAAATTTTAACCGGTCACTTGTTTAACCGGTCACGCTGTATATTAGCCGTTTTTTAGGCGCCACACCGCATAACTACCCGTGAAATTCGGGTTAATTTTTATCAATAATAACAAATTTACCTTGAAAATTATTATATAGGTAATTAGTGTGAAAATGATTGTACTAAAAATCACCCCAAAATATATTCCCAGAAAAGAGTAGAGGGGTCACAATGGTCCCTCTTAAAACCCAATCTCCTTAGACAGAACTACCAAGATAAATAATTTTAATAGGACAATAATTAACAACAACTATACCCGACAATAGATATTAAATAGATATAAAAGGGAACACCAAAATTTAACGAGGTTAGGCCAAAATTATGCCTACATCCTCGAACACTACTAAAATAATATTCACTAATAGAGGAAATATTACAAAGAGAGAGAAATGGTACAAATAGCCTTTAATATAGAAAAAGGCTTATATTTGTTGGATATTAAACTAAGGAGGAGGAGGGTTCTATTTATAACAAAAGAATTTCCCATCCTCCTTATACAAAACTAATGTGAGATTCAAAATTTGCCAAAAAACCAACAAATCTCCACCTTGGCAAATTCCACACACATCTCTCAAAAATCAAATCTTCAATAGTGTCTGCAAATTTATCTTTCAATTTGTAACAATATTGACCAAGTCTAAACAAGGTTTAAACTTGACCGTAGTTACCACTTTTGTCAACATATCAAAAGGATTCTCAGTGATCCGAATCTTCTGGATTATGACTCCACCTTCTTCTAGAATCTCTCGTACAAAGTGATATCGAACATCGATGTGCTTCGTCCTTGCATGGTAAACCTGGTTCTTTGTTAAATGAATAGCACTCTGACTGTCATAGTGCACTTTGATGTGCTTCTGTTCCATTCCCAATTCACCAAGCAACCCTTGAAGCCAAATTGCCTCCTTCACAGCCTCTGTAACTGCCATATACTCTGCTTCTGTAGTAGACAAAGCCACTGTTGACTGTAAGGTGGACTTCCAACTGACTGGTGCTTTTGCAAATGTAAACATATAACCAGTAGTTGATTGACGCTTGTCTAAATCACCTGCATAGTCTGAATCACAATAGCCAACTGCACACTGACCATCTTGTTTGTCCTGCTAAAAGACAAAACCAACATCTACGGTGTTCATAATATACCGCATAATCCATTTCACAGCTTGACAATGCTCCTTTCCAGGATCATACATATACCTGCTCACAACCCCAACTGCCTGTGAAATATCGGGTCTCGTACACACCATTGCATACATCAAGCTACCAACAGTACTTGCATAAGGAACCTTTGACATGCATTCCCGTTCTGCATCATCCTTAGGTGACATGGATGCACCGAGCTTGAAATGAGGAGCAAGAGGTGTACTAACTGGTTTTGACTTCTCATTCATGCCAAAACGTTTTAGTACCTTCCTCATATATTCTTTTTGAGACAAACAAAGCCTCCCCAATTTTTTATCCCTTGATATCTCCATGCCTAGAATCTTCTTCGCTTCACCAAGATCCTTCATCTCAAACTCCCTGTTCAATTGAGTCTTTAGTTTCGTAATTTCTGTCTGACTCTTGGAAGCTATCAGCATATCATCAACATAAAGAAGAAGATATATATATTATTCGTCTTGTAGTTTGCGTAAATACACAAAATGATCATATTTTCTTCTTGTGTACTTCTGCCCTATCATAAACTTGTCAAATCGCTTGTACTACTGCCTTGGAGACTGCTTCAATCCGTACAACGATTTTTCTAATTTTCACACCATCTTTTTTTTTCAGCAACTTTGAATCCATCTGGCTGAGTCATGTAGATTTCCTCATCCAAGTCTCCATATAAAAATGCAGTTTTTACATCCATCTGAACTAGTTCCAAATCCAACTACGCTACCAAAGCCAACAAAATTCTGATGGAGGAATGTTTTACAACTAGAGAAAATACTTCATTATAATCAACTCATTCCGTTTGAGCGTAGCCTTTAGCCACCAATCTTGCTTTGTAGCGGATGTTATTATTGTCAGGAAATCCATCTTTCTTTGCATATACCCACTTGCACCTAATTGCATTATTTCCCTTCGGAAGACTAATTAGTTTCCACATCTGATTCTTTTGAAGGGATTGCATTTCTTCATTCATGGCGATCCTCCACTTTTTATGTTCTGAAATTTGGACTGCTTCATTAAAAGTGGCAGGAACGTCATCAATTGCAATTGGTGATGCAAAAGAAACCATATCATCATAAGGAGCAGGTTGTATAATGGTCCTCTTTCCCTTTCTGAGTGCAATTGATTCATGTTGCTGTGGAGGTTCTTGGGTCTGAACCTCTTCTTCATCTGACTCTTCTTCTACCAAAGGAGAGTCAACATCAGTTTCTTTACTGGTTGGGACAATTCTACTTCCTTCAAACTCCACCTGTTTGGGAGTTCCATATGTCTGCTCCAATTTTTCTGAAGTCACCTTTCTCAACATGATAGATTCATCAAAGGTAATATCCCTGCTGAAGATTATTTTCTTTGTTTCTGGACACCAAAGACGATAGCCTTTCACACCAAAGGTGATCCCCATAAAGATCACCTTCTTTGTTCTTGGATCCAGCTTTGACTCCTAAACATGGTAGTATGCAGTGGAACCAAACACATGTAAGGAATCATAATCTGTAGTAGGTTCTCCAAACCATTTCTCTAATGGTGTTTTACCACCAATAGCAGTCGATGGTAAGCAGTTGACAAGGTGACAAGCATAGACCAAAGCCTCAGCCCAAAATTCTTTGCCTAACCCAATATTAGACAACATACACCGAACCTTCTCCACTAATGTCCGGTTCATACGCTTTGCCACTCTATTCTGTTGTGGTGTATATCTAACAGTGAAGTGCCTGACAATACCTTCTTCTTCACAGACTTTCAGAAATGGATCATTTTTGTACTCTCAACCATTGTCTGTACGGAGACGTTTGATTTTTCTGCATGTTTGAGTCTCCACCATCTTTTTCCATTTAAGGAAAAATCCTAGCACCTCATCCTTTATCTTCATTGTATACACCCAAACTCTCTGGGAAAAATCATCAACAAAGGTGACATAATAGTGTGTTCCTCCCAATGAAGTTGTCTTGGAAGGCCCCCATACATCTGAATGAATATAATCCAAAATACATTTAGTATCATGGATTGTTGTTCCAAATTTCACCCTCGTCTTCTTCCCTTTGATGCAATGCTCACAAAAAGCTAATTTGAAAGCCCGAGCACCCTTCAATAATCCTTGATCTATCAGCAATTTCAAGGATTTTTCACCAACATGCCCCAAATGCATATGCCATAACCTGGTTGCTATTGATTCTTGTTCATCAGTAGAAGTTGTCGTTGCTGCTGTCCCAACAATTGTACTACCCAGAAAGTAATACACATTGTTTCTTTTTTGGATTCCCTTCATTATCACCAGTGCACCAGAGATAATCCTCATAATCTTATCTTTTGCCCTCATTTCTAAACCTTTTGACTCTAAGGTTCCCACAGAGATGAGATTTCTCATTAAATCTGGTACATAATGGACACCTGTTAAGGTTCTGATTGATCTATCCTGATTCCTCAAGCGAATTGAACCAATCCTAACTATGTCAAGAGGGGAATTATTTACTGTATAGACAATTCCACATTTTAGTTCTTTAAAATCAAAGAACCATTCTCTATTGGGTGTCATATGGTGGCTACAAGCTGAATCTAACAGCCATGTGCTGGAACAGCTGGTTGATGGCGTAGCAGCGAATGCAAAATCTGAATCTGCATCATCATACTCGACCATATTTGACTCTGAGACAGCCTTTCCCATTTTAAGTTTGCCTTTATTCTTTAGCCTGGGACATTCTTTCTTCCAGTTCCCTTTTTCTCGACAAAAAGCACATTCATCTTTGCTCAATCTGGACTTTGACTTCGATCTCCCTCTCATTCCTTTATTCTGACTCTTCGAACGACCTCTAACAAAAAGAGCTTCTGCTTCGACACTTGTATTTTCTTGTTTGTATTTCTTTCTCAATTCATAACTATACAAGGCAGTAGTTACTTCACTGAGAGACACATCAACCTTCCCATGAAGTAGAGTAGTTTCAAGATACTCAAACTCATCAGGAAGTGATCACATCAACATCAGAGCCAGATCTTCGTCTTCAAAAGTCACATCCATATTCATCAGATCTGTCACCAGCTGATTAAAGCTAGTAATGTGATCATTCATAGTGATACTTGGTACATAGTTAAAGCAAAACAATCTCTTTTTCATGTAGAGCTTGTTATGTCCGCTTTTCTTCAAAAATTTCTTCTTCATTGCCTTCCACAATTTACTTGCAGAAGTTTTCTTAGAAAATGCATACTTCTGCTCTCTAGAAAGACACGATCGAATAGTACCACATGCCAATCTATTGATCATCTTCCATTCTTTCTCCTCAACATCATCTGGTTTCTCTCCTTCAATAGCAATGTCTAGACCCTGCTGAAATAGAGCATCTAAAACCTCACTTTACCACATGCCGAAATGACCAGTGCCATAAAAAATCTCTACTGCAAATCTAACATTTGTCACAACATTTCTTGCCAAAATTGAAGATGAAGAAGCTGTTGACGATGATGTGGATGTTTTTGTGTCATCTGTCATTTCTACTACAAATTCTATTTAATAGTTGTCAATGCATAATGTCAATTAGCCCAAGGAAAATTTTTCTAATGTGGAAGATCAGTCTAAGGCGCAACCACAGAGCATACTAAAATAAACCAAGAGCTCTGATACCAATTGTTGTGGAATTCGGGTTAATTTCCACCAATAATAACAAATTCACCTTGAAAACTATTATCTAGGTGACTAGTATGAAAACGATTATACTAAAAATCACCTCAATGTAGATTTCCAGGAAAGAGTGGAGGGCTCACAATGGTCCTCTTAAAACTCATTCTCCTTAGACAGAACTACCAAGACAAGTAATTTTAATAGGACAATAATTAACAACAACTATACCCGACAATAGATATTAAATAGATATAAAAGGGAACACCAAAATTTAACGAGGTTAGGCTAAAATTATACCTACGTCCTCGAACACTACTAAAATAATATTTCACTAATAGAGGAAATATTACAAAGAGAGAGAAATAGCACAAATAGCCTTTAATATAGAAGAAGACTTATATTTGTGGGATACTAAACTAAGGATGAGGAGGGTTCTATTTATAACAAAAGAATTTCTCTTCCTCCTTATACAAAACCAATGTGGGATTCAAAATTTACCAAAAAACCAACAGTTTGAACGTCTTATTTTAATGAGGGTAGTTGGTCAAATAATCAAATGTGTGGGCCTTTTTTAAATTTTATTTAATTTACTCAAAATATTAAACTATAATTATTTTAATTTGTAGAACAATAAATTTAAAGTTTAATATAAAATAAGTGTTCAGATTATACTAATTTTTTAAATGGGTTTCTAAATTTTTTCGGTCAATTCATATGTCTAATGTTAAAACTTTATTACTTTAAGTGTCTCGACCGTAACTGTCATTAAAAAATCTCGTTTAATGACACTTGTTACGCTTATATAATTTGAAAATTTTTATTTTTTGAAAAAAAAAGTTAAAAATTATAGAAAAGTAAAATCCTTAACTTCAAAACCTATTTCACCGGCATCATCAGCTATTTTTTACCATATTCGACGACTGTCTCTATCGCCACCCACCTACTAACCGAACATCACATTTGTTTTCACCCCCAAACCCCTAATAATGTACGAGGATTTAGATTTATTCCTGCGACGGGAGGAAATGAGAGTGAATTTTCTTTCACTGCATCAGGAGGGGATTGAATTTTTATTCATGCAACACGTTTGGGTGGTGAAATTAGAGCAACATGCCTGTTTAATCAATAAAAACTACTCACTATCAAAATGAAAGATGATCGATTATCTACCCAAGAAGATAGAGAGTACCACATACAAGAAAAAGTCACAAATAGAGTTGAACCAAGTAACATTGCAAAGGCATAATGATAGTAGGGTCGGGATATCCCCACCCTCCGAATCAGACGTGAAGGTTTCCCCTCATCCGACTCTCTGCAGGGGAATCCCCACTCATTGTTTCCCCTAATATCCTCCCTTTACCACATCACGGGGGTTTACAAGATATCCCAGAGGCTAGCTCGAAAAGGTTGTTATACCATACCTTTAGACTCAACTCTACTTTAGTAGTCACTAGACTTACTATAGTAGTTCGTCCGGCTGCTCTTGCTGAAATCATTACTCTTCATTCTCTTGTGCTCTAGCAATTGCGCTCCCTAGACCACTACTATGTAGTTAGGTAGGGACAATCAATTTGTAGTGACGAGAATTTGATATGGACTCAAGCAATAACGGATCTAGAAATGTTTTTAGGGATGAGTACATATGGACTAGTAACACAATTTTTGAACGGGTGAGTACAATTAAATTTCAGAACATACATAAATAAAATTTTAGGTTTTAGGTAGACATCATCAATAAAAAAAAAGATTTTAGATTTTAGAATAAACAAATATTACGTGAAGTATATTACGAACTACGTTTTGAAAGTCTTAGACGAAAATAAATCTATTTTTAAAATTTTAAAAGTTAGACTTTTATACACGAGAGAGGAGGATAAAAGGGGAAGCTGGGAGAGAGAAAGGAGACAATGTTTTTTTTTAATAATATTTTTATTTTTAAAAAAATAAATTTTAAAATTGGATCTATGTACTGAAAAAGAAATTATATAATATATAATTCCGTTTCTGAAATTCAAAAAACCTGAACATCCTAATATGAATAATAAATACTCCCCAAGTAGGGCAACTAATACTCCATAAATGGATGCACGTGGTTGACTTGGATACAAATAAGGAATTCCAGTGGACTTCTGGAAAACTAGTGTCCATTATTTACATTTGTTCGCACGAATAAAACGATTTTAATAGTAAAAAGATAATTATTACTTTTTAAAGTTTCAATTTCGAGTGTTATAAATGTAAGAAGTTTAAACGCTTAATACTTTATATTTACCTAAGATTAATTAAAAAAATCTTAAATTTAACAAAAAAAATCCAAAAATCATCGATTTGAATTTGGGAGCTTTGAATATTAGGCATCAAATAAAATGCACATTCCATTGTTTATGTATATCCAGATAGGGGTGAGCAAAATTCGACTCGACTCGAAAAATCGATTTTTCGATTCAAATCGATTTTTCGATTCGACTCGATTGACTTCGAGTCGTAATTTCATAAAGTCAACTTGGTTGACTTCGAGTCGTAATTTCATAAATTCTACTTGACTTGAAAAAATTTCAAGCTCAAATCGAGTTGTAAAATACAACTCAAATAACTCAAAATTTTAGTAATTAGTATATTGATTTTCAAGTTGGAGTTTAAGTGAAATCCCTCGACTTTGTATGATATACGTAAATCACATATTAAAAAAATATGAAAAGTATGTATCTTATATCAGTGGTGGACCCAGAAATTTAAGAATGTGGTCCAAAATTTTAATTTTCTTTTCTTAAAAATAATGGGTATACAAAAATTATAATTTTTTTCTTTTTTTTTCTTAATACATTAAGCTAAATTTAACCACTTTTCTAAAATAATGGGATGCACTTTATGAGGGCTTAGTGCATCCGCCACTCGTATATGGTTATAAAATACAATTTAAATTAGAATCATATAATGTTGTAATATTATAAATATTTACAATTAATTTTATATATAAACTCAAAAATTCGACTCGAATTTAATTTTATAAACTCGACTCGACTAAAAAACTTTCAAATTAACTCCAAATTATAAAATAAAACTCGTCAGCTCGAATAGCTTAAAATTTTTTAACTTAAACTCCATCGAATGCTGACCCCTTATATCCAACCAACCCTATCAACTACAATAATTAAGTGAAGCTAATCAAATATGATACTTAAACTCGTCCTATTTAGTTAAAAAAGTTACGGTTTTTTAAGTTGAACGATAACTAGGATATGATAGTCGTTTGAAATTATGAGATCGAATTTTATCATATAACAGTCTACATATTAACATTCAGCCTAGAGAATCATCCATTTTTTAGGGAAAAAATACGAGTTTAGAACATAATGAATAGACAAATGACCATTTTGTAACTTTTAATAGTCGATAGACTCAACAAAACAACAATATATAATTAGAGAATCATTTTATAATTTTTAATAGTCGAAAGATTTGATAAAACAATATCTTATAGTTGGGAGACTGTGTACTTTGCCCTAACAAAATTTATCTGAATAAACTTAACCTTTATTATTTGAGCCAAGACCATAATCAAATTAATATGCATAAACTAGATTCATAATTTACGTACAATACAAGGACTAATAAATGAATTTAACCAAAGATTAGTAGAGTCTACTTTCAACGGGTTGATTGTCCAAATTACTTCTCAAAAGATGGAAAGAACTTTAAGTGTAACCCTGCCAGAGTCAAATTCAAAAGAGAAGTGGGGCAGGAAATGTTGAAATTAGAATTCAAAGGGATGGAGAAGTGGGACAGGGGGGTCTTATATATACTGCAATACACCATATCTGTGGAGGAGAAAACTAAGTGCAACAAAATAAATTATAGATGGGGCAGTCAAAATATGTAAAAAAAAAAAAAAAGAGGGGGAGGGGGTTTCCATGCTCCTTATAGCCTAATCAGTGGCACAAAATGAGAGCAGAAACTATTCATTACACTTGAGCCGTGGGTGAGAAAGCTCCTTGCGATCTGGGGGCAGTTTGCCCAGAAATCGATGCTTTGTCTGATACATGAACGTTGTATCGCTCGTATACCTTCTCCCGGTTTTCCAACCACCAAGTTTCTGCTTGGTGCTCTCCAAATCTTCTCCGGCTGCATATATGAACATTTCTCAACATCCCACATCCATAAAATGATTTAAGATGACTGAGGTAAAACCTAATGTTAAATCAACAAATCACTAGTTTTCACTTCATCTCTTCTTTTTGATTTCTTTAATTTTTCTGTTGTTAATGTTGTATTTAGACAAAACAAGTGTTGATAAAAGAAAAACCTAGAAAATGTACCTGAAGCGCACTCGTTTGAGATCCCTAGTTCCATCCCGCAGCGCTATAATAGTTATGTAGACTCCAGGCTCATACTGTTCAATCCACTCAGCCTCCACTTGATTGCCATTAGTAACCAATGCAGAAGTTCTAGATTTCATTCCATTTTCGCCATCTCCAAAAGAACCAGATTCCCTTTCATCGACAGCTGCTGCCACACTACCATTACCTCCCAGTAAACCCCCGCTACCATTGAGCAGTCTTGCCACAGAATGTTCATCTCCACCATTGACTCCAGTTGGTTCCCTATGTAATTGGCCAGGGATCTTGGTGCCACCGATTGCGCTAGAATCAAGTGCAGTAGGGGAAGGAAGGAAAGAGCCACCAATTGAATCAGATCTTAAAAGTCCTTCTCCATTTGCATCTGGATAGTGAACACTATTGGCCTCCAAGCCATTTGGCAAGTATA
This sequence comes from Hibiscus syriacus, assembly GCF_006381635.1. Classification (NCBI taxonomy): domain Eukaryota; kingdom Viridiplantae; phylum Streptophyta; class Magnoliopsida; order Malvales; family Malvaceae; genus Hibiscus; species Hibiscus syriacus. Next base: position 1,460,128 of record NW_024063020.1, on the reverse strand, counting down.
CTGCTTTGATGTTCTCTGTGTCATAAACTCCGGGTGGCAACCTTTCAGCCGTATCCTTAAGCTGAGAAGCAGTATAGAAACAAATTGCAATAAGAATTACGATAGGCAAATTGGCAAGGCAAGAAATAGGCTAGGATCGCAAAGTGACACCAAGTCTCATAATGAGGATGCAAAGAATTTTATAATCACTAAAATAAAAAGTTCAACACGTAAGAAAACAAAAAGAGTCAATAAATTGTTTTGAGAAGCTAAACTTGTTGGAAAACCATTATGCTTATCAAGATGATGTTAGCATTGCTTTGTAAGTTAATAAGAACAGATTTCCTTAAAAGAGAGTTCAAGTAAACAATAGCGAGAACAATAACGCCGAAGATAACCTGAGCTGTTGGTGACTTTATAACTTCTTTCGCAGCTCTAGATTTTGCCGACTCCTCTGCAGCCAGTGGCATAGCTTCCTGAGTTTTCTTTGTTGATTTTTTAATCTCCATTTCCTGGAGATCACACTTCTTTCTTAGGGTCTCAACCTGGAATAGATCCACAATCATCAGATTTGCATGGATTCATTAACCACAAGGCCCATCCACAGAATACAATATTGAAAGCACCAGTAACGGCATTCCTACCTGTGAGCGCAACTTAAGCACTTCTTGGTTCAAAAGTTCATTTGTTTTTTTCAAACTATCAGCTATGCTTTTGGAGAATGAAAGTTCAGATGTTGTAGGAACTGGGGTCGCAGAACGAGGAGGGCTAGGTCTCCTTGAAAAAGGTGAAACAGATCTGGAACTTACTCCAGATCCTGTAAGAATCGGTTTAGGCAGTGTCCTTCGCGAATCTGCAGCATTAAACAAAACAACGTCTTTCAACTGTAACAAAGAAGGTGCTTGAGTGGATCGAACCAAGGAGAATGTTTCGGATTTTTTTCCTTGTTTGGCTGCTTTGCTATCTAACTGCTTAATCAAGTCCATGTTAGAAGGAGTTGCAGCTTTGGATAATCTTATTTCAGCCTTATCCAACCGGTCCTTGTTCTCTCCAGAAAGGCGAGGTCCGGAATTCTTCCTGCTATTACTACCTTCTGAAACCTTGTTCAGCTTGGTAAAACAGGAATCACAAACACGATAAGGTTTCCCAGGATTAGGAGCCAAAGCTGCTCCTGGTGCTTTTTAGAACTGCAGGAATGGCAATGCACGAGTCCGCAGTTGAAGCAATTATGCCTTTTTCTGGTGAATCCAAAAGCCTGTCTGCAAGCTGAGCATTGAGATTGCTCAGCACCAGATACCCATTTATGGAGGCATATTGCAGCACTGTAGTTTGAACCACAAGCAATAAATTTCACATGTCTATCCTTCAAACCTTCGACCAGGGTAGGAGTTTTTCGATCTTCGACATCTCCATGGCCCAACCTACCATTAGCTCCTTTTCCCATGTATAGACTTCGTTCCTGGATGTTAAAACTGCTACATGATATGCACCACAGGCAATTTCTTCAGCACATTCCCCTGAAAGCTTGTCTTCTACCAAAGATGGTATTTTCCCATCAGCATAGGGATTCCCAAGTTGACCATACACAGTACTCCCCATTGTAAAAACATGTCCTGATGTGGTCAAACCAACTGTTAAGCTATGCCCACAAGCAACTTTGTGAAAATTGTAATCAATTAGTGCAGGCACGCATGTGGGCTTAAGCCGAGGTTCCTTGTCTCCATGTCCAAGCCGATTTTTGTCCCCATCCCCCCACGTGAATAATTTTCCTGACAAAACACTAGCACTAGACTGGGAGACAATAACCTCAACAACGGCAGCAGTATGCCACACTCCACATGCCACAGACATTGTTCTCAATCCTGACAAGACTCTACTTCTCTTGGATATGGAACACTTTCTCTGTCACCATGACCCAAGACACCAAATGTACCATCCCCGAAGTAAACAGCTGTCCTATTGATGTTATCAAAGCTGTATGCCATGGACCACAAGTTACTGAAGCAACTTGAAGTCCCTCGAGAGGACCTGAAATTCTCTTAGGTATCCAATGGCTGATATCGGTGCCATGACCAAGAAGCCCAGCATTGTGAGTTCCATCTCCCCATGTATAAGTTCCCCAGCCATTGTAACAGCACAAGTATGAAATTCACCACAGGCAACAAATCAACACTAGTGACAGCCAGTGATTCAACAAGGCTGGGTTGAATAACATCCTTCCCAACACCATGGCCAAGTCGTCCACCAGATTCTTCACCCCATGTAAAAACTTCACCTTGCCTTGTAACTAGCATGCTTGACCCCACAGGCTACATGATGTACATCTAAAACTACATTATACTCTAAAGGCTTAGGATGAAGTACATCCGCTCTCATGCTCAAATAATTGGCATTCTTATCAGCTACAACCTTCACAGCATTATCACAGATAACCTCACCCCATATATACACATCCCCTAAAGCATCATAATCATCCGATGCAGAACCATGACTAGAGGTACTTGGGGCACTAGAAACACTAACACGAAAAGCATATGAACTAGATCCTTTTACATCCATATTTGTGCCTTCTGATGCTGCATGTGACATTTCAGAATGAAAAGAATCTCGGGCAGTAACTCTTAGGTGAAGTGTTGGATTAAAACTAACAAAAACTTCAGGGGAGCTAATATCTCGAGTAGCACTAACAGAACTGTCACTTGCACTATTTGATGTCAAATCTCTGCCATCCTGAAACCAGCCGGATAAACATTTATGGTAAACACAATTGATTAACTGAAACTATAACAGTAATAAATTAAAAAGAAAAACACTAAGCACAAATTTTTACACCTATAAATGAAAGAATTTCCATAACTAAAGGAATAAACCAGTGAAACCTTAAATACAAAGTTAACCACCTATATTTGTCAAACAACCAAGTAATGGTGTCTACATAATTGTTCATCAAGAGCTGAAAAGATAGTTTTGGTCTTGATTCATGAGAACCAATAATTCAAGGGCAAAACTTTGTCACATTTTGAACATGTACAAACAGGAGTCATTATATAAAGCAATTCATGAAACAGAAAAAATACAAAAACGACTGGTGGAAACAAGTCAAATGGAGATGAAATTACATCGAGGTAAAGGCCTCCATCATTCCAGCCATCAATTTTGGAGCGTCCACCCTGACCAGAGGATATTAATGCTTTGAGGCCTGCAATCCACACCTCTGCCTCAACTTTGTCCTTGCAAATCTAGAAGCCAACCAACATCAAATCAAAAGCAGACACGCATAAGAGGATAAAATATCAATAATAGTTGATCATCTATCTACAAACAGAATATCAAAGTCCCATTACAAACCAGATCAAGTGACCTTTTCCCGTTGTTGTATATAAGAGAAAAGGATAAATAATCTTTCTCAGGCCGGAGATATCGCTGGAAAACAGCCTGATAGAGCATTAACAACAAATTTTAGTATAAATTCAAAAGAAAAATGCATAACAGAAAAAAAAACTAGATTGTGTGATAAAAAGAGTTAAAATTAGAGAATCTACATATATACTAATACTAAAGTCCCTGACTGAGTTGGTATCCTGATTTAATCAGACACCAACACAAATCAAGAACACTATATAAATACTTAATTAATACGAGAGCATCAAGTTCATTTCAGCACTTTGATATTTCAAAGAAAAACTACCCCCTTCTCCTTCACAAACTACAAACTTATTTCTTTTTCTTTTTCTTTTTCTAAAAGATTTCACATTTTTCGCTTCCACCCAGATAATGGATGTGCACGTTTCTACTAATATAATAAATACATAATGCAAAAGATCTTACAGTTCTTTGCCCGGGAATGATTTTAGAGATTAAAGCTAACTTTAAACTTCTTTCACCACTACCTGAAATCCAGATTAATGATGTTTCATCCTGCAATTTAAACAGAAGAAAACAGGGTAAGTGCAAAAAATTGATACTTACATAAAAATATAATGTTAAAAAAGGGTCTAAAAAAATTATGTAAGAGAGACCATTAAATCATATGAAACTTCAGTAATTCTCTGAGTCAATATACTTGTTACTTCCACATAATGAGAGCTCATGAACTTTAATGCATGATTTTAAGTCCTTCCACTAGTATTTGTGTACATTTCAACTTAAAACCATCTAACGAAAGCATAACAGAGTAGCATTCACACATGAAAAGAATGTAACAGAGGTTCCAAAAGTTGGAACCAAGCTTACATTAGAAAGTCTAAATGGACAAAACTTAGGCTTTCCCTTGCGTCCATATTTCAGAAGCTGGGCACCCTTCTTCAAAGCTATTAATGCCTACATAAGGTAAAAAAGATTAGCCGCAAAAGGATAAAAATTAAAAACATCAAGAAAGTAATTTAATGATCAAGAAACATCAGGCTGTCACTTAAAAACTATAAGCTGGTAAATTTGAAACATCAGGCAGCACAATTAAACATCACTCAATCCGTTCCTGACTAATACATGTTTAAATGTTCAATATTCATAAACATCACCCGATTTTTAGCATATTAGTCAATGTATTTTTTTTGATAGGACATATTAGTCAATGTATCATTTGCACAAGTAAGCATATCGGCTTGGCCATCAAATTTGGAAAACTATTGGGACTGTATGCCTTCAAGTCGATTTTTAAAGTTGCTGCCTAATAAAGCATGAAACTTCCTAATTCATTAACCAAAGTTGTCAACCATTTTTGCTCGGAAATTTCTAATAAGAAAGAAATAACATAAAGATTCAACATTTTCAAACACGGTTCTCCAGGTTCTTCTAAATTTAGATTAAAAAAAAAAGCATTCTTCCAAGCTATGCGAAATCTCCGAAAATCTAGAAAGAACCAAATACTACACTTGGCGAATCCATAAAATAGCAGAAAAATCCAAAATTTCCACCAAATTACCCATCGTTTCTTCCAATGATCAGAAACTTTGAGGGAAAAATCGGAAGCGAAACAAAGTTAACAACGAAATTAAGAAAAAAAATAAGTATAAACAAAATCTTAAAGTTCAAATATAAAACAAAGAAAAGTAAAAGGGAAAAGGGGAAGACCTGGTCGATGTCACGTTGGGCATTACCATAGCTAACAAGATCTGCCATTCCATGTGAGGAAATAACCAAAACGCCACCGCCCTCTACGATCGCTCTCCGGAGCTCCGTTCATCATCTGCAGCTACCACCTCTCCTCCTTTCTCTTCACTTCTCTCCTCTTTCCCTCCGACGCTTACCATCCAAAAAGAAAAAAACACCACTTTTCAACTCTCCATTCCCAAACAGCTAACGAAAAAAAATCCTTTAGCAGATCTAACGCGATCTCCACTCCCTCAACACCAAAATCACAGCATTCACCTCTTCAAAAAATCACCAACGACTGAGTCCGCCCCTCAACTTGGACTGACGGCGCCAAAAACAACTCAATGTTCAATTTAAAGCGGCGCTGCGGCGGCGACCGGCGGTGAGTTCCGATAAAAGAAGAAGTTAACGGTGGGTAAAAAGGAAGGAAATAAAGAGGAAATCGGAAGATGAAAATCTGGGGTTTTGTGTTGTTTTCGGTTTGCTTAATAAAAATAAAATTAAAAAAAGGGTAAAGTATATAAATAGTTCATAACTTTTATAAATATTTTATTTTGGTTACTTAACTTTTGAAACTTACAATAAAATCATCAAACTTTCAGTTTATTTTCATTAATGTCCCTGCCTTTACCTCCGTTAATTTTTTGTTGATGTAGCAGTTAAACTCCCGTCAACTCTCTTCTTTTCCTCCTTCTTCTTCTAAAACTTCTAACCTCTAAAAAATAAAAATCCCGAAAAAAAAAATTAACGGAGTAACTACAGGGACAAAAATGAAAACGAACTGAATGTTTGATAATTGTATTATAAGTTTTAAAAGTTTAGTGACTAAAATGTAATTACCCTAAAAATGTGGGGACTATTTATATACTTTATCCTAAAAAGGGAAGAGTAAAAGAAGAAAAAGTAAGCAGGAGCCGCGAGAGGTTGAAGAAAGAAAATTAAAAGACATTTCCAATGCACATTTGCTTCCTTTTTCCTCTCTCAATATTATTATTTTTAATTAACCTCTTATATAATCATAATTAATTATTTACTATACTTTTATTAATCAAACTTATGAAGCAGAATCACTCTCATTTATTATTCATATATTTTAACATTTTTATAACTAATTTTTTATATTTTGATTATTAGATTAATAGTAAAATATTTGATATTTAAATGTGTTAATAAAATAACTGTCACCTAAAATTTGGTGAACAAATAAGTGCTTAACAAGTAATGATCAAATAAATTATTAAATTTATAAATTGAGTTTTATTTACTAATATAACATTAATCTATAATATAACGTTACAGTTAAATTTATTAAGCAATTTCATTGGCTAAAATAGTGTTATTTTCTATAGAGATCTTAGATTGTCGAACAATTACGTCTACAGAGCGTGTATGTTTATTATCGATTGGCTGATAAAATTTAAAATGGATATTGTCTTATAATAATTTTAGACTAATAAAAAATATGATATTATATATTTTAATGTTTTATTATAATTTTGTTAAACATAACGGTTCAATTTAAATTATAATGAATAAAAAAACATGGTGTCACTTGAAGTTATTATATTTTAAATTATCTTTACAACGTTTAATTTAATCTATCTCATAAAATTAAATAATTAAATAAAATATTTAATATTTTTAAGACATAGTTTGGATGAATAATATAAAATGTTTTGAACCTACCCCATAGAAATTTCTATTTTGAAAGTTTTATGTGTGTGTCAAACAAGGCTATAGGAAGATGTGAATTTATTAAGTGATATTATATTGATGATTAAAAGAGAGTTTTTTTAAGATTTTAAGTTTAAAAAGTTATATTTATAAATTATATATATTATGTTTTAATATAAAAATAATTATTTAAATTATATTTAAAATTAACTTTTGGTGCTTAATTTTTTTTTGTTAAAAATAGTTTATCTATTGTTTTTGTATGTTAGGGGCTGATTGTTTGGCTCTGAATAGAATCATTCAGCGATGAATGCTGAACCGTTCGGCATTCAGCTCGTTTGTTTCGTACATCTGAATGATTCAGTGCTGACTGATTCAGCAAAACAGTGCTGACTGATTCAGCAAAACAGTGCTGAATGATTCAGCATCAAAGTACATTCTGAATGATTCAGAGCTATTATCAAACAGCATATCACATTCAGAGCTAATTCATACAGAGCCTATGAATCATTCATCATTTGAATCATTCAGCGCTTAATCATTCTGAAATAAACAAACATCATCTTACACTTTTAAGAGTATGCTATTAAAAACATGTTAGGTGAATGTGTCATGTTTAGATCCTTTTAAAATATTTTTAAATAATATTTTATTTTTTAAGATAAAAAAATATAAACGTAATATGTATCATTTAACGGTTGACACTTAAAAGTGTAACAGAAAAAATATTAAACACATATTTCTAACAAAGAAATCTTTAAACGCCAAAAATTAATATTGAATATAATTTAAACATTTTTATATTAAACTTATATATTATTAATAATTAAAAAATTATAAACAAATATTTTCTTATAAATTATTCTGAACTAAACAGGGAAAGATATTAGTCACATTTTTTCACTTGAAATAAAAACAGGAAACGTAATGTTTGGAGCCACGTCGTGGGGGGGTTCGGTAATTCAATGTAATGACGCAAGCAAATGACGTACAAGCCCTTACAGCCGTAAATACGTGGCGAGCGAGGAGTGGAAGACGTGTAAATGAAACTTTACGGCAGGAGGAGAACAGATTTTGGTGGGGGCGCGTGAGTGGGTCCGGGATTTGGTGGCGATCTTTTGGGAAAATGAAGTGAACCGAGGAGAATGTAGGACTATGGTGAAACCAGATAACCTGTGGTAGGATCTTTAGGTAGCGTTTGATTTGTTAAAATGTTTATAAAAGAATTAAAATTTAAATTTGAAACTTGTTTAGTTGGTAAAAAATTAAATTTGAATCTAATTTCATATTATGTTTGGTTCATAAACATATCACATGAATTTGATTTCAGTAATGTAAAATTATAAGATTGCCCTTCTTCTTTTTTTTTTTACTTAATTTTAATTTGTTTTATAACTTACATGTAGCAATATATTATAAAAATTTTAAAAATATTAAATTTTTATTTTATTGATTGATTATTCATTTTAATAAATTATAAAAAAAATATACTAATAAATATCATAAGTTAAAATCATCCCAATTAGGGATGGTCATGGGTCGGGTTGGGTCGGTTTTTGATCCACCCGACCCGACCAGAGAACAAGGGAACCTCCACTTGAGACCCGACCTAACCTGACCAAAATAAAGTTTCACCCGACCCGATCGACTCGAATATATGAATTAGAAACCGACCAGACCCGAAATAATAATAAAAATATTTTTATTCAATAAAAAACAGTGACTTAATTGAAAAAAATTATATATAGAGGGGTATTATTGTAATTATTCCTAAATATATAAGGTAAAATTATATATTTTTTTCGAGTCGGGTATTTTTCACCCTAAACCCGAACCCGACCCGAATATCACACTTAAAAAACCCGACCCGAATACCAAAAGATTAATGAGGGTAGTATGGCCAAATTTCACATTCCCTCCTCTAAAGGATTTCAATTTCATCATATTATGAATGAAATTTATTTTCCCTCCCTTGATGTAATTGAATTTTAATTCCGCCTTTGAAAAATTGAACAAACATAGAAAATTGGTGGAATTGAATTCCAATTTCCCATAATTCCAAGGGATTCCAGCGAACCAAACGCCACCTTAGTGTACATGGAGGTTATTCAAAATATTTGAAATTATGTGAGAATTAAATAAAAATAATTATTAAAAGTTTTTATTTTTATTTTTTATTATAATTAATTATTTTTATCGAAATCAGAATTAAAATGAATTTTATTTTTATAAATGAAATTGTATAAAAAAAATTGATAGCCAAAAGTTTAGGTTAGGGGTGGCTTCCTCAGTTCAGTGCCAGACATACTTAAGACTCAATTAGAATTTATATAAGAATTTATAGATTACCCACGCATGTAAGATTCGAACTTTGTTTTACAAGCTCAAATTCTTGAATATCAATCACTTATGCTTACACTTATTGGCCAATGAAATTGTATAATTGAGTATCGATATATTTTGTATTCTTAAAATATTTTTCATTTTAAATAATTTTCAGATTTTTTATAAATAAAATAAAATAAAATATCTGACATAAATATTGATAAAATACTAAAATAATTGATACAATTTAACATATTTATTACTTTTTTTTATTGTTTAATTTAATTTAAAAAATTAAAAGTCAAGAGGCAAAAAAGGAACTAAGAGTTAAAACGACTCTTTAAAAAGTTTTAGGTTAAAAATGTTATTAGACAAAAAAAATTCCATGAATTGATATGTAATGTTATTTTTTTGATAAATTTTAAATCTAATTTTAATATCCAGAGAGGAAGGGAAACGAGAGACTCTAGCAAAAGAAAAAATGTTATTAGACAAAAAAAAGTTCCATAAATTAGTATAGTGAGATGATACACTAGATTTTTAAGTATAGTCAGGGGTTTAAATCTTAACAATTGTTAATGTAGCAAACTGAATTAAGAATGTCACTCATAATCAGTATCTACAAAACTCGATATGAATTAACCAATCCATATATTAAACACCGATAATTAATTAAAAAAAATATTCACTCACATAATGAATTTCATCATTTAAAATCATATTCAACGGATCACTTATTATTAAACCTTTCGAATGAAAATGCCTATTGTTCAGCTTAATCACCCAAATATCTTCTATAGACTTGAGAGTTAAACATATTGTTCTCTCCATAATTCAATGTAATATCATTCATAAAAAATTATTAGATCATTTATATTTATTCCTTTGTATTTATTCCTTTGATGGATTATATATAATTTTTTATAGAAGAACAAATAAATTGATATAAATTAAATATTATTTTTTGTTTTGATCTTTCAAAAAAAAAAATCTTGTCGTAAAATTCTCTGACAGGAGTGGAAAGAAATACAAGTTAACATATTTTTTGGGAACCGTTATCTCTTTATATAGATGATTATTGAATCAATTTTTAGGTCTTTATAATTCCATATCTCGTCAAATTGTAAACACAACTTATGGTATTTACATTTTGTTTGCATGACACTTCAATACTTATGACACATATAACATAATTGGTAACTTAATTTTGTCTCATATTTTATAATGACATTATACATTATACATATATGTCTACAATTATGGTTTGTTACCCAAAATAATCTCTCACTTGGACAATATGTGTTTCTTGATAACTATACACCTTTATGAGGTCAAAAATAACTATTATATAACAGGTACTCTATTATAATATGTCCATCGATTATATACATATAGGATAAAAGTAACCTTTGTTATGTCAATCATGACCAGACTCATCAATAGTCACGTATATAAATATAGTCAAATGACATAGATCAATCATGTAGTATAACATAGAAATTGTAACGTCCTAATCCAGTACGACTCGAAGATCGAAAGACCATTACGCCACACGGACCACCGAAGGGGTTAACCCAATTTTTTTTCTTTTAAAGCGACATAGTCATTCACTTAAATTCATATATTGAAATAAACAACAAAATAAATACAATACTTGTTTTACAAATACGGGAAGCCCCCAAAATGATTTGAACTTAAATTTACAAAAATAATCAACATATCGTTACAACTAGACGTATAAAGGTCTATATACAATACATGCCCACTAACAAAGTACTAAAAAACTAGTGGCTAATTGCAAGGTGGTTTAGGCTATAGCTTTTCCCACTAACCTGCGAACGGAAACAAATTTCGAACGTTGAGCTCACAAGCTCAGTGCCACCCTGATAACCAAACTATACTATATGCATCCTTTATTTCACATGCTTATAACATAAATGTTAGCATACGAGTATGCTAAACTAAATCATACATACAGAGGTAGGCATTATGGTGTGGCTGAGGGGCCATATCTCGGAGCTCACACACCTCTCTATCTTACCTACGATAGAAATCCAGAATTCTACATCGGAAATGCATACCCGACTAACTTGCTTTATCTAGCCTTGTGGCATCAACGTCCAATTAGCAGAGAAGTGCCTATTACACAATTTTAGTGTTGGCCAGAACCTAACATACAAATGTTTTCTTGATTCTATAGTGAACTCGGGTGTCCGACTCATTTCTTGAACATTACACAAGGCAATCTTATGATTTTCCTAATTTTGGGTTTCTAGTTGAAATTTCATATTGTTTAACATAGTGCTCACTTGATGTCCTATTGAAGAATTTAAGAATGGTTTGAGTCTCTCAACGATGTCTCTAAATTTCCATAATTACTTATTTAGAAAACTGAGTTGGTATCAATACTGAACCCATCAGTATTGATACTGACCCAGGAGTATCAATACCAACAGCTTAAAAATCAACTATGGGGAAGGGGTAGCAACGATACCCCACGATACTCAACCATTGGTATTGATACTCCCATGAGTATCGATACCAAAATTAGACACTGAAAAATTGGTTTTGAAACCCCTCCTTCAAGTATCGAGACTGAGCCTTTAGTATCGATCTCTATGCATGAGTATCGATAATTCAACCTAAAAACTTAGATTTTTGCCTTGCATAATAACAATCCAGTATCGATATTGGCACTAAAAAATGCCCTGTTTGGGCATATTAAATCCTTTATAAATCATCCTAGAGGCCCTAAGGAGGTCCCCAAACATTATTAGTATCTTATTTAAGTTTATTAAAGTCATAAGAAGTCATTATACAACTTAGAAACACAAAAATCTAAGATTTACCATAAACATGCTTATAATCTCCAAAAACCAATGCAAGCTACACCCATGCATAAAAAGGCTTACAAATGGTATTGGAAAGTTAGAAGGGTGTTACCTTAAGGCCTTGGTAGCTGGAAAACATTCCAATTCACCCAAGAGCCAATTTCTCTTTTTCTTTTGCTTTAGAACTTTCTCCAGCCTCTTTCACTAACATAACATGAAAATGGTGTTACTAACTTGTTTATGAGACATTTAGGAGTCTAAAAACACTTTCTAAATTCCATCTTACTCTCAAAACAAATTTGAAACCCCTAGATTCTTGAACCCCCACCAAACCCATTTTTGGTTCATAGCTTAAAACTTGGAATATGAGGCTTAAAATGAAGCTCATGGAATAAATATTATAATTCTTATATTTTCTAAACTCAACTGGGCTTGAATCTCTTGAAGTTTTCACCTTGAAGAAAAAGAAAGAAAGATGAAGTGAAAGAGGAAGTGTGTTTGGTGAACTAAGATGGGGGAGTGGTTCACGTAGATATCATAGAAGACCAAAGTGGCTAGTAACCTACTTGATTTAAATGGGAAAGGTGTTATATCCATCCCATCGGATGAAGATGTAAAAGCGAGCCATTCGGAGCCAAGTAACAGAGAAGGGTTACATGATCCTAGTGGAATCTTCATGCCCCTAACGAGAGAAATACAATGATTTATTAGGTATTTAAACTCAAAATTCAAAAGATGATGTATAACTTGTTTAATATTTAAACTTATAATGACTTAAATTGTTTGTAAACCATAAAATTTGGAGAACACGTGTTATTCTTTAGTTCAACCCCTACTTGATTATATATTTAATAAAATCCTAGATTTTTTTATCTGAATACTTAATTTTACATGAACTAAAATATTATTAGACCAAAATTTATCGAATATATAAAATTTTTAACAACGTCGGAACTCCGTCTATGTTTAGAATTGATATCATCTCAATCTTATATTTTTTGGGAAATATTTTTCAATTTTATTATAAGAAATTTTAACCCGAATAATCTTTTTATATTATAAGCCCTTAAAAACTCTAAAAATATTGTGTTTCATAATGATTAGACTCTAAAAATATTGAATTCCATCTCTTGTCACGTTCATTGTATCACTTGTTGATGAAGCTGTCAAATGAAAATATATATGTTGACATATTTTTTATTCAATGATAAAGTTGACATCCTAAAGTTCTTGATATCTGATAATCAAGTTTTACATCTAATTCTAATAGGAGTTAATGTTATAATCAAGTTTAATTTTGTAAAGTCTAATTCGCAATGATAAACAAAAATCTTGACCATTTGTAATTAAGCCCATTAAAGTTACTAAATGATGGATTGTTTTGGTGATGATTAAACTTGTTAGTTAAGGGAACAAATGTTCGCCCTCACATTCTCTTTTTATTCCTTTTATTTTTTTCTTCTATTGTTAATGTAAATATATAGTCATTCATTGTTAATGGAACCAAGATTCAACAATGAAAAGGGCATAAATAATATGATAAAATAGACTTTTATCAGGGATGGACTGATGGGAAGGCGGGTGGGGACAGTGTCCCTGAAATTTTAAAATTATTTTATATTTTAAATTTTTTTCTATGTATTTTCTATTAAAAATATGTTTTTTATAAGTTCATGTTCATCCTCCTAACATAAAATCATGCGTTCGTCCCTACTTTTATCAATAATTCCCTGATTTTATCAATAATCTAATTAAAAAATTGAATATTGAGTAATGCTAAATTATTATATGAAAAACAAATAAGTTGGTAAAACTATGATATAAATATAATAAAAAAATTTATTAATACGAACAAGAATAATCTATATAAATCAACTCAATACTAGAAATAAATATGAATTCTCTTATTTAATTATTTAAATAATAATAATAATAAATTGGTCTAATAAGACGAGACGTTATTTTTCTTAAATAAGATTAAAAGTTCAAAACTTGATATTCCAAATGAAATAAATGAAATTATAAAGATTAAACTACCCTGATAATAAACTCTTATAATATTTAATTTGGATTAATTATTTAATTAAATATAAATAATTAATTCAAAATTTGAAAAAAGGTGTTTTTTAGGGCTTTGTTGTCCATCCCAAAAGGAAGAGGGTGTACTACAATACTTCCGCTTTCCTTTCAATGAATATAAAATTATGAGAGTGATAAGCAAGGATGGGCATGAGTCAGGTTTGGGCCAATCCGACCTGATCAAAAAAAATTTACATCCTTGACCTAACTTGACTCAATTCAAAATAATAATAAAATATTATTTTTATTTAATAAAAATAATGATTTAATTAAAAAAATAATATATAAAGAGATATTATTGTAATTATTCATAAATATATAAAGTAAAATCATTTTTATAAGTCTGATCGGTCGGGTATTTTTCACCCTAAACTCGAATTTGATCCGGCCCGAACATCACATTTAAAAAATCAAACTGACCCGATTTGAATCTATTTTTTTAAAAAAAATAACCCAATCAGATCGAATTGGATCGAAACATGCCTGGTACGAGTCTCATGCCTATACCTAATGATAGGTAGTAGTAATGATTCTTGTCATAATTGTACTGAAAATGATTCTTATAATAATGCAAAATGAAATCTAAGTGAAATGGTTAATCTATTATTGAAATGACCAGTAAACTTATCATCAGTTTCAATATGAAAAACCTACAATAATGCAAACATTTCAAAATAAAAATAATTAAAAAAACTAACCCTCGGAGGTTGATTTTCCATTTCTGAATATTGTGAGGGATTTCTGACCGTGAATGGTTGTGAGGGATTTCGCCGGAGATGGGGACGGAAATCTTCGGAGATGGGGACGGATTTCTTCGCCGTAGAGAGTGAGAGATGGAGATGGGACTGAGTTGTGATTTTAGGTTTTAGGTTATGAGTTGCGATTACGGGATTTTGTCTTAATATTCTTTTTGTAATTTGAAAATAAAATACGCGTAGCGATTATAATGGCGCTTTAAATATCGCGTTGCGATTTACGGATACGCGTTGCGATTTTATGTATTATCGTTGCGATTTACGGATACGCGTTGCGATATACGGATACGCATTGCGATTTACCCATACGCGTTGCGATTTACGGATACACGTTGCGATTTACGGATACGCGTTGCGATTTATGTGTTCGCGTTGCGATTTTCATATTCGCGTTGCGATTATGGAAAATCGCAATGCGAATTTGTACTATCGCATCGCGATTTTCAAGAATCGCGTTGCGATTTTGGAAACTGATTTGCGATTCTGGAAACTGATTTGCGATTCTGGGGATCGCGTTGCGATTTTTATTTCGCGTTGCGATTTTGTTGGTCATTTTGACAAATCCAAAAAAAATTGGTTAAAATCGTATATTATAACTTTTTTTTGGTCACTGAGGCGATTTTCTCTAAAAATAATAATAGCATAATAAGAACCTTGAAAGCCGCCTTATATGAATTTTGTTTGCAGTAATCTAAACAAATCATGACATATGGCATATTTCTTAAGTGATCTAATTGACCCGATTCAAATATTTTATTTGATTTAATTTAATTAAAAATTAATTAAATATAATTGATAAATTAAGATAATTCAATAATTTTAAAGAAAGTACTCAATTTTGTTTGACTTGATTGAATATTATTCCTGAAAAAGTGAAGTTTAATATAGTTGTGCCAAAGGCTACCTTTTGGGGACAATGAGCCAATGTTTAAAAGAGAGGGGGGCTACTTATAATTCTTTTTATTTGACACAATTACTTCACCTACTTAGACTGGTCGGCCTCTGTCTTTGCATTTAGGGACCATTTACACATTAAGGAATAATTGAAGAAAGCAATTTTAGTCTTGATTGGTATGATATAAAAAGGATCAATTTGAGTTATTTATATTAATATATTATAAGTGCACGAACTAATTTAATTTAGTGGTTAAAAGAATCGAGGTCACGAGTTTGAACACAAGTAGTTGCAGTAGGATGATTGAGCATTCATCGTCAAATGGTTGAAAATATTTAGAACATATACAACTTTATAATCACTCTGGCTTAATGAAAAAAATATATTAATATATTCTTAGTAATACCATACACAAATAACTATATCAATTTTTGCAAAAAAAAATAACTATAACAATGAAGAATCTATCATGGTTTAAGTCATAAAAATGAATGTTGTTCTTTCAAGGGGTTTTAAAATCGAGTAATTACGTCTGCAGGGTGTGTGTATATTGTCAATTGATTAATAAAGTTCTGAATAGACACCATCTTGTAATAACCGCATACTACTTAAAGAAATTATAAGAATAAAAAAAGTCACACACACACATATATATATATATAATTTTTGATATATTTACAGTAAATTAATCTTGAATTATTTAATTAAATATTATTTAAATTTAAATGATAAATTAAAATTATTTGTAGAGAAAAAAAACTACAATATGAATATATCAGATATTGCATCATAAATTCTTAAATTTATAATATTTTCTTGTTGAAGAGGCAAAATATATTATTAAATTTGGAATTTTACCAACGAAAAAGAAAACATTGTGGGCCACTTAATATAATATATATATATATCCAAAGAGGCAAAATGTGCTTGTATTTGGCCTTTTGCAATAATAATAATAATAATAATAACAATAATAATTTGCAATACAAGAATCAAGTTATTTTAATGGCGAAAGGGAAGGTTCTAGAGATCTTAAGTTTGAGCATCAAAGATTGTAGTATATTTGAGCATTAATTATCGAATGATTGATAATTTTTAGATATAATACTACCATTTATAATCACCCTAAATTAATAAAAGAAAAAGAAGATAACTTACAACAATTATACATTTAAAATATAATGGTATTTTTAATCTTAATTAATTTAATTGTTATTTTTATTACTTTTTTTAGTTTGAATACTTAAATGATTTATGAATTTCTAAAATTATTGAAGTTAAATACTCTTAATATTTAATTTTATATTTAATTTCGATTTCGTCTATGACCTAAATTATTTAAATTCTTCATAAACTATAAAATCAATACATTACGCATCGAGATTCATTAATTGATCGAGTGACTAAGAATAATAATAGTGTCATATGAATTAACGATAATTGACTAGAATTAAAATAATTTCTTAATAATTTAGGACGATTACAATATAAAATCTTTTTAGAATCTTTATTAGTCACCGACAACACCCACAAACGTAACTGTTTGAACCTATAATCTCTATAGAGAATAATATTCTCTCTAATCACTTAGCCCACTTGAAGAGATCGATTCTGATTAAAATATTAAATTAATAGAAATATGTTTTTCTTCAATTTAATTGTACAAGCATTCATATAAAAAAACACATGTTAAAGTCTTGCATTGGCCATCAAGATTTAGGGTTTGAGACCCCATTAAAGCATACCCCATCTTAATTTGAATTTGTAAAATAAAAAAATATTTTTAATTTTTAAATTAAATCGTTTATAAAGAAACATATATAGATTCGTTATAGGTCGAGTCTATGAATAACCCGACTATTTTATTTTTAAAATATTTTTTTATTTTAAAAAAAGAACTGATAAAGGAAGCTAAACTGTCAAAATCTGGTGCATGTGTTGCTTTATTCACTTTTTTTTCTTCTTCTTTTATCATGAAATGAAAGCAATGTTACATGCAATAACCCTACTAACTTACAAAATCTCAATATGATTCATTTTTGTCAAAATTGAAACGTTGGGACTAAGATATTTTTAAGGATAAATTATGCGTTTAGTACATAAACTATCAATTATGGTCCTTTTTAGTACCTAAACTTTTAATTTTTCCAAAACCATATCTAAAATTTAGTTTTAGTTTCATTTTAGTATCCCGTTCAAAATTTATCGATAAATTTTGAAAATAATTGAAAATTTAAGTACTAAAAAGGATCAAAATTAATAGTTTAAGTACTAAGTGCATAATTTACCCTATCTTTAAAAAAATATAAGGATTAAAGTGACCAGTTGAGTAAATATTGAGGACTAGTTTTAGCATTATGGCTTAAGATTTTAATGAGCAATTGAATTCAACTATTCAAATTGTATGTATTTTCATTCACTAATTGGAATGGGAAAAGGGGTTGTGATTTTCATGCAATTAAATTGAAAGATAAGAGGAAAAAGAACTATTTGGGTAGCAGTCGCACTCAGGACCGTTACCTTCACCATAAATGATGTTTTAATGATATAACTTTGCTCATAAGTGTGCACATCAATGTTGACAGAGAAGACTTTGTTTGTTTTTTTGCCCCTTTTTATTTGTAAATTGCCTTCCAATTCGAATTAATGTGTGTATTCGTGCACACATACTCATTTTTAATTATATTGCCATTAAAATCTTTAACTAAAATTTGATGTTATAAATGAATTGACACATATGTTAAATATATATTTTAAATTAGCTTGAGGTTTCTATAGAGTTGGGGTTTCTAAATTGAGTTTGGATCGGATTGAATTTTTAGTTTAAGATAAAAATAAATTTTATATATATATATATATATATATATATATATATATTCATGTTGGGTTGGGTTAAATATACGTTTTTACCAAATAAATAAATAAAGTTTTAGATTAGATGAAGTCTTCCTAAACCCATATTGGGTTGGATGACATGGAGGGGTAGAACACTAGGGTTAAGTATAAATATGATCTAGTCTGATCCATACCCATCCCTGAAATAAATAATTCTAACATTAACTTCTTTTAATTATGTAAAGAATCATTATTTTATACACACACGATGTAAAATTTAGTTTACATATTCTATCTATTTCAATCATAAATTCTAAATAAAAATACTAAACCTTAGATGCTACATATAACATTAAAATAAAATATATGTGTAAAAAAATTTATATTGGCAGCCCAAAAAAAGTGTAAAATAGGGCACAAATAGTTTTATTTTGGGATAGACGATATTTTCTACCATGTATGAAATTTGTCACGTCGAGGTGACGAGTTTCAATAAAAATATCTTTTTATTCAAACTTTTTTCTTCGATGCGATAAATTTTAATAAAAAAAATATATTTTATTAAAACTTGTCGTCACTCTAGGTGACGAATTTGAATAAAAATATTTTTTTATTAAAACTTATCACCTCGACGTGATGAGCTTCAGCTCCATTATAACATTTACCGTATTCTCCAAAATAAAATTCCATTTGTTTTAATAAGCTAAATAAAAAACCCTGATGCCCTAATGAAAAAAAAAGCCCTATTATTTATTCATTCAACATGGGGATCGGGCTCTTTTATTTACGGGCCTTGCAACTGGCTGAAGGCTCTTAGATTTTCTAGGCTACCACCAAGTCAATATTTTTTTTAGTAAATAAAATAATTATGTAAAATATGAAATAAATTGAGATACACAAACATGAAAATTATTATTTTTAAATTTCATTTTCATGACATATGATACAAAATAAAATGAATATATTCACAAAAAAAAAACAAAATTTGTTAACATAAAACTTATATTTATATTTTACAATACTCTCAGCACGTGAAAAACAACACAAACACAAATACAATGTAAAAAAAAAGGGGAAAATGAACATAACATGAATACACTTCAAAAAAATAAAATATATGTGATGAATTAAAAATATAAATTAAAACATATAATTTAAAGAAAATAACATAAACACAATAAAAATATATTAATATGTTAAATTATTAAAATATAAATTATTCTTATAGGTAAATAAAAATTATTCTTATATAATATTATTGAGTTATTCTTTAATATTTAAAATATAAAACATTTATTCTCGTATCATAAAAATTTAGAAATAATTATAATAAAAATCATTTAATTCAAATTAACCAAACTTTTTTAGTTTTACAAATTATAAATCGTTCTATATTTAAAATTTTCTGTTATGCACGAACCAAACGACCTTAGTGATTTAGAGATTTGTTGCTATCTCTTGAGGTCTTGCATGGGTTTGAGTGGTTATTTTCAAATGATTGAAAGTCTTTTCAAAATCATAGTTTAAACTAAATTTTATTTTGGGTAAATTATGCATTTAGTTCCTAAACTATCAATTTTGATTTGTTTTAGTACTTAAACTTTCAATTTTTTCAAAATCATACCTAACATTTAGTTTTTGTTTCATTTTAGTACCCCCGTTAAAAACATAACGTTAAGTTTTGAAAAAAATAAAAGTTTATGTGCTAACATGGACCAAAATTGATAATTTAGGTATTAAACGCGTTAAGTTTTTAACGGTGTGATACTAAAATGAAACAAAAACTAAACATTAGGTATGGTTTTGAAAAGTTTATGTGCTAAAATAGACCTAAACTGATAGGCTAGGTACTAAATGGCTAGGTACTAAATGGCTAGTTATTTTTTTCAAACATATAATAGTATAGCTTGGCCTAACCATTGAATTAACAGGGAATGTGATTAGTATATATATATATAGTTTGGGATGAAATTAAAATGTTGAAAAAGTTTGGGGGACCAATTTTGAACAAAGGATATAGTTTGGGGATGAAAATAAAATATTTAAAAGTTTAAGGACTAATTTAAAATGATAATCATAATTTAGCAATGAAATTGAAATATTTAAAAGTTTAAGGGTTAATGTAGAAAGAGGATCATAATTTAAGGATATATGATGCAATTAACTCATTGGGTAAACTACACATTTAGTACCTAAACTATTAGTTTTGGACCGTTTTAATACCTAAACTTTCAAAATTTTCAAAATTATACTTAAAGTTTAGTTTTCATTTCATTTTAGTACATGATGTTAACAACTTAGCACGTTTATTACTTAAACTATCAATTTTGGTCTATTTTAGTACCTAAATTTTTAATTTTTTTCAAAACTTAACGTTATATTTAAAAGTGATGGTACTAAAATGAAACAAAAACTAACGTTTTTAATGGAGGGTACTAAAATGAAACAAAAATTAAACTTTAAGTATGATTTTTAAAAATTAAAAGTTTAGATACTAAAACGGACTAAAACTAATAGTTTAAGTACTAAATACATAATTCTCATTAATTATTGTAACCCAATTTTGTCTTAGGGCCTGTGGCCCTGCACTTCTAACATCAAATAAAAGCTAGAATTGATAATTGAGAGAGACAAAAATCTATTAAATATTTAAATTTAAAAATTAAATTAGATAAATATTTTATTTAATTAATAATTAAATTAAAAGGACTCAAAATATTATTCTATCGATAAATGGGTCGCAGTCCCCCCCTAGCAAATAGCTCCGTTCATGTCTAACACACGTGCTTTATATCTCTTAGTAAGTACAAACTATCACGTGCTCTTATTATGCCACTTAAGACCAAATAAATCAAGTAAATTACATGTGATTTATGCCAAGCACTCTATGTGTTTGCATGTGATTACACTTGGAATTCATTTGCGTGTGCTCTTATTTTGAGCAATCGAAGCGAAGAGGTTGAAGAAAAGATATCCCGTGGGATTTCACCGGAGAAGCGATTGCTCGAGAGATTCACCGTTTTCACAAACGGTAAACGGAAAACCGACGAGGTAACCAAAATCCCAGACATGTTTTTCACTGAAACATCGATTATTTCGACATTGAAATGTTGTTGCAGTCGATGCTGTGCCACCTGCAAAAGGTGGCGGCGGAGGGATTCCAATTCGATAAGAAACCAGAAGGGTCGTGGATTATTGAAGACTTGAAAGACAAAAGCAGCTCGAGTTCTTCGCCAAGGTCAGATTCGGACAAAACAAGAGTGAAGAACATAAACACGAACAACACAACCTCATTAGCTCATTTCTTCGCCATCTGCAGCACAACATGTAAGAAATATTTCAGAGCTTTGAATCTGCTTAAACAACAGCTTACCTAAAGAACACCATTAGATTATTACAGTATCTAAATCTCAGAGATTAAAGGGGTTTTGTCTGAAATAAAATAGAGAATTTGAATTTAAAAGAGAGACAGAACAATGGTAAGTGAAGATGGTACTTGAGTATGTAAATAGATTGGTGATTGGTGGGGAGGAAGAGATTTCAATGCAACTGGGAGTTGAGGGCTTTTGAAAGATGTCTTACTAAGATATTGGAAGAAGAAGACGCCGAAGAAGGAGGGGGTTAACGAAAGTTAAATGCAAATATTAACGGAGGTGATGAGAGGTAGTGAAAACGAGTTAAAAGTTTGATGATTATGTTGTAAATTTTAAAAGTTGAGTGATTAAAATGCAAGTGTCCTAAAAGTTCGGGAGTTATTTATATACTTTATCCTAATATAATTATAATTTTATTTGTTATTATAAATTTTAATTATAACCCTATAAATATATTATTTCTAGTTATAATTATAACTTGAAAATATCAAATATTTAATTGGAATAAAGTATCAAACTCAAATATTAAATTAAACTAAAAAAACTTTGAACAAAGTATGCACTCAATTTTAAAAACCTTTCATTTTGTAATGTAAAATGACAGTACTTAAGCTATAAATTTAGCATATGAATTATTAATTTTTATTCGTTTTAATACTTAAATTTTTAATTTTTTTTAAAAATTACACCTAATATTTAGTTTTCATTTCATTTTAGTATCCCACCATTAAAAACTTAACGCGCTTAGAACATAAACTATCAGTTTTGGTTCGTTTTAGTACCTAAACTTTCAAAAAAATTTCAAAGTTTAACGTTAAATTTTGAACAGGGTACTAAAATGAAATAAAAACTAAAGTTCTTAATAGAGAGATACTAAAATGAAACGAAAACTAAATTTAATGTATGATTTTGAAAAAATGTAAAACTTTAGGTATTAAAAAAAGACTAAAACTGATAGTTTATATACTAAACAAGTAATTTAATCTAAAATATTTTATATTTCTTTTAAAATTAAAATACAATAAAAAATTAGTGTGTAACATACTATATCTAATTTAGGGTAAACTACATTATATACCATCGAACTTTAGGCGTTGTATCATTTTATACCATTAAATTTTCAATTTTGCTAATTATAGAATTGAACTTTGATTTTTGTTTCAATTATACCACTGAACCGTTAAATCGTTAACGGCACGATGACATGACAAACGATTGTCGACGTGGTTGACGACTGTCACCGTATAAACCTTACCAAAACAATTGGTTTTGATTCGACTGTTAATGATTTAACGGCTCAGTAGTATAATTGAAACGAAAACTGATATTCATTGCTATGATTGATTAAATTGAACGTTTAGTGATATAAACGATACATCTCCTAAAGTTCAGTGGTATCTAGTGTAGTTTACCCTATAATTTATTACATAAATGGCTAGATTTTAATTAAATTACAATTTAAACTTCCTTTTTCTAATGTATACTAAAATGGAAGAAACAACTCCTAAAAAAATGGAAGAAACAAATAAGAAATAGTTAATTTTTATTTTATTTTCCCGGGAGTCGATGACCTTGCTTGTTCCTCTGAAAACACGACAAAATTAATCTGATAGCCGTCGAATCCTGAAACTGAAAGATAAGGAAGACGACGAAATCCGTTTTACACCGTGACGGCCACTCCCTCGTCGCCTCGTTCTCCTCCGTCCACGTGTCCCCTGAAGCTTTCGTTCACCGATCTTCCACTTTCCCTATAAAAGAAGAATCTTATCCTCTTCCCCCTCGAAAAAAGCAAGCCCAATCTTTATTTCATTGATTATAGTGATTTTGTTGCCGTTATTCCTTTGCTGGGTCTCCTTTATTTTTCTTCGTCGTAGCTTTTATTTTCTGGGTTTTTGAGTGAGAATATTGGGAAAGATCATCATGGATCATGCAGCAGATGCACACAGGACTGATTTGATGACTATAACTCGTTTCGTCTTGAACGAACAATCCAAATATCCCGAGTCGCGTGGAGATTTCACCATCCTACTCAGTCACATCGTTCTTGGTTGCAAGTTCGTTTGCACTTCTGTTAACAAGGTCTTTCTTTTATATATTTAATTGAGTTTTCTTTGAACTTTTTTTCCGTACAAATGAATTCTGGGTTTTATTATTTTCTGTTCATTGTTATATAGGCTGGTCTGGCCAAACTCATTGGACTTGCAGGGGAGACCAATATTCAGGCAAGTAGATACTCCAATGAATGTTGTGTGGATGCAATATTTTATGTTAAGTTCGTGTGGATTTAAAAGGTTATATTAGAAATGTAACTAGTGCGAAATTATAAAATTTTAAGGGTTTGAAATTAGATCATTAATAGAAAATTTACGGAAAGTATTTGAATTATAAGGAGATTTGAAATTTTAGAGAGTGTGACCGCACAGGGTGCCCTTTTGGATCTGTTTATATATATTATTGGTGATAATATTTCATAGTTTTTGGTTTTTTAAATGTTGAATTAAGGGTGAGGAGCAAAAGAAACTGGATGTGCTTTCAAATGAAGTCTTTATCAAGGCTTTAGTGAGCAGTGGCAGAACTGTGAGTAATTTGGATGCTTTTAAGTAAACATTGGAGATGTTATGATTTTCCTTTTAACATATTTGGATGTTATATCAGCGTATCCTGGTATCTGAAGAAGATGAAGAGGCGATTTTCGTGGAGCCCTCAAAGCGTGGAAGGTGCTTTTAGTTGTTCTCTGTTCTTTTTATAATGAATTGCTCCCATTAGAGCTAAAAATGTTGATGTTTGAACCTTCTTCGCCAATAGTTGATGTGAACTCATCTTAAACATTGCAGGTACTGTGTAGTTTTTGATCCACTAGATGGCTCCTCCAACATCGACTGCGGTGTTTCGATCGGAACAGTACATTTCTTAATCCCAAAATGCCATGCCATGCTTGGTTTGATTCGATAACTTGATATTGCAGTGTTCAACTGAATTTGTCCTCTATTTCATCTAGATTTTTGGGATTTACATGGTGAAAGATGACCATGAACCAACTCTAGATGATGTGCTGCAACCTGGGAAGCAAATGGTAGCCGCAGGCTATTGCATGTATGGAAGCTCTTGCACGGTATAATGTCACTTGCGATAAAACCACAGACGTTTCTGTCTAATATTTTCTTTTTCTTGATGGAAAGGACTTGGTACTTTATGTATTATGGCCTTAAAACTTTTTTCTCGAATGACACTGTTTTGCAGCTTGTGTTGAGCACTGGGAATGGAGTTAATGGATTCACCCTCGATCCGTCTCTTGGTGAGTTCATACTAACTCACCCAGACATCAAGGTATATATTCTGTCTTGTGATTATTTGATTGATCATGTGATTACCTCTTTTAATCTACTCTACAGTTCAGTTTCTTGCACCCTTAATTTGTTTATCATGTCTTCTTTTCACAGATTCCGAAGAAAGGGAAGATCTATTCAGTTAATGAAGGAAATGCCAAGAATTGGGATTCTCCAATGGCCAAGTATGATTTCGTTTTGTTTGCTAGTTTCTTATTTTTCATTTGTTTTCCTATGTGGTTGCCTTACCCTCTCTCAAACTTCAGGTACGTCGAAAAATGCAAGTTCCCTAAGGATGGTTCCTCTTCCAAGTCTCTGAGATATATTGGAAGGTATCATTGATTCGATTGTTACCAGAGCTACCGTGCCTGCTTTATTTTCGTTTATCTCGTTGGAATATCGATTCTGGTTTAGCATGAAGTCTGTCATTGATTTATTATTTTAGCTGAAATTGAAGAATATGGACATATTTTGAAACGGGCATGTCTGTTCTGTTTCTGACCATTGAACAATCCTAACTTTTTGAACAAGTAACACACTCTTTTGTTTGAGCTCCATCTGGTCTTTGTATGGGTTTTCTGGGAGGAGGATGCATCGTTTTTTTGAAAATTCTCAAGATGCATAGATGCTCAAAAGCGATTATCTGATTTTCTCACACCTAGATATTTTTGATCGGTTTATGACTCTGGATTTGTTTCTTTTAACATGGACTTTGTTGTACGATAATGACATTGTGATGAACAGCATGGTAGCCGATGTCCATCGCACATTACTCTACGGGGGTACCTTTATGTACCCTGCTGATAAGAAGAGCCCGAACGGGAAGCTGCGGTATGTTAAAATTGCTGTTACCACTCCCATTTACTTGCAGGCTTAGTCTCTTACCAAGTTTGAGTGATTTGTGTGACCAGTGTCCTGTACGAGGTCTTCCCGATGTCGTTCTTGATCGAAAAAGCTGGAGGTCAAGCATTCACCGGCAAACAACGGGTAAATTTCTTTAAAGTTGTCGTAGAAAGCAGTGAATGGAAGAGAGTAAAATTGTGAATCTTCTGTTCATGGTGATCTGATTTTGTTAAACCTGATTAATTTTTGCAGGCACTTGACTTGGTTCCAACAAAGATACACGAAAGGTCTCCAGTATTTCTTGGCAGCTATGATGAGATTGAAGAAATTAAAGCACTGTATGCCGCTGAAGGCCAAAAGGAATAAATGTATCTCTCTTATCTTTACCGGATTCAGTTTTCAATCCTCACTTTCATAAGATTTAATCCGTTTCAAGGCTTATTCTGCAATGGGATACTGCAGTCACATGTATATATAAACTGGATGAGTATTGCCTTCTAAAATTCTGGAGAATTATTTTATAAATAAAAGGAAGATGTTTTCAAGTCCAATCTTGATTTATTTATGAGCAAAAGTTTCTTAGTTCATGTATGTGGTCCTACCAGTTGTTGAGAGCTATGGCCGATTCAGTCCTGGGTTGTGAGTAGAGGTGAGCATTTGATCTTGATATCAACGCTCACCTTTACCTCCCGAATGCTCTACCGGATTCATCATAAAAAGACATCACCGAGAGGGTTAGCTTCTCTTGTGATGGCTTCTACCATGCAATGATCGATGCAAAGGTATATTGTCAACACACCTTTTCGTCCTACTAGGATTTAAAATTAGGATTTAAACTCCTAAAAATAAGATATAATTTTGCTAGGATTTAAACTCATAAAAATAGGATAGAGTTTTATTATGATTTAAACTCCTAAAGATAAGATCCACAAGCACTATAAATAATCATTGTAACTCACTATTGTAAGATAAGATTTACAGACAATACAGAGGAAAGCACGGAAAATACGAAGGCAAAACTATTGTAAACGATTCGAAAAAGAAATAAAAGGTAACATTTTTTTTGATTCGTTCATTTCTCGCATGTGCACATTATTTTTCTTGAGATTTGGTTCGAATAATTCAAAACGTGGGTTGCGCCGACGACCAAAAATGGGTGAGGTTTTGAAGTTTCGAACCTAGATCTACCCGAGGCGTGTTCATTTTTTATCCCCCTAATGCGCAATATCGACGTTAATTGTCTTTCAAATTTGACCCTAATTTTTATTTTTCTTTATATTAGTCCTTTTATTTATTGTATAGATATTTTTATTTATTTATTATTTACATTATTGTCATTATATAAATATATATACGTATATTTTTTTAAATGATTTTCAATTGATTTTTTTACACTATATATTATTATTATATATACATATATATTTTTATTTATATTCATTGGTTTTTTTAATACTATATTTATTATTATATATATATATATATATATATATATATATATACTTTTTTTAAATATTTTACTTATAAGCGTATTATTACTATATATATATTGTAATTATCTTTATTTAGTTTTTTTTACTTTATCATTATACGTATATATGTATGTTTTTAATAGTTTATTAATAAGCCAATTATCATATATGTATTTTTATATTTGGTTTATATATTTATTTATTTTTGTTTTTGATTTTTTGATTTTTTTATATTATATTATATTTTCATATTACTATCATTATTGTTATGATTATTATTTTTCTATTTACTCATTTATATATATATATATATATATATATATATTTTAATATTTCATTTATTTATTTATTTATTTTTTATTTTATTTTATTTATTTACTTATTTTTATTCTTCATTTTTTTCATTTATTCATTTTTCCCTCTAACACATCTTATGACTTTTTAAGGGTATTTTCGTCAATTAATCAGAGGTAAGTAATTCATGATCAAATTTTACCTTTTAATTTAAAATTATAATTTTCTTAATTAAGACAACTGGAAATTACGTAGTACCGAAAGGGCGGTTCAAGGGTGCTAATCCTTCCTTGACCGTAACCGACTCCTGAGCCCGACATATTTCTGGTAAGACGCAGATCATGTAAGAAATAGGGTATCTGATCAACCCATTTGTTTAAATAAATGATCGGTGGCGACTCCAATCCACATTTTTCAAGTCAAAACCCAATTCTGGGGCCCAACCGAAAGACGGTTACGACAACTTGGCGACTCTGCTGGGGACACATGTAAGTGAGTCAGGCTAAGGTAATTTCCAATTGTCTTTTTAATGAAAAGGGTAAGTTTAAATTTTAAGGTAACATTTCGATCCTTATTACTTACTTTTGATTATATTTTCGAGTAAATAGTTGTACTTACCGTTTTTAATGATTTCAGCCCTTAAAGTTTTTTCATCCAAAGGCTCTATATCCAAGTTCCGAACCCGTTTTAAGTGGGGGTGAAAGCGTCGCCTTCGTGTGAATTTATTCATCGTATGAGCCTAGCAAGTAACCTTCGGGATTCATATACCTTATGCCTTCGTGTGAATTTATTCTCCGTATGGGCATAAGGGAATGTTTCCTCTCGAGTTTAACTTAGTTCACACAAGCCTGTGATGGGGTTAGGACTAAGGGTCTGGTAAGCCCAAGGGGGCACCGGCAAGGAGAACTCGAGTACCTTTTTTTAGAACCTAAACCCGGAGACTATAAGGAGTTAGGGCCCACCCCAAAAACTCATTTTAAACCCTAGGATACCGAAATTATTTTCTGCTTTACTTTCTGTTCAAAACATGTGAACTAGAAATTTATGCGGTTAAGACTTGTTCAAAATCAACTTGCGGGATAGAGATCATGTCCGGGTAGGAATAATAAGCATGTGGGGTAGATATCATGTGGGGTAGGACTTTTATTTTCATGATTGCTTTGATTATTATTTTTACCTTACTAACTCTTTTCATTTTTTTCCTCTCTTTTATTTTATTTCCATCATCTGCATCATTTAAAAGAGGTGTTGATCCACCAAAAAACATGTTCGTTAACCATAAATAATCTGCATTAATGGACAAAGGTGTTGTAATACAAGAGATTAAAAACCCCGAGGTACGACTATGGTCCGAGAAGGCTCAGAAAGAAAAGGGAGACAATCTTCAAGGAAGTTATGTGTCAGAGCTTGTTAGCTATGCCTCTATCAGCTTAAAACAGAACAATGTACAAGAACTTCGAGACATCTGGGATAGTTGGAAGAATGATCGAAAACAGAAGTTCAGTAAGCGGTATAGTGACATTGCACTTTTACTTCATGTTAAGACCGGTGAGCCCTTAATCAGAGCCTTGGTTCAATTCTGGAACCCGGGATACAGTTGCTTCACTTTTAACCAAGAGGACATGGTACCTACCATCGAGGAGTATACTACACTATTGCACTGTGAAAACATTAAACTGGAGCGAGGCTACATCAAACACATCAAGAGTCAGCCTTTCAAGAACAGACTGGCTAAGATTACAGGAGTTGATGAAAAGTGGGTGACTGACCGACTCCGAAACAAAGGTAACCGGTAAGGAATTCAGTGGATCCACATAAGGAAACTAGTGAATGATCACCCTGATGAATGGAAGACTATAGACCTTTTTTGCACTTGATCATCTTTCTGAAGATTTTGGGATGCATTGACGCAGCCGTGGTGGAACTATTTGAGCAACTTCCGAAACGAGTCAACCCAACACCAACCATCTTAGCCGAGACCTTTCGGTCTCTCAACCATTGCCGAAGAGCTGGCGGAGGTAGATTTATTGGATATGTTCAGTTCCTTCAAGTCTGGATTCACAACCACTTTTGGAAGACTAATTAGGTTGCCTACCGCCGATTTAGCACTACGTATTCACCTTTGAGAGAGTTCATCACCATGAAATGGCATGAAGGAACTTCAAAAGAGAAGTGGATGAAAGTCTTCACTCATCTATCAAGACCGATTTATTACTTGGAGAGCCCCCTAGTTGTTTCTCAGTGACGTTCTTTTCCACAATGTGGGGACTCTGACCTTACCTGAACTTTGGGATGCAGTTGGGTATGCTCCATTGTTAGCAGTTAGACATTATGGGGCACGTCAGTTTGTCCCAGTAACATGCGGACTAGCTAAATCAGAGTTTGAGTATCATGGTGACAACTATAAGAAGATGATCAAAGAAGCAGTCGATTCATGGAAGAAAGTGTTCCGGATGGATGTGGTAGTTGCCAGAAACATGCTTGCTCCGGACTATGTGGAGTGGCGAAGATTGAGGAAAAATGACAATATTTCAGTGCCAGACTGTAAGGATACCCGGACCATGGAGGAACATCTCAGGCCCGTCCCTTCTGGACTTGAGATAGCCAAAACAGAGTTTGAAGCTGTGAACAATGAGCTGGGGGAGAGGATAAAGGAACTTGAGGCTGAGCGCTATCAGTGGAATCTAGATGCCGACTCTCAGAAAGATCGAGCAGACAAACTAGAAAGAGAACAAAAAAGACTCCGTTTAGAGCTCGAAGACTTGAGAAAGGGGTATCAAGATAAAGTCAAGAATAACTCCAAGTTGAAAGTGGCTTCTAAATACTTGAATGAGAGAGCTTGGAAGGAACATATGAAGACTGCCCAGAGGCACTTAGCAGGCAGTCAGCATCAAAACCAATGCTTGAGAATCCGGATGGCTGATATGGAGAAACAACATGAGAGAGATGGCAAAACAATAGCTTCAAAAAGCAAGCGAGTGAGCTTCAGATAGTGCCCTTCGACGGGGGTTTGCAGTGGCGTTTTCGCTGGGAGCAAGCACAACAAAGGGTGAAAGCCAGAGACGCAGTCATCCGAGATTTCCTGGATCAAGTACAGAAGGCAGCTCGCTATCTACGCGGCCTGGCAAGGGAAGCTGGAGTGGTCTAACAAGGAATACAACCAGTGACAGATGAAAACAGAAGACTTGTCAACCTGCTGGAAGCTGTTCGGGGTCTAGAGGATTTAGTCCGAATGTACCTTTGATTGTTTTTATGTCTCTTACAAGATAAAACATTTTTGTCGAAATAAGGATTATTTATAATAATGGGCACTTTTCTGGATCAATGCCTTAAACATTTCATGCATTTTTTTCATTTTGCGTTGTGCATCTACATTTCATTTTTAAGCATTTTCATAAACATGAAATTTCTTCATGGAGGATTCGATGAAGTGGTTTTAACCACATGACACCACATGGAAGCAAGATTGTAACATCAAAAGAAAAAACTAAAAACAATACAGTGGGAGCCTGATCAGCTGATTGTAGGACAAAGCCTGCCAGGATGATCTAAGAAAAGAATCCCCATATCCTAAGGGCTACGATGTTGAAGCTGTTAGCTGTTACCACATAAGAAGCCCCAAACATTCCTCTGAAAACTGTAAGGCGCTTGCCGAAGAAGGGGGCATGGCATATACCATTTGCACTTAGAGGATTGTTTTGTTTGAACACATCTTTGATCTTTCATGTTTGCGTAATCTTTTAAATGATTGAATTTCTGCTGCTTTCTAAGGTGGAGCAATTGAACAAATTTTAATCTTTAGTTCTTCGAATATTAAATGAATTAATGATTCTTTTAATTCTTCAAGAATTATAGATTTTTGACATATGGAAAAATTAGACATTTCTTACCCTGTCTCAAACCCCATAATAAAATACCTTGATTCTTTGCCCAAAACAACTCGTGGTCATTACCAAAAGACGAAATTTTGACATTACCTCCTTTTGAAATTCTTGAACATTACCTTTATCTTTTTGATACACTTATACCTTTGTTTGAGTCAATAAGATCATACCACTGTCTTTTTTAGACTAAAAAATAACCTTTTTTACCATTAAAACCCAAGGCATTGAGTTGTTCATTTTAACATGAGCATTCTTATAAAGAACCAACTTGGGGCATCTCGCGGGGAGCCTGAACATTGAGACATCTGGGAAAAAAAGAAGATAAATTCATTCGAAATAATTCTATAATGCATTAATTACACTGTTTTCATGTGAATAGAATTAATCTTGAAAATCTATCCCCCTGTGGATACCTTTTCTGTGAAGATTTACATGTATGAAATGATGAATGACTTTCTTTCTTTATCCCTTCACAACAGGAGAAAAAATATATCCCTTGTGTCCCCTTTTGAGCTTGTAGTATTTTTCTTCTGATTCAACCCTAACCAAGGATCACCCTCCACACTAGGGGGCAAGGTGGAAGAAATATGCTCACATGAGCGAAGACATTGATTCAGATGAGATACCAAAAGGTGGACCAAATGACAAGTGCGAATATCCAATCAAGAACAAAAAAGAAAAGAAGCAAAAAAGTAAAAAAAACAAAGGAAAAAGAGAAACAAGAACAAAAATAAAAAAGAAAAAAGGACAAAAAACACATGCAAAGATTCCCTAAAGACAAATAGTGCATCAAGCTTCAAACTATGAGATTGATCAAGCATAATCATTCCTGAATCACTGAATCACTTCACTCGAAGATCATAGAGCATTAAGAGAGAGAAACATTTTGAGCAGGATTGAAGACATCATAATGAATTGATCATTGGTTCAATAACCTGAAACACTTGTTTGAAATGGCACATCAAGCTTCAAACTATGAGATTGATCAAGCACAATCATTCCCGAATCACTGAATCACTTCACTCGAAGATCATAGAGCATCAAGAGAGAGACATTTTGAGCAGGACATGATTGAAGGCATCAGAATGAATTGATCTTTGGTTCAACACCCTGAAACACTTGTTTGGGCCTATTTATCCTTTTCTTTCATAACCATGAACCCTGACCTACATTACGTGCCTTAAAAGTCCCTTCTAATCATATATGGATTTCTAAACATAAGAGATTATCTTCATATTTCATCCCGCCCATCAGGATTAATCTTTGTTTGAAAAAAATAATGTAATTAATGTATGGTAGAGAAAAATAACAAAGAGGGGTTCAAGACGTAAATCCTGAATAACGTCTTGAAACCAAAAGAGGGTTCGAGTTGAAAACCTAAAAAGACGGCTCGAATATAAAAATTGTGCAACTGAGGCATCACACAAATTCCTTGATACGACATCACACAACCCGAGTGTGACCACGAAGGTTGGGAGTCAGAGAATACTTCCAGTAGAGGAGCATGCAAGCTACCCCATCAAACCGTTGAGCATCAAATGCCAAACCTATGAGCATCAAATGCCAAACCTATGAGCATCAAATGCCAAACCTTTGAGCATCAAATGCCAAACCTTTGACCAAACATAATAACCTGAGATTTTTTTTATCATTTCCTTACTTAACCACTTCCCAAAAATAGCTTTGATCTTGGCACTTGTCAAATAGCTATAATTTATTGAAGGATTAACAATATAATTAATTCTTTGATATCCGATGAACTCTAGTTTATGATTCGTCTCAATTGTAAAACCGTGAAAGTGACAATATTTTCAAAACCTTGGATCAAACATTTTTTAAAACTCTTTTAATTGATATTTTCATAACTTTGAAAATAAAAGAGAAATAAAAACATTTTTTTTCAAACAAGACAGTCTCTCTAGAGTGGATCTTGGTAAATGACATGTGACTTTTAGACACAAAACTCATGCTCAGAATCAATACTGAAGCAAGAAATGAGGAACATTTGGGGCATATTTGAAGATTCAACATCAAATATTGGGGCATTTTTGGATATAACATCCTAATGCAAATTATCAGACCTTTTTCAGGAGATAAAATATAACCAATTCATGTTACATGCATCTTATGCATACATTTTAGAGCATCATATTTATCATTTTCCATATACATAATTTTTTGCAGCTTTTAGAGTCAAGTTTCGACTTCAAGATGAAGGATACTCGATTCAAAAGCACCTTTAAAGATTCATGTTGGTTGCTTAACTCAGCAGCAAAAAAGCTATACTTCGACCAACTCGACAGATTGAAAGTTTCTCTCGAACTCACAATTTTCTCGAGAGTAGATTTCAACTTCACAACGAAGGATATCTAGCTCGAAGCCAAACAACCATGATTTCAAATCCACGACGGAGGATATCGTGCCACTCAAGACAACACAAGTTCAACTTCACAATGAAGGGACCGCTGGTTTTCAACAAACAACTTCTCAATTTCAGAGCCAATTTCAACTTCACAACGAAGGATATTGGACTCCAGACAACGCAAGTTCAACTTCACGACGAAGGGACCGCTGGTTGTCAATAAACAATTTCTCAATTTTAGAGCCAATTTCAACTTCACAGCGAAGGATATTGGACTCCAGACAATGCAAGTTCAACTTCACAACGAAGGGACCGCTGGTTGTCAACAAACGACTTCTCAATTTCAGAGCCAATTTTAACTTCACAACGAATGATATTGGACTCCAAACAATGCAAGTTCAACTTCACGACGAAGGGACCGCTGGTTGTCAATAAACAATTTCCCAATTTCAGAGCCAATTTCAACTTCACAGCGAAGGATATTGGACTCAAGACAACGCAAGTTCAACTTCACGACGAAGGGACCGCTGGTTGTCAATAAACAACTTCCCAATTTCAGAGCCAATTTTAACTTCACAGCGAATGATATTGGACTCTAGACAACGCATGTTCAACTTCACGACGAAGGGACCGCTGGTTGTCAACAAACAACTTATCAATTTCAGAGCCAATTTCAACTTTACAACGAAGGATATTAGACTCCAGACAAAGAAAGTTCAACTTCACGACGAAGGGACCGCTGGTTGTCAATAAACAATTTCCCAATTTCAGAGCCAATTTCAACTTCACAGCGTAGGATATTGGACTCAAGACAACGCAAGTTCAACTTCACGACGAAGGGACCGCTGGTTGTCAATAAATAACTTCCCAATTTCAGAGCCAATTTCAACTTCACAGCGAAGGATATTGGACTCCAGACAACGCAAGTTCAACTTCACGACGAAGGGACCGCTGGTTGTCAACAAACAACTTCTCAATTTCAGAGCCAATTTCGACTTCACAACGAAGGATATTGGACTCCAGACAACGCAAGTTCAACTTCACGACGAAGGGACCCGCTGGTTGTCAACAAACAATTTCCCAATTTCAACTTCACAGCGAAGGATATTGGACTCAAGACAACGCAAGTTCAACTTCACGATGAAGGGACCGCTGGTTGTCAAAAAACAACTTCCGAATTTCAGAGCCAAAGGATATTGGACTCCAGACAATGCAAGTTCAACTTCACGACGAAGGGACCGCTGGTTGTCAATAAACAATTTCCCAATTTCAGAGCCAATTTCAACTTCACAGCGTAGGATATTGGACTCAAGACAACGCAAGTTCAACTTCACGACGAAGGGACCGCTGGTTGTCAATAAATAACTTCCCAATTTCAGAGCCAATTTCAACTTCACAGCGAAGGATATTGGACTCCAGACAACGCAAGTTCAACTTCACGACGAAGGGACCGCTGGTTGTCAACAAACAACTTCTCAATTTCAGAGCCAATTTCAACTTCACAACGAAGGATATTGGACTCCAGACAACGCAAGTTCAATATCACGACGAAGGGACCCGCTGGTTGTCAACAAACAATTTCCCAATTTCAACTTCACAGCGAAGGATATTGGACTCAAGACAACGCAAGTTCAACTTCACGATGAAGGGACCGCTGGTTGTCAAAAAACAACTTCCCAATTTCAGAGCCAATTTCAACTTCACAGCGAAGGATATTGGACTCCAGACAACGCAAGTTCAACTTCACGACGAAGGGACCGCTGGTTGTCAACATACAACTTCTCAATTTTAAAGCCAATTTCAACTTCACAACGAAGGATATTGGACTCCAGACAACGCAAGTTCAACTTCACGACGAAGGGACCACTGGTTGTCAATAAACAATTTCCCAATTTCAGAGCCAATTTCAACTTCACAGCGTAGGATATTGGACTCAAGACAACACAAGTTCAACTTCACGACGAAGGGACCGCTGGTTGTCAATAAACAACTTCCCAATTTCAGAGCCAATTTCAACTTCTCAGTGAAGGATCTTGGCACCAAGACAACACAAGCTCAACTTCACGATGAAGGGGCGACTAATTGTCAACAAAATTTCATTCAGAGTCAATTTCAACTTCACAGCGAAGGATATTGGACTCGAGAAACACAAGTTCAACTTCACAATGAAGGGACGGCTGGTTGTCAACAAATAATTTCCCGGTTCCAAAGCCAATTTCAACTTCACGACGGAGGATATTGGACTCAGAACAATACTACTTACTTGGATTTCAACTTCACGACGAAGGGGCCACCCGCGGTTTCAACTTCACGATGAAGGGAATCGTGCACACAAGCATCATCCATCTTTAGATTGGATTTCAACTTCACGACAAAGGATATCCAACTCAAAAAGGAGTATCTTTCAACAAAGACCTTCGAGTTCGACTACGCTCAGCTCCAAGGCACATCATTTACAGCATAACTCAATGCTAGAAGGGTTATCTGCCATCAAAATTATCGAGTTCGATTCCATTCAACTCGATGACACATCAATCGCACTACTTTCTAGTTGCAGTCGAGGTTTTCAAGTCGAGAAGAGGACCTGGGTTAACCGTGCTTTAGTGACAAGCAACCATTTTCAAGCAAAAGCTATCTGTCAATGAAGATTTCTGAGTTCGATTCCGATCCAAGGTCTTTAAATCGAGAAGAAGACCGAAGGGCAACGAGAAGCCACGTGCTGTTTCAAATTCCGAACTACGGCTTCAATTTCATATCATTTCAAGATGAACTCGGCTTCACGACGGAGGAGTCATCCGTAACTCAATTCTACAGGGAGTTATTGAAACATCAGAGTCAATTTTCAACTCCACCGAACGAAAAGTGTGTCTTTAATCTTTGCCCTATCCCCGTTACACGACTATAGGCAAAGAGGGGCAGCTGTCAACACACCTTTTCGTCCTACTAGGATTCAAACTCCTAAAAATATGATAGAGTTCTACTATGATTTAAACTCCTAAAGATAGGATCCACAAGCACTATAAATAGTCATTGTAACTCACTATTGTAAGACAAGATTTACAGACAAAATACAGAGGAAAACACGGAAAATACAAAGGCAAAACTATTGTAAACAATTCGAAAAAGAAATAAAAGGTAGCATTTTTTTTTGATTCGTTCATTTCTCGCATGTGCACATTATTTTTCTTGAGATTTGGTTCGAATAATCCAAAACGTGGGTTGCGCCGACGACAAAAAATGTGGGGTTTGAAGTTTCGAACCTAGATCTACCCGAGGCGTTCATTTTTTATCCCCCTAATGCGCAATATCGACGTTAATTGTCTTTCAATTCGGCCCCAATTTTATTTTTCTTTATATTAGTCCTTTTATTTATTGTATAGATATTTTATTTATTTATTATTTACATTATTGTCATTATATAAATATATATATTTTTTTAAATGATTTTAAATGATTTTTACACTATATATTATTATATATACATATTTTTTATTTATATTCATTTGGTTATTTTTAATACTATATTTATATATATATATATATATATATATATATATATACTTTTTTTAAATATTTTCTTATAAGCGTATTATTACTATATATATATATATTGTAATTATCTTTATTAGTTTTTTTTTACTTTATCATTATACGTATATGTATGTTTTTAATAGTTTATTAATAAGCCAATTATCATTATATGTATACTTTTATATTGGTTTTATATATTTTTTTTTTTTGTTTTGTTTTTTATTATTTATTATATATATTGTTATGATTATTATTTTTCAATTATTTTTCAATACTCATATATATATATATATTATATATTATATTATATATATATATATATATATATATTAATCATTTATTTATTTATTTTTCTTTTTATTTTATTTTTTTACTTATTTTTATTCTTCATTTTTTCATTTATTCATTTTTCCCTCTAACACATCTTATGACTTTTTACGAGTATTTTCGTCAATTAATCAGAGGTAAGTAATTCATGATTAAATTTTACCTTTTAATTTAAAATTATAATTTTCTTAATTAAGACAACTGGAAATTAAGTAGTACCGAAAGGGCGGTTCAAGGGTGCTAATCCTTCCTTGACCGTAACCGACTCCCGAGCCCGACATATTTCTGGTAAGACGCAGATCATGTAAGAAATAGGGTATCCGATCAACCCATTTGTTTTAAATAAATGATCGGTGGCGACTCCAATCTACATTTTTCAAGTCAAAACCCAATTCTGGGGCCCAACCGAAAAACGGTTACGACACATATATTTCAATTGTACTGACTGCTTCTAACCATTCTGGTAATTGGTCCATCCAGTGGGCATCTTCTGGTAATAAATGTGATCCCAAAGGCTTGTGCGGTGTTGATACTTACTGCACTTTAATGGATAGGGATCCCCCGTTTGCGAATCTTACCGGTTTTGATTACATCAATATTCCCGGGTCAACTCGGGATGACGAAGAAATTATACAGAAGATGCCTACACCAGAAAGGACCGGAACTTTGATGTTATTGAACTGAGCAGCTTGTAAGTTATGTCATAAGAGGATAAGGGGTATTTTTGTATATATATTAATAGTTTAATTTAATTCCTAACGGATTAGGTAGATAAGAGACAATTCCAAAAGATAGGATAGTTTTAGTAAAACACTTGCTCCTTTGAAGTGTGTTTATTTAAAGAGTAAGATGATATATTCATAAATCAAAGAAGGTACCATTAACAACGTTTTATCAAATACTTATAGGATAAATACATTTATAACTATCAATGGTAAGATATAACAATGAGCAACCAGTGATAGCATGATAAGCAAGAGCATGAATACATGAGGTAACGACGTACAAAACCGGATCACTTTGGCGTCCTATATATTCCATCAATTTGGTCCTAATTACACATTTGATCACTGTTACTTATATATTCCATCAATTTGGTCCTAATTTTAATAGATCAAACATCCCAAATAGTTAATTGGAGAAGAATCCAATTTAATGCCGGTCAATGTAAATTTTCTTTTCTCTTTATCAACTTTTATTATTTCTAATAATAAAGTAAAATAAACATACCAATGTTTTGTGATGAGACGTGCCATCATGTCATGCATGTTCTTCTTCTTTTGTTTAGCTTAAAATACTATATTTTACATTGATACACACAATACAATTTGTATGAAAAATTCATATGTTTAAATTATATTTTCAATGATTTTAGGAGTTTAAATTAGATGTTTTATTTTATTTTATAATTACTTTTAGAATATTTGTTAAAAATTATTTATTTTTATTAGTCAGTTATTCAAGTATTACTTTCACCTAATTTGTCGCATTATAAGTAAAATCTACTTGTTTTGGATTAATTTTTAAGAGTTTAAAATTTGATTTTAAATAATATATATGTATTTTTGAAATTAAAGCGTTTGATATTTTTTTTTAATTTCTAAGAAATGAAATCAATTTTTTGTAAGTTTTCTTTTATTTTCTTTCTTGTTTATTTCCTACAAATTGAAAGAATAAGATGAAAGAAGATTACTTTGGCACCATTTCACTTGATGATTAAGTTTATTTTAATTTATTAAAATTAGGACCAAATTAATAGAATATATAAGTAACATGGATTAAATGTGTAATTATATCAAATATTTTAACCGCCACATTAGCTTTTTCGTTAAATATTAACGTCAATTGGTTTAATTGAATGCATTTAAATAGTTGAGTCTCCTGATAGAAAAAATTTAAAAAATGATGGTCAAAATAAAAAGGGACATAGTTAGGTAGTCATTTGTATAATTTACCTTTTATTTTAAATAATTTACAATTAAATTTTCAACTAATTTATAATTATAGTTGATTCCTTTACAATTTTAAATTTTAATAAATTAAATTAACAGTGCTCATCGATACTCGTCGAACGTTGTATAATTTTTCATATTTAAATACATATATGTCTATATAGGTTAATAGGTAGATACCAGCATGAAAAGTATATATTACTCGTAAGTGTTGTATGAAGGTTTCGTTACCTGTGTAAAAGAATAGTAATTGTTTCGTGAATAAAACTCAAGATTCTAGTAACCTTTTTTTCCTAGTTACCTCTCGTCCATACCTTCGGTCCCGTTCTCACCGATACATCACTGGCATCAATTACTTATCACCGGTTGAATGACAACAATTATATTACCTGGTCCCAATCTGTCCAACTGTTTCTCCCTGGCCGGTGTAAACAACATCACTTGTTGGACACGACACCGATTCCAGATGTTATCGATCCTGATTACACAAATTGGCTCAGCGAAAACACTATGGAATCGAATGTTAGATTAATAACCTCAAACAAGAAGGTATAAGTGTTACCCAATATTTCCTATCTCGTTTCTGGCAGCAGCTCGATTTGTTTGAACTGTACGATTGGAGATGTGGAGATGATGCTAGGTTGTTCAAACAACTTGTTAGAAGAGGTGTATTTTTCAATTTTTGTCTAGCCTCAATAAAGAACTTGACGAAGTCAGGGGGAGAGTGTTGAGTCTGAAACCTCTTCCTTCGATACGAGAGATTTTCTCGGAGGTTCGTAGGGAGGAAAGTTGGCATTCTTCATGCTTCCCAATTTGGTGACCGCTGAAGGGTCGGTGTTGGTTACCCATTTTCAAAAGAGAAAATAACCTCAGTGACTGAAAATTCTTTATAATATACGATTTTGACCAACTTTTTTTTGATTTGCCAAAATGACCAACAAAATTGCAACGCGATCTCCAGTATCGCAAACCAGTTTCCAGATTCGCAACGCGATTTTGATTATCGCATTGCGATTTTCCAAATTCGCGTTGCGATTTTAGAAAATCGCAATGCGAATATGTAAATCGCAACGCGATTCTGACTATCGCAACGCGATAATACATAATCGCAACTCGATTCTGACTGTCGCAACACTGAATTTCAAATTCGCAACAGGTTTTAGTTTCGCAACACAAATGTTTTGGGTATATAACTACGCAGCAGCAACAACTCATAACCTAAATCCCTAAATCACAACTCATTCCATCTCCATCTATCACTCTCTCCGGCGACATCCGTTCCTATATCCAACGACATCCTTCCCCATCCGGCAACAGGTTTTAGTTTCGCAGCTCATTTGTTTAGTAAATTAATTTACAATAATGAAATCATCTAATGTTGATCATGTTTGGATAGATTTGTGGTTTGGAGGGTCATGGGAGAATGTTCATGGTGTTTTACAATATATGCCTTTACCCATGAATCTCCAACTAAAACTGTCATTAAAAAAGTTAACTTATGAAACTCTAATGTTACGTGTTGCAAATAAATTAAATTTAGAGCCCCTAAGTGGATTTAGGCTATCTTATCAGAGAAAGGTAAGTTTATTTGTTAACCGACAATGAAAATGTTGAACGATTCATTGCTTACATTAGTGTTTCGCAAGATGATGTTACATTGTATGTTGTTGAACCTAGAATTAGTGAAGTTGGGTCAGTAGCGGGTAGTAATCAACTAAGTTTTTCAACCCTAGTTTATGGTGCTCAAAATTTAATGGTTCCACCACAATTTCATCACAAAGCAAATTTTGTTTCACCACATTTCCAATACTAAACACAATCTCAAAACCCACAACCTTTCCCTAATCCAAATCACAATCAACTTTCAGCACCAAATTCCGGTTTTCGTATTGACCAGTTAGACGATGATGAGCCAACAGAAAAATTGTGAGTACTAGTCAGTATTCGAAATTTGATCTTGGTCAATACCCGAACTTTGATCTTGGTCAATACTCGGATTTTGATGATGTTTCAGAAGAAGAAACAGACCCTGCGTGTAATGATTTTGATATTGGTCAATACCCGAATTTTGATGATGAAACAACCGCTGCCGAGGAAGATGTTGTTGATGATAATGAGGAGGAAGTTACGACTGTGAATGAACATGTTGAACATCCATTATGTAATTCATATAACCCTGAAGAAGAAAAAGAAGAAGAAGAAATCCCCGAAGAAAAGTCCCCGAAGAAAATGCCATTGGAGTATAACTGGAATATGCCAGAATTACTTCAGATACCAGAAGAAGAGTTGGTAAAGATAGCAGTTGATTGTTACACAAAAATTATTCGTATCAAGAAAGATGATTGTTTTGATACAAAGGAAGACTTGAAGATAGCTTTGTATACGAAATGTGGAAGATGGCTATCAACTAAAAGTTAACAAATCAAGCAAAAATCGTTTCGAAACAAGGTGTATGATTGACTAAAACTGTACGTGGCGTATGATTGCAAAGAGGATAAAAGATTGCGAAATGTTTCAAGTTAGGACTTTTATTGATAAACATACATGTTCAAGAACCCAAGTTTTTCCTCACTATAGACAGGCAAACAAAAAGGTGTTGGGTGGTTTTCTGGCTGAGTTAATGTTTTTGAATGGCAGGGTATATCGGGGATATGAAATTATGACTGACATGAATGCTCAGTTCAAGATTAGTATCTCATATTCTCAAGCTTGGAGAGCCAAATGTTATGCCTTGGAATTGTTGAGAGGGTCGCCAGAAGCATCGTTTGCCCAACTGCCGGCTTATTGTCACAATTTAAAGCTAAAAAATCCTGGGTCGGTAACTTATATCAAAACAGATAGAGATGGACGCTTTGAGTTGCTATTTATCGCCATTGGTGCTGCGGTTAGTAATCAATATAATTTTGTTGACTCATTTTTGTTAGTTACATGCATTTCACATTTAAATGATTATATTTCTTGTGTATATTATTTTGTAGATTCGTTCGTTTATTACTTGCTTGTGCCCATTTATTATAGTTGACAGAGCACATTTGAAAGGTCGATACCTTGGAGTAAACTTATTAGCAGTAGTCATGGATGCTAACAATGAGATATTTTCAATAGCTTACGGGGTTGGCAAATCTGAAACCTCTGATTCATGGACATGGTTTATGGGGCATCTTAG
Source organism: Hibiscus syriacus (assembly GCF_006381635.1). NCBI lineage: Eukaryota > Viridiplantae > Streptophyta > Magnoliopsida > Malvales > Malvaceae > Hibiscus > Hibiscus syriacus. The sequence goes on along the minus strand of NW_024063020.1, from coordinate 1,417,130 downwards.
GGATTGCATAGGTCATATTAGCAATCTGACAATCATATCCGATAGGGAAAACTCAATTGACAACGCTGTTAGAAGGTGTTTCCCAGATGTTTTTCATGGACTTTGTGGTGTTCATTTGTATAGATATCTAAAATCAAGGTCTGTTGGTATAAAAAATCACAAATGGACATACTGGAAGGCTGTAAAAGCTTATCGGGAAGTGGATTTTAATAAGCATATAAATTTTTTAAGACGTGTTTTGCCTCAGTGTGGTCAAACACTAGAAGATGTGGGGTTTGAAAGATGGTCAAGATTACATCAACTTGGAGCAAGATATGGTTTCATGACGTCTAATAGTGCAGAATCAATCAAAGCTCTAAGTCGTTATTCCCGGAAATTACCCATTACTATGTTAATGGAGTTTTTTCGAGCTTCTATTCAACAGTGGTACTACAAGAAAAGAAACCATGCATGTTTTATTTCTTTAAATTCGTAACTTATCATATATTTTACTAAGTATTATTTATTTAAATTTACAGGAACATTGGAACATCGTGTTACACCATGGACTGAAAAAAGATAACGAAACGTGTTGTGAAGTCAACGTCATGGAGAGTTGAACCATGTTCAAACACTTTGTTTGAAGTACTGGATAATAACTTAAATGGACTTGTCGATCTAAATGCAAAGACATGTAGTTGTATGAAATGACAAACATCTGGTTATCCGTATGGCCATGTTATAAAATTTTCTCTTCATCTAAACCAAGATGATTCAAGCGCATACGCTATGGATTGCTACACTACAGAAGTATATCGACAGACTTATGCCGAGATTATCTACCCTATTCCACATCCTTCTGAGTGGGACATACCAGATGACTTACAAACAGTTTTTCCACCAGCCATAGACAGAAGGCTACCTGGCCGACCAAAAAGTCACGATCGTATACCGTCTAAGGCAAAAGGTAATCAAAATCGTAATCACAACCGGCTTCACCTTTTGGGACTATTAACTTAGGTGATTTTTAAATGCAAACGTTGTATTATGTGTATTTTATGTATAAACTTTTAACATTTTTGGTTAGGCATGTATTAGTAACTTGAGTTTGAACATTGCTATGATCTGTTCAGTTATTATCATTTATTACACATTCATTTGAATATCGCAACGCGAATTTGGAAAATCACAATGCGATAGTCAAAATCGCGTTGCAAATCTGGAAACTGATTTACGGTACTGGAGACCGCGTTGCGATTTAGAGATCGCGTTGCGATTTTGTTGGTCATTTTGGTAAATCGAAAAAAGTTGGTCAAAATCGTATTATAAGGAATTTTCGGTCACTGAGGTTATTTTCTCTTTTCAAAATAGTTCCTGAACAAAGAAGGGCAAACCCTGGTGCGATCACTGTAAGAAGACGGGGCATGTTTGTGACTACTGCTGGAAACTACATATGGAAAACCATCATATTGAAAGCCTTTTAAATAAGTTCAACAACGTAATTCTCAGGGTAATGTTGCATCATCTACAGACTCACATGGCGGTTCCTTTAGCAAGAAACAAATAGAAGAATTAAGGCAGTTGCTTGGTTAATTGAATTCGATCATTCACTCCACGAATTCGGCTTCTAAAGGTTGAGCTGCTTTTGCCACTTTGGCTAACAAAAAACAAATCTACTATGTGGATCGTGGATTCTGGAGTGAGTGATCATATGACAGATGATCTTTGACTTTTTTAGAATTTTTGAGCAAATTCATCTGTTTCTCATATCCGAACGGAAGATGATTCTTTTTCGATTATTGCAATCTGAACATTTTGTTATAGTCTGTTCTTTATGTTCCTAATCTTGCTTGCAATTTGATTTCTGTGAGTAAATTGTCTACTAATTTGCACTGCACTACCCAATTTAACTCTGATTTGGGTGAATTTCAGGATTCGAGCTCGGAATGACGATTGACAGTGTTAAACTTTGTGGGGGACTTTATCTCCTTTTCGACACCCTTTCTGTTCCACATCAAGCTTGTTCTAGCTCACTCTAATTTTTTTTAATTGTTGAGCCGTCTATTGATATCATGTTATTGCATTTTCGATTACGACATCTTAAGGGTTGTTTGTTTACTTCAGAATGATTAAGCGCTTAATGATTCAAATGCTGAATGATTCAGAGGCTCTAGATGAATTAGCTTTGAATGTGACATATTGTTTGTTTACTGGCTCTGAATCATTCAGAATGTACTTCTGTGCTGAATCATTTAGCACTGTTTTACTGAATCAATCAATACTGTTTTACTGAATCAATCAGCACTGAATCATTCAGAGGTGCAAAACAAACGCGCTAAATGCTGAACGGTTCATCATTCAAAGCTGAATGGTTCCATTAGAGGCAAACAAACAACCCCTTAGTTTCTTTTACCTTAACTAAGTTGTTTCCCAAGTTTTTTTTTAATAAAAGTCCGAAACGTTTCTCTTATAAATTTGTCATATTGCCAAACAAATAAAAAGTGTGTATCATCCTTCTCCATAGAAGTCGTCTAAACACTTTGCCATTATTCATAGTGATATTTGGGGTCCGTCCCAGGTAGCAAGCTTAATGGAAAAATTATTTCATAGACCCGACTAACCACGTCATCTATGGCCCCAATGAATAAAATAGATTAATTTTAAAATAACTTCAAAATAACTACATACTCTTTATTTATAATAAGAAAGAGGTAGAAATTCACTTAAAAAAAATGAGATTAATAAATATTATTGGTTGAGACCACGGATGACATGATGAGCTGGGTCCATCTAATAATTTTTCACTTAAATGAGATTCGATAGGTTCTTTCCTTTGTTGATGACCACTCTCGCATGTCATGAACTTTCTTTATAAAAATAAAATCCAAAACTAGTGATATTTTTAAACGGTGGCATACAATCATTGCAAACCAATTTGAGAGTTCTATTCAAGTTATTCATTATGATAATGATGGTTAATATTTCACCAAAACTTTGGGTTCATTCTTTCAGGAGAAATAGATTGTTCAACTTACTTCGTGTGTTAATACTCCACAACAAATGAGATTACTAAGCGAATAAATCATCATCTTCTTGAAGTTATCACATCTCTTCTTTTTCGACAAATGTTCCTTCATATTTTTGGGGTGATGCTCTTTTGATTGCAACACACTTCATTAATCTAATGCCTAGTAAACCTTTACTGTTTAAATGTCCGAGAGATGTTTTTTCTTAAGTTTTCCTTACTTTCAGCCTTCGACTTCTTCTTTACCTCTTCGAGTCTTTGGTTGTACCGTGTTTGTCCATAATGATGATAAGTTAAGATCTAAGTTAGATCCTTGAGCATTTAAATATGTTTTCTTGGGTATTCTTCTGCTCAAAAGAGTTACAAGTGTTATTGTCCTCGTACTAGGAAATATTTTATATCCACGGATGTTTCGTTCTTTGAACAAATACCATTTTTTCAAATCTAAAATTCAGGGGAGTTATCATTAAGTGAATTTCAGATTTTTGAATCCATTCCTACATCACATCCTTTTGTACTTAATCAAACAATTGATTAACCAACCTTCCTAGCCGAACCGACCTTGTCGCATTACCCTACAGAAGCAAATCTACCCCAAATTGAATATAACTCATATTAACCCCACACATTTTTTTAATCTCAAAATATTTATTTTCAAAAGGAGACAAAAACCATTTTATGAGGTTCTCGTACAAAGTGATCTCTGTCGAGAGATGGAATCGATCCTGAATGCCTTAAAATATGAAGAAGGTAACCATTATTTTTGAATAAATTGAATGTCTTAATTGATAGTAGTGATTTTCTGATTACTCAAAGGAAGGGAGTAAGGAGAGCACAAATTATCCAATTAATAAATCTGTTGCATATGAGAAACTAGAGCTTCATTTTAATAATTTTACAAGTAATGTGGCTAGTATTGTTGTGTCGAATACATTGGAAGAAGCATTGAAAGATCCTAAGTAGAGGAAATTAGTTGAAGAAGAATTATTGACACTTAAAAATAATAACACTTGGGTTATAGTTGGTATTCTTAAAGTCGAATGTATATGGGATTTAATGTGAAGTATAAGGCAGATGAAAACTTTGAAAGATATAAGGCGAGATTGGTGGCAAAGGGGTTGGCTCAATCTATGGAGTGGACTATCAAGAGACATTTACTCTTGTAGCTAAGCTAAACACTGTGTATTGAATGATCCCCTGGTCCTCACATAGCCATCAGGTAAATCATTGAAGGGGGAAGCCGGTGTCACATAGCATTGGTACAATTCATGCCAATTTGAAGCATTGGTTCGGTCTCACATAGCTTTCAAGCCAAGCTTTATCATATATGATGTACTTACTGATGCAACTATACAAAGATGTCTAAGGACCAAAGGCCACAGAAAAATGACATTGCTAACCCACTCCATGCGAGTGTTCTGGCCTCACGCCCTTGTTAACTCCTAAAATGCCTCGCGCACTGACAATGCCCTACTAGGGCAACTAAGGTAACCTGGCTATACCCTAGTATAGCTGAACTCACTAAAGTGAGGTTATCCTCTCAATAACTGCTATCTCGCTTGTTCTTTCATCTAGAACATTATGTGAAGGTTTAGTAGTTTGTTATTACTGTTATTTATTAAGCTGCTCTATTTTGGTCGTTCGTTACATAAGGGTATTTTAGTTAATTTATATCTCTAGTGAAGTCTCTATGTGTTTTAGGGTTTTACGACGATTACTAAGTTTGCTGCTCGTTGGCTATATTGTTTGCTATCTCGATACCTGACTCGGGTTCAATTTGAGTAATGACACTCTAGTCACTCTTGCTATGCTTTCCTTTAATTCATACTCGAGTTAGAGGGACGACTACATGTCTACTATTCTCTGACATCCTCGTAGTACACGATTCTTATATTTTATAGTCTAATTAATTCATCATATCGCTTTTTGGTATGTCCTCTATAATGATCATTCATTCTTAGTTACTCGCTTTGAGGCCCATAAGGGTAAATTGGTAATTTTATCCCTTAAGGGTATTTTAGTTATTTTCTTATACCTGAGATAGATATCCGATCTTAAACGATATTAAACCCTTCTCTCTTGAGTCTATTTGACATCTTGACGTCACTCAACCACTTTGGGTATTGATATCAAGCCTTTAGTATGGATACTCAGTCTTTGGTTTGGATACCAATCTTTCGGTATGGGGACCAGTTCTTCAGTATGGAGACCAGTCCTTCGGTATAGAGACCAGCCAGTCTTGAGATCGAGCAACCAATTTCGATACCAAGAATTTAATATTTATACTAAACCCTCAATATCGATACCAATGGGCCAATATTGATACTCCTTCCCCCAATATTGATACTCTGCTTGAAATCCTTAATTTTTGTCCTAATTCATTCAGTATTGATACTGTTCATCATAATATCAATATTTTTACCCTAAAATGATTATTTAGGCTAAAAAAACACCCAAAAATCATACTAAAGGACATAGTTTGGTTCTTAATCATGTGCTAAAGCTTTAGAGATTTAACTAGAGTTTTAAAGTGGCATAAAAACGTCTTCTAAACGTCTAAAACGTCATTTGATCATAAAATCAAATATAAACCCTAAAATGCTTAAATACTCAAATCTTAGCAAAATTTTTAAATTTTTGAAAGCTTAATACTCTGAAGGATTAGAAATACACTAAATTGATGTTTGAATTCCAAATTTGAGCTATTTGCTTGGCTACACTCTTTTTATTGGTGGTTTGGGTGAAACCCCCCACTTTTCCTTAGCTATAGAAACCTAAGGCTTTGAAACATTACTAAGAGTTTAATGAAGGGATTATGAACGAAAACGAAGCTTGAAGGAAGTGAGAAATAACCCAAATGACTTACCTTTGATTTGGCTCTTGGAGAAGAAATGAGAGAAGTGGAAGAGAAGGAAAAGAGGAAAATGAAGAGAAAGTGACAAAATGGGATATAAAAACCTCCATCTTACAAAATGGGGAAATTACGCTTTTGGTCATTCTCCATCTTTCCACTATTTAAAAACCCTCTTATTAAGGTTAATTAGGCCCAAACTCAAACCCAATCAAGCCCAACAACTTTACTTATGAATTTCACGAGGCCCACTTACCTTTTGGGTAAACTCGAAACTATTAGCCTGAAATTTAGGGTGTTACAATATGAGCTAAGAGGAATCATATTAGGCCATTTCTATGCATCAATACGTCTATTTTGTCCAAAACCATTTTCAAATCAAAATTGACTTATATGTTCTATGCGCTTGTACAAGCTTAACAAAACATATGATAATCTATGAACGATATAGGGGAGTTAGAAGTGCGTTACCTTACTCTTAAGCTTCAAGAAATCACTTCGAGCTCACCCAAGAACAAACTTCTCTTTGCCCTTGCCTTTGGAACTTTCTCCTACCTCTTTCACTAATCAAAGAACAAGAAATGAGTTACCAACTCATCTAGAAACCAAAAGAGTTTAAGAAGGTTTTTAAGCTTCTAATCCAACCCAAAACGAGTTGGATAGGTTTATAATTCTAAAATCCTACTAAACCCCCAACTATGTCTACCATGGTAAAATCTTGAGAAAGAGGGCAGACCGACCCTAGGCCAAGGCAACAGGTGCGCCAACCCATAATTTTAAAAAATCAGCATAATATCTTTAATTATGGTCCTCTATTTTCTGATAATAAATTTAAAAAAAATTATTCCACTTCACATAAAACTCTAATTGACATTGTCTATTATTATTATTGGATTTTTATATTAATGTTAATAAACTGTTCCACTTCTCATAAAACTTCAATTCAATATTTCCTTTCTAAAATTCAAAGAAAGAAAGAAATTCAATTGAATCTCTTTAACCATCTCTCTAAATTTCTAATTGAAATTTTGTAGGAGTATTACATATTTATTAATTTTTTTAATTAAGGGCCCATTTTTAAAATTTCGTCCCGAGCCAATAAAAAGTCAAGACCAACCCTGAAAAAGCGCTTGAATGGAAGCTCTAAAGATGCTAACAAATTTCTTACCTTCAGAAATTCGAACAAGAATGCTAGCTAACAAAGTTGACACGTTTGATGATACAAAACAATTGAAAAACGAGGAAGATTTAGAGGAGAAGAAGATAAACTTGGGCGGGAAAATAAGGGAGGAAAAATAGCTTCCCATCTGCACGATTACATTATCTCTTCAATTGAAATCAACATTTGAATAAAAAAAAAGGGGTTAATTTCTTTCCAAGTCCATCTTCTTTTGTTCCTAACAAGCCCATCTTAACCCAAAGCTTCTTAATGGGAACATGATTCTATCTAAAAGCCACTCCAGTTAACCCGAAAATACTATCCCGATATTTGAAACGTTACAACGTTAAAATTTTTATTTATTATTTTAATAATTTTATCATATTAACGATGTGAACCAACAACCATATTTTATATATAGAAGTATATTTATAAACGTAATTTAACAAATATTAATAAATAAAGTAAAAAAAAATTTATACGAAAATTTATTAGTGTTATATATATATATATATTGATAATTTTAGGATAAATATAATGTAATATCAGTTTAAAGATTCTAAATTATTTGACAGTGAATGTTCATACTCCAAGGCTTCAAGGGATAATAACAATCCTTTAACCACTAAAATCAGTTAATTCGTACTCATTAGTGTAGAGTTTGATTATTAAGTAGTAATTTTTTTTCTAATAAAACTGAGTTTAGCTTTTTATTACAAAGTCGCCATTCTACGCTTCAAAACGCCTACCATGTCATCATGTATTCACGTAGTACATTAATTATTTCATTTTAAAGCAGTTGGAAAATATGGAGTACTAATATTAGTTATTATTTTTTATTAGAAAATAAAAAATATTGAAAAAAAGTATTCGTCTTTGTTCAACGTTTTCGATAGCCAATTAGGAGGGTTGAAATTAGCTGTTCAATTTCTTTTTATTTTCTTCTATAATTTAATAAATTTAATTCTACTCCTTGACAACTGTTCAAAATTTTAATCACACTATTAGAAAAGAATTACTGATAGGAACGGTTTAATTTGTCAAAGACTCAAAATGTACCATCGCTCCTGTCGGCGATTTAAATATAATATATTTAATATCTGTAAATATATCGCATAGTTTGAGAAAGCAACAGATTTGGAGATTGGACCTACCAATTTGATCTAATTGCAATTTGTTTAACCAAATTTTTTTGTCTTTAATTTATCAATACATCTCAATTTGCAAGGTTGAAGTAGTTGGATAGTTGATGTTGAAAGTTTAAATTTTAGCGTAAATTACATTATATACCATCGAACTTTAGGTGTTGTATTGTGTATACTACTAAACTTTCAATTTTATCAATTATAGCATTGAATTTTGATTTTCGTTTCAATTAGATCACTAACCGTTAAATCGTTAACATCAATGACATGGCTGACGACTTCCAACATAGAAACCTTACTAAAATGACGGTTTGTTATGTCTATTAAGGATTTTAACGACCTAGTAGTATAATTGAAACGAAAATCAAAGTTCAGTGCTATAATTGACAAAATTGAAAGTTCAGTGATATAAACGATACAACACCTAAAGTTTGGTGGTATCTAGTGTAGTTTACCCTAAAGTTCAATGGTATCTAGAAATTCGTTAGTTTTATTAAAAATAGAAATATCCAGAATTCCAATGAAGATTTACAAGCATAATCGTAAACATAAACTAAATTATAATTAGGACATTTTTCTATAATCATCGACACAAAAACTAACTACCTAGATCACACAAGGACTAAAAAAAGAAAAGATTGAAAAATCTAAACAATGCTCGAACAAAATAAAGATATGAACAAATATGACTGCATCGAAAACAAATCACAAAAGTGGATGAAGCTACTGAAGGCCACCGACAAATCGCAAATCAGAGTCTAGCGACATGAGAAAACTATTCACGAACGCAAAACGCGTATCCAAATCAATCCGAGGTTCCAAACCAGGGAAAATCAACATTATAACAAATAAGCATCATTTTGATCAGTCGTGGCGATGTCAAATCCAACCCTAAGAAAAAAGATAAATGAAAACAACGACAAAAAAGATAATAAGAGAACTTCTCAGCTCGACCTTCATGCGTCTTGCAATTCTTTCTCCAGTGTTCAACATCGTTTTTCAGTTTAGTGACCCCTTTTGCCCACTCCTCTGGGACATTTCCTATACCAACAATTTTAAAGACTTGACCGATCATTTGAAAATCATCAACATGGCTTTTATCTTTCTATTCAGTTTATCATTTTTAATATTCAAATGACTCGTTTAAGCATCATACTTTAGCAAACATTCTTCCTCCTGGATGTCCCTACTAATATCCTTACCTTTGAACACTTTTGGCTCCACCTTAACATGATAATTAATCAGCTACCAAACTAGGTTGACCTTTCATCTCGAACTCTAATATTCCATGATCCAAAAGGTACTGGACTTTATGCTTGAAGGCGGTGCAATTCTTAATGGAATGTCCTTGAGCTCCGACATGATGTTCACAACGCACGTTAACGTCATACCAATTTGGATATGGAGGTTTCCAAGGTTTCACATAATGCAGGGCCACCTTTCGGGCTTCTAAAAGCTCATCATACAACTCCTTATAGGATATAGGGATAAAATCAAATTGAGACCCACCTCCTAACTTGGATTGAAATGGAGTCTTCAGGTTTATTCTCTCTAACGTTGGAAGTAGACTCTCAGGTACTAACAAGTTCTGTTTGCATGACTTATTCTCATCTTTCTGAACTTCCACCGTTGTCACTATTTTCTTTGTGTCTCCAGACAACTTGTTGATACGAATAATGATTATACGCCACTTTTCAGATTGGCTAGAATCAACTTGTTCTAAAGCAATCCCTTGTGTATTTGACACTGTAAGATTGTTTTCATTGAGCTCTTTCCTTTATTTTGCAGAAGTCTTTTTTCCTTTAGCCAAAGCCGTATTCTATCCATTATCCTGGACATTTGCTCTCTCATTTCTCTTATCTCCTCTTGGTCTTCGTCGGACATGCAATCTTTTGGTGCATAACTCTCCACTATTCTCGGAGTTTCCTCAAGATGTCATTCCCCAGATGTGTTATAGTCTACTTGATTGTGAAACCCTTTGTCCATCATGAAAACCTTTTACTCTGATGACCACTTACAAATCAACACCTTGATTATTTCATGATCATGTGATGCAAGGAGAAAGAAAATAACTTAAAAATAAGTTAGTACAAATAAGATAATAAGATGACAAAAATCATTATAAAGGAAACAATAGCAAAATAAATAAATTAATAAGCTAATGCAAAACAAGAATGCCAATGCAATGCAAATTCACAAGGTGTTAGTTCCAAAAGCGACCACCATAGAAAAAACCTTCATCAAACTGTAAGTTCTCCTTACACTAGACAAACAAGCTTCATTTTCTTCATTTACTTGATCTAGGCCTTTCTCAAGATTTGATATTCTCTTTGTAATCATTTTTGGACTTCTTAAAGTGTTGATCTTCCTATTTTTTTTTCTTAAATCACCTATAATAATTATTGGATCTCTAGACCTCCATTTCTGTGGTATTCTCCAAGAGAAAGTGACATTGATATCTCATGAAGGATCTTCTTATTCTTGACTCAACTAGCATATGACTATCTGGTACCATCTGGATCTTTGTTCATTTAATAGGAATCTTCGATCGACTTTGAGCTTCTCTCTCGTCGATCAACTTTGTTTGTAAGTTATCGCCCTTACGGAGTTGACTATCTAGTTATGGAACTCTTATATCGATATGAAAGCCTTCTGATTTGATCAATCACTTGTGAATTAACACCTTGTTTGGTTATGATGTGAAAATGCAAATACAAACATCAGGCAGATAAAAATAAGATAAAACAAAAGAAATTATTAGTACCACTTAACCAAAAAGCAAAAGAAATATTTATGAAAGGAAAATATCCTACCCAACATGGTATCTACCCTGACATGCTTTTATAATAGTTCTACCCAAACATGCTTTTATAATAGTTCTACCCAAACATGCTTTGTTATTTACAAAAAATAATCCTAACTGCATGATATCTAATTCATAGACTTCGTACAGAAATATAAAATCTAACCACATACTTTTCTAGTTCTCATGCTTTTTGCAAAATAAATAAATAAATAAGTATGAGGAAAGGTTAAAGTGAGTTTTACATTTGTGACTTTTGAAGAACAACCAACAGGAATTCTTTATGAAACGAGTTGAGTTTCGGTATTATTAACAGGTCCTCGAATTATCCTTTGTCGGTGCCCCTTAGGCCTGCCAGACCCTCGATCCTCACCCATTACAGGCTTAAACGGGTCGAGTTCAATTCAAGAGGATGCATTTCCCTATGTCCATGCGAGGAAACTTAATGTTTCACTCGTAAATACAAGGCATATGTACCCCAGAGGTTACTTGCTAAAGCCCATGCAGAAAAAAATAATTTTTCTCACGTAAGCGTAGCATTCACCCCTACCTAACAGGACAGAGCATAATTAGAAGCTCTTAATACTTGAATGATTATAGCGTGAGTGGGGGGAAACTCTAAATCCTTTTCCTCAATCCAAAAACCAACAGACTAAAACAAAAGTCAGAAATCTGAAACATGTAAATCACACGTTAGTACAACTAATAAATAAAAGATGTACGATGCGATATAAACAAAACATGAAGATCAAAATTTAAATATCATTCAAATTTACCATTTTCAACTAGAAAGATGACGTATAATCGATTACGATCTAACTCTCTAAAGTCTCCAATAGAGTCGCCAAGCTGTCGGAACGGTCCTTAAGATTTTTAGGGCTATGGCGGGGAGCGATCCAACTTAATCTTGGAAAAGGTTGGGTTTTAAAATAAAGAACAAATAAATAGGTTTGGAGTCTCCATTGACCTTTGGGTTAGGTAGGTCGAATACCTAAAAATACATTTTAAAATAATTTTAAAAAAATACTTTTAAAAGATAAAAAATAATATGTGTTTAACCATAAATTTGTTTTGAAAAGGGTCCGGGAGTCAATTACGTGTGGGGAAGGATTAGCACCCCCACAATGCCTGAAATTGGTACCTAAGTGATTATACGTCATCTAAATATTGAAATTGGGAAATTCAAATATACATTTAAATTATGATCCCTTTTTAGAAAAATATAAAGGTTGTTATTTGCACGAACAATTCTCAAAAATACATTCCTTGTCAGTTAAGGGGGCATTTCCATGGATTCCCTTGCAAAATAATATTTCCCAAAATATATATTAAATATATTAAAAAGAAAAAATTCATTCGAATATAAAATATATTATTTTATTCAAACATATCTTGGAAACACACTCCTTGTTAGTTAAAATGCATTTCCATAAATTCCTCGTATAAAATAATATTTGAAAATATTACAATTAGCAAGAAATTTACGAACATGTAAATGAAGGATTAAAATAATAAATATGATAACTTTAGGGATTAAACTATAGAACCAAAAGAAATCAAGACAACCATTGCACATATTTTACTTATTAGGTACTACAATCGTAAATAGACCAACTTCTATCATTCGAGATAAAAATGGACATATTTAAAGTAAGGCATTCAGATTAAATAGTCCTAAAAATAAGATAAAAAGCAAAAGGGGACTACATAATAAAATTGAAAAGTTAATGTCTCAAAAACAAATTAAATAAATAACACAACACATACTATAAAATAACATATCACAAACATTGAAAATGTAATAAACCCATATATTTAGGACCAAAATATAAATATCTAAAACTACATGCTGAAAATCAAAATAATAAAAAATACATAGCTTACAGTGACCAAAATGAACTCACGTAAATAAAATAAGACAAAATCATAAACTTAGGAAAGTTTTAATCCGGGATTAAAATGTAAACTCTTGAAAACTGAGAACTCTTCTCGCAGTTTACTCCACACGCGAAAACCTGAAACCATAATCCCCTAAAACTATATCATTTTAGGATCTCTATAAATACCCTATTATAGGGTTTTGGCTAAACTCCTCCCTCATTTCTCTTCTTTAGCCGTTCGACCTCTCGTCCCCTTTCATCTTTTTTTTTATGTATTTATCTTTTTTCGTTTTGACCGAAAACCATTGGTGGCCACAAACCACCATAAACTGCCCCGACGAGGGGCCAACCTCCATCGAAAATCCCTTAAACACTAACTCCTAAACCTTTTAACCCCTAGATTGAAACCTTTGCTCCCTTAAACTCCCCAAACCATAACCCGAAACAAAAGGACTACATTTGACAATCGATGAAGCCCTTCGTCGCCGGTGAGAGCCTTTAAACCAGAGGTAAGTTTTTTATTTTCTTTTTTCCCCTCTTTTTTCATTTTTTCATTTTGAAAAACCGACCCCTCCCCAAAATCTTATTTTTTTCTTCTTTCTTGCATGTTCAGTTTAGCTCAAACATAGGGAAATGATTTCCCTGCAAAATATTAAAAACCAGATCCCAATCTGACAAAAAATATGATTTTTCAAAATGTTTGGTATGGGTTTACTGTTGATGATGATTCTTGTGTTGATTTTGATTTTTTTATTTGCTTGATTTGTTTACTGTAGGTGACAGTGTGAGGCTGAAATGGCGGCCAGATCACCGGGAATGAGCCGGAACAATGGCGGTGCGGCGGCGACAGGAAGAATCCCGGGTGCAAGCTGTGGAGGCTGGAAGGATTAGGGTTTAAAAACCCTAGTTACATTTGGGTTGTTATATGGGTCTACTTTACTGGGCCTCAGGTCTTCGGTTGGTGCTTGTTGGGCCGATTGGGCTACTTAGGGCAGATTGTATTTGGGCCCCATTCGGATTTTATTTTGGCCTGTATAAAATAATAACAATAATATAAATATATAATATAATATTAATAAATTATAACCCGAAAAAAACAGATGTGTACGACCATCTTGATTAGTCATGGGGATGTCAAATTCAACCCTAAGAAAAAAGATAAACGAAAACAATGTCAAGAAAATAAGCTACCAAAAGGCAGAGAAAAACGTGTCATAAAGGTAGAGATAAATGTATCATAAAAGCAGAGAACATGTCACAAAGACATAAATATTCTTATTAAAAAACTTTAAAAAAACAAAGAAGAAAGACAACCAGCGGGTGGCAACCAACATCAAAACCGGTGTCACTGGCGGTTAAACAAAATTAAAGAAGAAAAGTTGGATTGATCAATAAAATTGACACAAGTTGTAAAGAAGAAAAAAGGGAAAAGAGAAAGGGAGGAAGAAAACAGCTTCATTTATATATAGCTAGCATAATATATATTAATTTATTATAATTTTAATAATATAGTGATATTTAAAAATAAAGTAGTTGTTATCGATATATATTTATAAATTAAAAAACATTAAAATATAATTTATAATTTTCTTATTTTAATCTATTGCCTTTTACTTTTATTTTTATTTTAATTGCATTTTTATGCTTATAATTATTCAAGTAATATTGATTTATATAAACAAATAATACTATAAAATCGGCTCACACAATAAAATAAAATAATAAATAAAGAGTAAAAAAATATAATAGCAAAATATCTTCAATGTATGAATACTTCTACCATTATGCCTAAAGGCCTAAAAACCTTTCTACTCACTTATACTAACTGTTTTTATAAATGTAACATTTAATCTTTAAACATTAATAAATATTTATAATTAATTATACAATAAAAATTTTCAATCATCTATACCTATAGTTTTTGAGATTCCAATTGATAAAATATAAATATGAAGAATTAAAAAAATTTATGTTACCTTTTTTAGCTATCATGTCAACAAATGGTAATAAAATTGACTTTCAAATAAAAATAATAATGTGTGCACTTAATTTCTATAAATAAAATAAAAACTAAATTTTTAAAATTTTAAAAAAATAAAATACCTTTTACATATTTAAATCACAAAATTATTTTGATAAAACATAATGTTCAATTTTAGTTTGTTTTTCCTTTTTGGTTTCCAATATTCATAACACTTCTTTATTTCTGTTCCCTTTTTAATTTTATCAATAAATCTCTTAACAAGAAAAATTAATGGAAGACATAAGTTCACTACCTTTCTCTCTATTTTTTCCATAGCATTTTCTTGTTAAATACTATTATTTTTATTCAATTTTTTTTGAATATTATAAAGTGATTATAAAATATTATCTATTTAGAATTTTTTAGTCATTGATAAAACATATAAATTGTAATAAAACAGAATCAATTTTTTAGAATAAATTGTTAAATACTATTATTTTTATTCAAGATTGACAACCAAGGAATTGTAATAAAACAGAATCAATTGGAAGTTGTGTTGTCTCTTTCTTGCTTTCCTACTTTCTTTTGGAAGAAAGATAAATTAATCATTTAGGGTTTAAATTTAATAATTTTTCTGAAATTAGTTCTTAAATGAACTTTTTAATTCATGTCGATCTTTAAATTTACATAATTTATTATTTATCATTTTAATGATGTAATATTTTAAGAAAATATAATATACTAAAGATCACAATGTCATGTTATCAAAACGATTAAAAATAAAATTTAAAATTTAAAAATTAATATAAAAATATGATTATAAATTGAATAAATTGTTCTGGTTTAAAAATTTAAAGTTAGTTACCCAAAGGAAACCAAGATTTAAAATTAATCTCAAATAGGTATTGAAAATTATGCCAAAGCATAGACTAAATTCAATTATAATAACTAAATTGCAAATATATAAAAATAGTTTGATTAACCTAAGTAGAAATAATTGATATTATAAAGGTAGGGATGTGCATGGGACTCAAACTTGATGGATTGGATTATTTTTTTTAAAATTTCGGGTTCAGATCAGGTCGGGTTGGGCTTTTTTAAGGTTATGTTCGGGTCTGGTTGGGTTGATTTCGAGTTTAGGATGAAAAATATCATACCCAACCCGAAAATAAATTGTAATTTTTCCTTATATATTTAGGGATAATTGCAATAATACACATTTATATATTATTTTCTTTCAATTAAATCTCTATTTTTATTGAATAAAAATGATATTTTTAATAAATATATTATTTCAGGTTGGGTCAGGTTCGAATTTTATCCCAAAAAATTAGGTCAGGTTCGAATTAGATGGAAAATGTATTTTTTGGGTTGATTCAAGTCGAGTGAAGAATTTATATTTTTCAGATCGGGTGAAGAATTTATATTTTTCAGGTCGAATTAGCTGAAAATAGAAATATATTCTCTCCAAAAACGTGATCAAGAATTACTGCTTATTGTCAAAGGAGGAATTACTACATATAGGTTTAATCCATTTCCAAGCCTCCAAAGAAATTTTTTCGCTTACGAGTCTCTCGATATCCATAACATCTAATCATCGATAACTTTTTGACATAATTTTTAACAAGTATTAATATGTCAAAATTAAATTTATTGTCAAACGATCATATCAGCTCGTTTTGTAATCTTACGAGTAGTCATCATAACCCTATACTTGACATCAACATTAAGTGTCAATATATAAATTCTTGTACAAGATTGAAGGAGATCCTATCTTTTTCCCTTTAAACCAGGGACGGAATCAAGATACTAGTTTAAGAGGAAAAAGTATAGTTGATAATAAAAAATAGGAGGACAAAATCAAATTAAACTAAAATTTAAATTTAAAAATGGACATTCATCCCTATATTTAAGGGAGACAGTGGCCCTCGGGATGGAGCTTTGCCCGAACCTCAAATCGCTCATGGTTTTTGTAATTCAAATGTTCCCATCAACAAGATTTGGACTAGATCACACTATCTAAAATAACAACACAAGTTTTCTCAATCTTTTATGAACAAAACACTCATTTATATTATTTATTTATTTTGATTATCAATTTTTATTTATTTATTTTAATAACCAATTTATTTTTTATTTTTGAGAAAGATATTCTAAAAAATTAATTTAATCTAAACATATATTAAAGGGATTTAGAAGATGGAGCCTCACAAAGAAAGTCTAAGCCGCCCGGTCCCTTTGCCCAAAATTCATGCAAAAGTTAGGTGCTTATAGACATATTTTCCTCATCCTAGCAATAAAATTTGGATAATTTGGAAGATGTACTATTTTTTGATTAAAAAAGCTGGAGGGAGGCAATATTAAAATCGAAAATTGGATAATTATTCTTATAATTTATATGAATAATTTATAATTATTCTTTCAAATAATTTTTTTTTAAATTTGGATGCAGTGTAATGTAACCTACAACTTTACACTAATATTAATATGACCACGTCTCTCCATTCGTATAATTGATGTAAGGAGTCTAACGGTGTAAAGTCACTACAAAGGCTAACTTATGTAATTGAATATTCTATTTGCAATACCATTACTTTATTCCCTGCTTAGCTGCCAACTTCAACCCAATAATATAAAGCATGAATCTGCACCAGTTGAAAATTTTCCTTTTTATTTATTTATTTATTTACATTTTAAAAATGAACTTTACCATGATTATGAGGTAAAATAAAATCTATATAAAGCGAGTGAAGAGGGTGGCTAAGAGCATAACAAAACCCACTCATCTTTGTAGCAAACATGGGGAAAATGGGGTCTTCAATGATCTCTCTCTTTCTTCCTCTCTTAGTCCTAGCAGTGTCTCTTAGATTGCCTTTTGAAACCTCAGCAGATTACACTTATTCCTCTCCTCCACCTCCTCCTAAGAAGTACTCGCCACCACTGCCACACAAAGAGCCCTACAAGTATAAGTCTCCTCCCCCACCAACCCCTGTTTATAAGTCTCCTCCTCCTCCCAAAGAGACATACAAGTACAAGTCTCCTCCTCCCCCCAAGGAGGCATATAAGTACAAGTCTCCACCTCCACCGGTTTACAAGTCTCCTCCTCCCCCCAAGGAGGCATACAAGTACAAGTCTCCACCTCCACCAATTTATAAATACAAATCTCCTCCTCCCCCCAAGGAGGCATACAAGTACAAGTCTCCACCTCCACCAGTTTACAAGTACAAATCTCCTCCTCCTCCCAAGGAAGCATACAAGTCTCCACCTCCACCGGTCTATAAGTACAAATCTCCTCCTCCCCCCAAGGAGGAATACAAGTACGAGTCTCCACCTCCACCAGTTTACAAGTACAAATCTCCTCCCCCTCCCAAGGAGACATACAAGTCTCCACCTCCACCAGTTTATAAGTACAAATCTCCTCCTCCCCCTAAGGAGGCATACAAGTACAAGTCTCCACCTCCTCCAGTTTACAAGTACAAATCTCCTCCCCCTCCCAAGGAGATGTACAAGTACAAGTCTCCACCTCCTCCTCCTACAGTTTACAAGTACAAGTCTCCTCCTCCTCCTCCTAAGGAGCCATATAAGTACAAGTCTCCACCTCCACCTCCTCATTCTCCTTCTCCAGTTTATAAGTACAAGTCTCCTCCTCCCCCCAAGGAGGAGGCATACAAGTACAAATCTCCACCCCCACCCGTTTACAAGTCTCCTCCCCCACAACCACCCCATTATATCTACTCTTCACCACCTCCTCCTCACCACTACTAATCTACGACTTCGATCGTACTGTAAGGTATCATATTTTAAAATATTTTTTTTCCATCTCGTCAAGATGCATCATTTTACATTGTTTTGAATGTTTTGATCTTTAGACAATTTAATAACCAAAACAATGGGTTTTCTTCTGCAGGAGAAGAGTGCTTCAAATAAAGCAAAAAATATGGTTTCAAAAGAAATATAAAGAGGCCATACAAGTGAAAATTCGGGAGGCTAGGCCTAGTCTCCACGGTTGATGTGAATGTTAGTAGACAAATTTGTATTTGGCAATGTATTATTCAGTGGTTCCACTTGTTTTTATTTCTCTCTCTCTGCTTAATAATAAGAATGAATCCTTATGTAAATGTGTACGTGTTTTCCAATTATTCTGCAAATGCATGGGTTTATCAGTAACAAAAAATAGTCCTTTTCCAAATAAATGCTCCACGTTTTGCTTAATTTTTTTGCGTAAATCTGAACATCTTTAACTTTTCAGTCCCAAATACTCGTCATAGAATTTTTAGTTGTCGGATCTCATGGAGCACCCCTCAAGCTAAGTATAATCTCCTTAAAGGTTTTGGATTTGAACAATTATACTTATAAGGTGTGTGCGCATTGACAATTGATTAAAATTTTTTAAAACATATATTATATTATAATCACCCGACCATTTACAAAATATATATATATATCGCAACTTCAGATATCAATTGGCAAGGTTAAAGTGGTTGGATAGTTTTATAGTAAAAGTTCAAATTTTATTTATGTATAATTTTATATATTTATAAATGTTTACCTCATTTAAAATAAATTTTTATCTTGATATTTTTATTTATCAATATTTTTGTTGACGTGACACGATAATGTTAAGAATACAATAAAAAATAATAAGTAAACGCTGATAGTTCTTTTGCTATTATGTATTTTTCACTCTTGATTCATAATTTTTATCGTCTTCTAGAGAAACAACTAAAATAATTGCTTAATGATCAAACACACAATGAATACATCCATACAAATTCTTTATCACTATATATAATAACTGACACATATATGAACAACATATATTTTTTTTGAAGATTATATATTAATAATATTTTATTTACAATAAGAAGTATTAAAAAGGGTAAAACTAATTTTTTTACAATTGTTTCTTTCTATGCCTCATTTTCTTATATCGTTGTATGATCTTTTCATTGTCTATATTATCAAACATTTCTTTCTGAATAAAAGTAACTATGTAATCATTCAGTCATTTATCTCTCATACAGTTATGCAATCGATTCTTTATAAAGTGTTTGACAAGGAATGCTCTTTTTATTGTTGTGGTTGTAACGGTAAAGCCACAACTAACTTTAAAAGTAAATACACAAGTGGGTACACAACATGCTTCATTGTCTCAATCATATTTTTAGATAAATCAGAAAGTCCTTTTAAATAATTAAATCTTACACTAACAAACCATACATTGTAATTATATCAAACATGAAATTCTTAAACATAAGAAGTATTAGTAATCCATTATTAACCCTAAACAATGATTAGGGACCAATTATTAATCTTTCAAAAGTTTAAGGACAAAAATATAAATATAAAAGTTATGGATCATTAAAAATTCAGTGTTAATATCTATTCCTCTATCAATAAATTTACTTCCAATCGTAAATCAATCTAACATCTAATTATCCGATCGATTAACGATATACATTAAAGTTTTGACACAGTTTTAACCAATTTGCTCATACCAAGTGCTTGGTAAAATTTGATAAATACTAGATGAAATCCACCCCCACAAATACTTTAGGGTTGGATATATATATATATATATATATATATATATATATATGTTTTGTCTAGTTTCAAAAGATAGTGATCCCAAGAACTCTATTTTGGCCTTAAAAATTTACTAAACTCATATTTTCTCTTAGAGTTTACTTTGTGAGAGTGCACGAACCAATTTACTTTAGTGGTTAAAGGAATGTTGTTGTTCTTAGAGGTCATGGGTTCGAGCACTAGCGACTGCAACAAGGTGATTGAGCGTTTATTGTCAAATGATTAAGAGTATTTAGAGCATATATTATTTTGTAATCACCTTAGCTTAATAAAAAAATAGTTTGTGAGAGTGATAATGCCAACATTGGGCTTATATAATTAACAAACTATAATTACCTTTGTGAGAAGGAAACTAATTAGGCTAATCGTCTAACCATGTGGGACATCATATATTTTTTTATAGAATCAATTAATTTTATTCAAAATAGGAAAGATCTTAAATTACAATAAATATTTACAATCACAATCGTAAATTAAGCACATAATTAGTAAAATTTCCTATAATCATTGAAATAAAACTAGCAACTTAAGATCACAAACCATACAATGAAAGATTTAAAATTAAACCAAGGATCTCAAACAAAGATAAATACAAACAGATCTGATAGCATCGACAAACGATCCACAAAAGGGGATCAAGCTATTGAAGACCATCAGCAAACCATAAATTAGACACGAGTGACTTGAAAAGCTATCCACCAACGTAAATCGGTATCCAAATCTAATTTGAGGGTCCAAAACAGGGAAGATCAACAATATATTAGATAAATGTCATATTGATAAGTTATGTCGATGTCAAATCAACCCTTAGAAAAAAGATAAATGAAAAAATAACGAAACAACCGAAACATATACCAAAAAGCATAAGAAAACATTTCATATAGGCAGATGAACATGTTTCATACAAGCAGACTTATTAAAAAAAGAAAAGAAAATAGGGATACAATATAAAAAATAATCTCTATCTTTTAAATGATCTTGAAAGTTTGTGTGATTCACATCAATATTTTTTATAAGAAAAAAATATTACTCTTATCTGACTAAATTTATCATAACCTTTTAAAAAAATAAAAATTTCAAATATTAACCATTATTATTTTAAATATTTTAAATAATTAAATTTTATAAAATGTATTTAAAAACTAATTAATTAAAAGTTTTTAAAATATATTTTTTTATTAACAATAAATTTTAAATAATATTAAGTTAAAGATAAAATAATAATAAAAAGTCAATAAAAGACATATTTAATGCAAGAAAGAAAATAATTTCTATTTTTAATTAATAAAATAATTTAATAATTTTTAATAGATTTCCATATATAAATTAGCTGACCCTATTCTCATATGTAATTGGATAAGGGGAGGTAGGGTAGTAGTCTGCCCCTAATGCCAGGTTTAGAGCAACTTCCGTGGAAGAAATCTGTTATGAATTTCCATATATATATGCCAATTAAATGAATTAAACCAAGTTTTAAGTCTAAATTAATCTGTCTGTCCCATTCACTGTCCTTAAATGTTACACCAACCTTTGACCCTTGCATGCATATACTTATTATTATCCCACGTGGGATAGTCATTCCAAAATTCTATAAATAGTGTTAAATCTTAATTTATTATCTTATTAAATCTTATCACATTTACGATGTGAACCAATGACATATTTTGTATATAAAAATATAATTATAAAAATAATTCAATAAATATTAATAAATAGAGTAAAAATTGTATAAAATTTTATTAGTGTTATATTTGATTATTAAGTATTAATTTTTCTAATAAAAACGAGAGTTTAACTTTTTATTATTATAGAAAATTCGCCATTCTAGGCTTGAAAATGCCTATCATGTCATCATTAATACATTAAATAAAAATATTTCATCTAAAGGTAGTTGCAAATATGGAGTCCTAATATTAGTTATTATTTTTATTTTATTAGAAAATAAAAAATACTGAAAAATATTCCTATTTGCTCAACGGTTTTGATAGCCAATTAGGAGGGATAAAATTAGTTGTTGAATTTCATTTTTCCATTCTTTTATAGTTTTAATAAATTTAATTCAATTCCATGATAACCGTGCAATTTTTTAATCACAATATTGTAAAAAATACTAATAGCAGCAGTTTAATTAGTCAAAATGTACTTCTCTCCTGTCGGTGGTTTAAATATAAATATATATTTTTTTATTAAAAATATAAATATATATTTTTTTATTAAAAATATAAATATATTTTATATGTGTAAATATATAGAATGGTTTGAGAAAGCAACAGATTTGGAGATTGGACCTAACAATCATTTGATCTAATTGCCATTTGTTTAATCAAAATATTTTTGTCTTTGCACCAACCAAGTGGTTTCGTAGTAAAATAATTGTTGTTATTCTTGAGGACATGTGTTCGAGCAATATAGATATCAGGTGTGTGAGCGTTTAATGTTGAAATATTGAGAGTTATCTTCGAACATATACTACCTTATACTTATCTCATGTATATATATATATATATTATAATTTTCTTATTTTAATCTATTTCCTTTTATTTTTTTATTTTAATTAGTTTTTATATTTTATAATTATTCAAGTAATGTTGATTTATATAAGCAAATAATACTATAAAATCGGCTCGCACAGCAAAATAAAATTATAAATAAAGAGTAAAACAAGGATATAATAGCCAAAATATCTTCAATGTATGTATATTTCTACCATTATGCCTTTACGAATAGTGCGAGTTGATTATAAAACATATTTACAATATTTTTAGTCATTAATAAAGCATAAAAACCTTACAGACATATCCGTTCGAACTCTAAACCCATAAAAAACAACAATTTATTCTACCATCAAAGCAGCTCAATAGGTTGATTTTCTCTTTTGCCAAGATTGACAACTAAGGAGTAGTAATAAAAGAAAATCAATTGGAAGTTGTGTTGTCTTTCTTGCTTTTATACTTTCTTTGGAAAGAAAGATAAATTAATCATTTAGGTTTCTAATTTAATGTTTTTTTTTCTCCAATATAGCTCTTAAATGATTTTTTTAATTCACATCCATTTTCATATAATAGTGTATTTATATGTTCTATGCGCTCGTGCAAGCTTAGTAAACACATGATGATCTACAAACAGCATAGGGGAGTTAGAAGTGCATTACATTACTCTTAAGCTACAAGAAATCACTCCGAGCTCACCCAGAACAAGTTTCTCTTTTCCCTTGCTTTTGGAACTTTCTCCTACCTCTTTCTTTAATCAAAGAACAAGAAATGAGTTACCAATTCATCTAGAAACCAAAAAGAGTTTAAGAAGGTTTTTTTAAGCTTCTAATCCAACCCAAAACGAGTTGGATAGGTCTAGAATTCTAAAATCCTATTAACCCCTAACTATGGCTACCATCGTAAAATCTTGAGAAAGAAGGCGGGCCGGCCTTGGGCCAAGGCAAAAGTGACGCCCGCCCATGGCCCATAATTTTAAAAAAAATCAGTATAATATATTTAATTATAGTCGTCTATTTTCTAATAATAAATTTTAAAAAAAAATTATTCCACTTATCATAAAACTCTAATTGACATTGTCTATTATTATTATTATTATTGGATTTTTATATTAATGTTAATAAACTGTTCCACTTCTCATAAAACTTTAATTCAATATTTCCTTTCTAAAATTCAAAAAAGAAATTCTATTGAATCTTTTTAACCATCTCTCTAAATTTCTAATTAAAATTTTCTAGGGGTATTGCATATTTCTTAATTTTTTTTGAATTAAGGGCCCATTTTTTAAATTTCACCCGAGCCAATAAAAAGTCAAGACAACCTCTGAAAGTGGGCTTGAATGGAAACTCTAAAGATCCTAACAACTTTTATTACCTTCAGAAATGCGAACAATAAATGCTAACTAACAAAGTTGTCACCTTTGATGATACAAAACCATTGAAAAACGAGGAAGATTTAGAGGAGAAGAAGATAAACTTGGGCAGGAAAATAAGGGAGTAAAAATAGCTTCCCATTTGCACGATTACATTATCTCTTTAACTGAAATCAACATTTGAATAAAAAAGGGTTAATTACTTTCCAAGTCCATCTTCTTTTGTTCCTAAACCAAAAATATCATTTTTATTGTTAAATGAGCTACAACTCAACCAAAACAAGCTCAGCTTAACCCAAAACTTCTTAATGGGAACATGAGTCTATCTAAAACCCACTCTAGTTAACCCGAAAATACTATCCCGATATTTGAGACGTTACAATGTTAAAATTTTAATTTATTATTTTATTAATTTTTATCATATTAACGATGTGAACCAACAACCATATTTTATATATAAATATATTTATAAAAGTAATTTAACAAATATTAATAAATAAAGTAAAAAGTATTTATATGAAAATCTATTAGTATTATATATATCTATATTGATAATTTTAGGATAAATATAATGCTCAAATCATAGACTTCAAAGGATAATAACAATCATTTTACCACTGAAATTACTTAATTCGTACTTATTAGTGTTATGTTTGATTATTAAGTAGTAATTTTTTTTTCTAATAAAAATGAGAGTTTAGTTTTTTATTACAAAGTAGCCATTCTATGCTTCAAAACGCCTACCATGTCATCATGTATTCATGCAGTACATTAATTATTTCATTTTAAAGCAGTTGGAAAATATGGAGTACTAATATTAGTTATTATTATTTTATTAGAAAATAAAAAATATTGAAAAAAATGTTTTCGTCTTTGTTCAACGTTTTCGATAGCCAATTGGGAGGGTTGAAATTAGCTGTTCAATTCTTTTTATTTTCTTCTATAATTTAATAAATTTAATTCTACTCCTTGACAACTGTTCAAAATTTTAATCACACTATTAGAAAAAGAATTACTGATAGGAACGGTTTAATTTGTCAAAGACTCAAAATGTACCATCGCTCCTGTCGGCGATTTAAATATAAATATATTTAATATCTGTAAATATATCGCATAGTTTGAGAAAGCAACAGATTTGGAGATTGGACCTACCAATTTGATCTAATTGCAATTTGTTTAACCAAATTTTTTTTGTCTTTAATTTATCAATACATCTCAATTTGCAAGGTTGAAGTAGTTGGATAGTTGATGTTGAAAGTTTAAATTTTAGCGTAAATTACACTAGATACCATCGAGCTTTAACCGTTATATTGTTTACACTACTGAACTTTTAATTTTCTCAATTATACCACTGAATTTTGATTTTAGTTTCAATTAGACCACTAACCGTTAAATTGTTAACGGCGATGACGTAACCGTTAAATCGTTAACGGCGATGACGTGGCTGATGACTTCCAACGTAGACACCTTACCAAAACGACATTTTGATATGGCTATTAATAATTTTAACGACCCAATGGTATAATTGAAATGAAATCAAAGCTCAATGCTATAGTTGACAAAATTATAAGTTCAGTGGTATAAACGATACAATGCCTAAAGTTTAGCGGTATCTAGTGTAGTTTATCCTAAAGTTTGGTGGTATCTAGTGTAGTTTACCCTAAATTTGATTATAAATATTGATAGAAAACCGCTAGTTTTATTAAAAAATAGAAAATATCCAGAATTACAATGAAGATTTGCAGGCATAATCGCAAACATAAACTAAATTATAATTAGGACATTTTTCTATAACCATTGACAAAAAATTAGCTATCTAGATCACACAAGGACCAAAAAAGAAAAGATTAAAAAATCTAACTAATGCTCGAACAATATAGAAATATGAACAAATCTGACTGCATCGACAAACGAACCATGAAAGTGGATGAAACTACTTAAGGCCAGCGACAAATCCCAAATCAGAGTCAAGCGACGTGATAAAACTATCCACGAACACAAAACGAGTATCCAAATCAATCCGAGAATATGATCTCTATACCGAGCATTTTATACCGATACTAAATCCTCAGTATTACTTCTTCTCCCAGTATCGATACTCTCTGCCTGAAATCCTTGATTTTTATGTCAATTCATCCAGTATTAACACTGTTCATCATAGTATCGAGACTTAAACCCTAAAATAGTTATTTAGGCTCAGGAAAACACCAAAAAATCATCTTAAAGGCAATATTTTGGTTCTTAATCATGTGCTAAAGCTTTAGAGAGTTAACTAGGGTCTTAAAGTAACATAAAACATCTTCTAAACCTCTAAAACGTCATTTGATCATAAAATCAAATATAAACCCTAAAATGCTTAAATAATCAAATCTTAGCAAAATCTTTAAATTTATGAAAGCTTAACACTCCAAATGATTAGAAATACACTACCTTGATGTTTGAATCCCGAATTTGAGCTCCTTACTTAGCTACACTCTTTTTCTTGGTGGTTTGGGTGAAAACCCCCACTTTTCCTTAGCTAAAGAAACCCAAGGCTTTGAAACATTACTAAAAATGAAGGGATTATGAAAAAAATGAAGCTTGAAGGAAGTGAGAAATAACCCAAATGATTTACATTTGATTTTGGCTCTTGGAGAAGAAATAAGAGAAGTGGAAGAGAAGGAAAAGAGGAAAATGAATAGAAAATGACAAAATGGGATATAAAACCCTCATCTTACAAAATAGGGAATTATGCTTTTGGCCATTCTCCATCTTTCCACTATTCAAAACCCTCTTATTAAGGTTAATAAGCCCAAACCCAATCAAGTCCAACAACTTTACTTATGAATTTCACGAGGCCCACTTACCTTTTGGGTAAACCCGAAACTAGTAGCCCAAAATTTGGGGTGTTACAATGTGAGCGAAGAGGAATCATATTAGGTAATTTCTATGCATCAATAACGTCTATTTCGTCCAAAACCTTTTCATATAAAAGTGTATTTATATGTTCTATGCGCTCGTACAAGCTTAGTAAACACATATGATGATCTACAAATAGTATAGGGGAGTTAGAAGTGCATTACATTACTCTTAAGCTACAAGAAATCACTCCGAGCTCACCCAAGAACAAGTTTCTATTTTCCCTTGCTTTTGGAACTTTCTCCTACCTCTTTCTTTAATCAAAGAACAAGAAATGAGTTACCAATTCATCTAGAAACCAAAAAGAGTTTAAGAAGGTTTTTTTAAGCTTCTAATCCAACCCAAAACGAGTTGGATAGGTCTAGAATTCTAAAATCCTACTAAATCCCTAACTATGGCTACCATCGTAAAATCTTGAGAAAGAAGGCGGGCTGGCCTTGGGCCAAGGCAAAAGTGGCGCCCGCCCATGACCCATAATTTAAAAAAAAATCAGTATAATATCTTTAATTATAGTCCTCTATTTTCTGATAATAAATTTAAAAAAAAAATATTCCACTTATCATAAAACTCTAATTGACATTGTCTATTATTATTATTATTATTGGATTTTTATATTAATGTTAATAAACTGTTCCACTTCTCATAAAACTTTAATTCAATATATCCTTTCTAAAATTCAAAAAAGAAATTCTATTGAATCTTTTTAACCATCTCTCTAAATTTCTAATTAAAATTTTCTAGGGGTATTGCATATTTCTTAATTTTTTTGAATTAAGGGCCCATTTTTTAAATTTCACCCGAGCCAATAAAAAGTCAAGACAACCTCTGAAAGTGGGCTTGAATGGAAACTCTAAAGATCCTAACAACTTTTATTACCTTCAGAAATGCGAACAATAAATGCTAACTAACAAAGTTGTCACCTTTGATGATACAAAACCATTGAAAAACGAGGAAGATTTAGAGGAGAAGAAGATAAACTTGGGCAGGAAAATAAGGGAGTAAAAATAGCTTCCCATTTGCACGATTACATTATCTCTTTAACTGAAATCAACATTTGAATAAAAAAGGGTTAATTACTTTCCAAGTCCATCTTCTTTTGTTCCTAAACCAAAAATATCATTTTTATTGTTAAATGAGCTACAACTCAACCAAAACAAGCTCAGCTTAACCCAAAACTTCTTAATGGGAACATGAGTCTATCTAAAACCCACTCTAGTTAACCCGAAAATACTATCCCGATATTTGAGACGTTACAATGTTAAAATTTTAATTTATTATTTTATTAATTTTTATCATATTAACGATGTGAACCAACAACCATATTTTATATATAAATATATTTATAAAAGTAATTTAACAAATATTAATAAATAAAGTAAAAAGTATTTATATGAAAATCTATTAGTATTATATATATCTATATTGATAATTTTAGGATAAATATAATGCTCAAATCATAGACTTCAAAGGATAATAACAATCATTTTACCACTGAAATTACTTAATTCGTACTTATTAGTGTTATGTTTGATTATTAAGTAGTAATTTTTTTTTTCTAATAAAATGAGAGTTTAGTTTTTTATTACAAAGTAGCCATTCTATGCTTCAAAACGCCTACCATGTCATCATGTATTCATGCAGTACATTAATTATTTCATTTTAAAGCAGTTGGAAAATATGGAGTACTAATATTAGTTATTATTATTTTATTAGAAAATAAAAAATATTGAAAAAAATGTTTTCGTCTTTGTTCAACGTTTTCGATAGCCAATTGGGAGGGTTGAAATTAGCTGTTCAATTTCTTTTTATTTTCTTCTATAATTTAATAAATTTAATTCTACTCCTTGACAACTGTTCAAAATTTAATCACACTATTAGAAAAAGAATTACTGATAGGAACGGTTTAATTTGTCAAAGACTCAAATGTACCATCGCTCCTGTCGGCGATTTAAATATAATATATTTAATATCTGTAAATATATCGCATAGTTTGAGAAAGCAACAGATTTGGAGATTGGACCTACCAATTTGATCTAATTGCAATTTGTTTAACCAAATTTTTTTTGTCTTTAATTTATCAATACATCTCAATTTGCAAGGTTGAAGTAGTTGGATAGTTGATGTTGAAAGTTTAAATTTTAGCGTAAATTACACTAGATACCATCGAGCTTTAACCGTTATATTGTTTACACTACTGAACTTTTAATTTTCTCAATTATACCACTGAATTTTGATTTTAGTTTCAATTAGACCACTAACCGTTAAATTGTTAACGGCGATGACGTAACCGTTAAATCGTTAACGGCGATGACGTGGCTGATGACTTCCAACGTAGACACCTTACCAAAACGACATTTTGATATGGCTATTAATAATTTTAACGACCCAATGGTATAATTGAAATGAAAATCAAAGCTCAATGCTATAGTTGACAAAATTATAAGTTCAGTGGTATAAACGATACAATGCCTAAAGTTTAGCGGTATCTAGTGTAGTTTATCCTAAAGTTTGGTGGTATCTAGTGTAGTTTAC
Organism: Hibiscus syriacus; assembly: GCF_006381635.1. NCBI lineage: Eukaryota > Viridiplantae > Streptophyta > Magnoliopsida > Malvales > Malvaceae > Hibiscus > Hibiscus syriacus. The sequence continues at coordinate 1,387,448 of NW_024063020.1, read as the reverse complement.
CCTAAATTTGATTATAAATATTGATAGAAAACCGCTAGTTTTATTAAAAAATAGAAAATATCCAGAATTACAATGAAGATTTGCAGGCATAATCGCAAACATAAACTAAATTATAATTAGGACATTTTTCTATAACCATTGACAAAAAAATTAGCTATCTAGATCACACAAGGACCAAAAAAGAAAAGATTAAAAAATCTAACTAATGCTCGAACAATATAGAAATATGAACAAATCTGACTGCATCGACAAACGAACCATGAAAGTGGATGAAACTACTTAAGGCCAGCGACAAATCCCAAATCAGAGTCAAGCGACGTGATAAAACTATCCACGAACACAAAACGAGTATCCAAATCAATCCGAGAATATGATCTCTATACCGAGCATTTTATACCGATACTAAATCCTCAGTATTACTTCTTCTCCCAGTATCGATACTCTCTGCCTGAAATCCTTGATTTTTATGTCAATTCATCCAGTATTAACACTGTTCATCATAGTATCGAGACTTAAACCCTAAAATAGTTATTTAGGCTCAGGAAAACACCAAAAAATCATCTTAAAGGCAATATTTTGGTTCTTAATCATGTGCTAAAGCTTTAGAGAGTTAACTAGGGTCTTAAAGTAACATAAAACATCTTCTAAACCTCTAAAACGTCATTTGATCATAAAATCAAATATAAACCCTAAAATGCTTAAATAATCAAATCTTAGCAAAATCTTTAAATTTATGAAAGCTTAACACTCCAAATGATTAGAAATACACTACCTTGATGTTTGAATCCCGAATTTGAGCTCCTTACTTAGCTACACTCTTTTTCTTGGTGGTTTGGGTGAAAACCCCCACTTTTCCTTAGCTAAAGAAACCCAAGGCTTTGAAACATTACTAAAAATGAAGGGATTATGAAAAAAATGAAGCTTGAAGGAAGTGAGAAATAACCCAAATGATTTACATTTGATTTTGGCTCTTGGAGAAGAAATAAGAGAAGTGGAAGAGAAGGAAAAGAGGAAAATGAATAGAAAATGACAAAATGGGATATAAAACCCTCATCTTACAAAATAGGGAATTATGCTTTTGGCCATTCTCCATCTTTCCACTATTCAAAAACCCTCTTATTAAGGTTAATAAGCCCAAACCCAATCAAGTCCAACAACTTTACTTATGAATTTCACGAGGCCCACTTACCTTTTGGGTAAACCCGAAACTAGTAGCCCAAAATTTGGGGTGTTACAATGTGAGCGAAGAGGAATCATATTAGGTAATTTCTATGCATCAATAACGTCTATTTCGTCCAAAACCATTTTCATATAAAAGTGTATTTATATGTTCTATGCGCTCGTACAAGCTTAGTAAACACATATGATGATCTACAAATAGTATAGGGGAGTTAGAAGTGCATTACATTACTCTTAAGCTACAAGAAATCACTCCGAGCTCACCCAAGAACAAGTTTCTATTTTCCCTTGCTTTTGGAACTTTCTCCTACCTCTTTCTTTAATCAAAGAACAAGAAATGAGTTACCAATTCATCTAGAAACCAAAAAGAGTTTAAGAAGGTTTTTTTAAGCTTCTAATCCAACCCAAAACGAGTTGGATAGGTCTAGAATTCTAAAATCCTACTAAATCCCTAACTATGGCTACCATCGTAAAATCTTGAGAAAGAAGGCGGGCTGGCCTTGGGCCAAGGCAAAAGTGGCGCCCGCCCATGACCCATAATTTAAAAAAAAATCAGTATAATATCTTTAATTATAGTCCTCTATTTTCTGATAATAAATTTAAAAAAAAAATATTCCACTTATCATAAAACTCTAATTGACATTGTCTATTATTATTATTATTATTGGATTTTTATATTAATGTTAATAAACTGTTCCACTTCTCATAAAACTTTAATTCAATATATCCTTTCTAAAATTCAAAAAAGAAATTCTATTGAATCTTTTTAACCATCTCTCTAAATTTCTAATTAAAATTTTCTAGGGGTATTGCATATTTCTTAATTTTTTTGAATTAAGGGCCCATTTTTTAAATTTCACCTGAGCCAATAAAAAGTCAAGACAACCTCTGAAAGTGGGCTTGAATGGAAACTCTAAAGATCCTAACAACTTTTCTTACCTTCAGAAATGCGAACAATAAATGCTAACTAACAAAGTTGTCACCTTTGATGATACAAAACCATTGAAAAACGAGGAAGATTTAGAAGAGAAGAAGATAAACTTGGGCGGGAAAATAAGGGAGTAAAAATAGCTTCCAATTTGCACGATTACATTATCTCTTTAACTGAAATCAACATTTGAATAAAAAAGGGTTAATTACTTTCCAAGTCCATCTTCTTTTGTTCCTAAACCAAAAATATCATTTTTATTGTTAAATGGGCTATAACTCAACCAAAACAAGCTCAGCTTAACCCAAAACTTCTTAATGGGAACATGAGTCTATCTAAAACCCACTCTAGTTAACCCGAAAATACTATCCCGATATTTGAGACGTTACAATGTTAAAATTTTAATTTATTATTTTATTAATTTTTATCATATTAACGATGTGAACCAACAACCATATTTTATATATAAATATATTTATAAAAGTAATTTAACAAATATTAATAAATAAAGTAAAAAGTATTTATATGAAAATCTATTAGTATTATATATATCTATATTGATAATTTTAGGATAAATATAATGCTCAAATCATAGACTTCAAAGGATAATAACAATCATTTTACCACTGAAATTACTTAATTCGTACTTATTAGTGTTATGTTTGATTATTAAGTAGTAATTTTTTTTCTAATAAAAATGAGAGTTTAGTTTTTTATTACAAAGTCGCCATTCTATGCTTCAAAACGCCTACCATGTCATCATGTATTCACGTAGTACATTAATTATTTCATTTTAAAGCAGTTGGAAAATATGGAGTACTAATATTAGTTATTATTATTTTATTAGAAAATAAAAAATATTGAAAAAAAGTATTCGTCTTTGTTCAACGTTTTCGATAGCCAATTAGGAGGGTTGAAATTAGCTGTTCAATTTCTTTTTATTTTCTTCTATAACTTTATAAATTTAATTCTACTCCTTGACAACTGTCCAAAATTTTAATCACAATATTAGAAAAAGAATTACTGACAGGAACGGTTTAATTTGTCATAGGCTCAAAATGTACCATCGCTCCTGTCGGTGATTTAAATATAAATATATTTAATATCTGTAAATATATTGCATAGTTTGAGAAAGCAACAGATTTGGAGATTGGACCTACCAATTTGATCTAATTGCAATTTTGGTTAACCAAAATATTTTCTCTCTCTTTAATTTATCAATACATCTCAATTTGCAAGGTTGAAGTAGTTGGATAGTTGATGTTGAAAGTTTAAATTTTAGCGTAAATTACACTAGATACCATCGAGCTTTAACCGTTATATTGTTTACACTACTGAACCTTTAATTTTCTCAATTATACCACTGAATTTTGATTTTAGTTTCAATTAGACCACTAACCGTTAAATTGTTAACGGCGATGACGTAACCGTTAAATCGTTAACGGCGATGACGTGGCTGATGACTTCCAACGTAGACACCTTACCAAAACGACATTTTGATATGGCTATTAATAATTTTAACGACCCAATGGTATAATTGAAATGAAAATCAAAAGCTCAATGCTATAGTTGACAAAATTATAAGTTCAGTGGTATAAACGATACAATGCCTAAAGTTTAGTGGTATCTAGTGTAGTTTATCCTAAAGTTTGGTGGTATCTAGTGTAGTTTACCCTAAATTTGATTATAAATATTGATAGAAAACCGCTAGTTTTATTAAAAAATAGAAAATATCCAGAATTACAATGAAGATTTGCAGGCATAATCGCAAACATAAACTAAATTATAATTAGGACATTTTTCTATAACCATTGACAAAAAAATTAGCTATCTAGATCACACAAGGACCAAAAAAGAAAAGATTAAAAAATCTAACTAATGCTCGAACAATATAGAAATATGAACAAATCTGACTGCATCGACAAACGAACCATGAAAGTGGATGAAACTACTTAAGGCCAGCGACAAATCCCAAATCAGAGTCAAGCGACGTGATAAAACTATCACGAACACAAAACGAGTATCCAAATCAATTCGAGATTCCAAACCAGGGAAGACCAGTATGATAACAAATAAGAGTCATCTTGATCAGTCATGGCGATGTTAAATACAACTCTAAGAAAAAAGATAAATGAAAACAACGATAAAAAAAGTAAGCTACCAAAATACAGAGATAAGCGTACCATAAAGACAGAGAACATGTCACAAAGACATAAATATTTTTATTAAAAAACTTAAAAAAAAGAAAAAAAAAAGACAACCGGATGACAACCAATATCAAAACCGATACCCCGCTGGTTAAATAAAATTAAAGAAGAAAAATTGTATTGATTAATAAAATTGACACAAGTTGCAAAGAAGAAAAAAAAGGGAAAAGGAGGGAAAAAAACGGCTTCATTTATATATAGCTAGCATAATATATATTAATTTATTATAATTTTAATAATACAGTGATATTTAAAAGTAAAGTAGTTGTTATCGATATATATTTATAAAAAAAAACATTAAAATAATTTATAATTTTCTTATTTTAATCTATTGCCTTTTACTTTTATTTTTATTTTAATTACATTTTTATGCTTTTAATTATTCAAGTAATATTGATTTATATAAACAAATAATACTATAAAATAGGCTCACACAATAAAATAAGATTATAAATAAAGAGTACAAAAAATATAATAGCAAAAATATCTTCAATGTATGAATATTTCTACCATTATGCCTAAAGGCCTAAAAAACCTTTCTACTCACTTAGGCCGGTAAACTAACCGAACGAACACGAACGAGGTATGTTCATGTTCGTTTGTTTAATTTTAACTAAACAAATGAACGAACACGAACATAAACGAACAAAAAATTTATTGTTCATGTTCGTTCGTTAAGGAATGTAGCTTGTTTGTGTTCGTTCATATTCGTTCATTTAAATGATAAACGAACACAAATAAACGAACATAAACGAACGGATGTAAATGAACACAATAAAAGAACGTTAACGAACACAAACGAACGAACGTAAACGAACACAATAAATGAACATAAACGAACATAAATGAAAATATTTTTTTTTTCTTTCCTAACAATTTTAGGATTATATTTTATTTAATTGTTTTGAGTTTTTTTATTTGTATTTAAAATTAATTGAATTTTAAAATATTTATGGGTATCAGATTAAAATTTATTGGGCTTTAATATTTTAAATGAGTCTAGAGAGATTGAGCTAAACATAAACTAACGCAAATAAACGAACATAAACGAACGAATATAAACGAACATAAATGAATGAACATATTACCGAACGTAAAAGAACGAACGAGCCCTCTGTTCATGTCCGTTCATTTAATTAAACGAACATAAATGAACTTCCCGTCGAACGGTTCACGAACAGTTCACTGAACGTTCGGTTCGTTTACAGGCCTATACTCACTTATACTAACTGTTTTTATAAATGTAACATTTAATCTTTAAACATTAATAAATATTTATAATTAATTATACAATAAAAAATTCCAATCACCTATACCTATAGTTTTTGAGATTCTAATTGATAAAATATAAATATGAAGAATTAAAAAAATTATGTTACCTTTTTTAGCTATCCTGTCAACAATTGGTAATAAAATTGATTTTCAAATAAAAAATAATAATGTGTGCACTTAATTTCTATAAATAAAATATAAAAACTAAATTTTTAAAATTTTAAAAAAATAAAATACCTTTTACATATTTAAATCACAAAATTATTTTGATAAAACATAATGTTCAATTTTAGTTTGTTTTTCCTTTTTGGTTTCCAATATTCATAACACTTCTTTATTTCTGTTCCCTTTTTAATTTTATCAATAAATCTCTTAACAAGAAAAATTAATGGAAGACATAAGTTCACTACCTTTCTCTCTATTTTTTCCATAGCATTTTCTTGTTAAATACTATTATTTTTATTCAATTTTTTTTGAATATTATAAAGTGATTATAAAATATTATCTATTTAGAATTTTTTAGTCACTGATAAAACATATACAATCACAACTATTCGAATTCAAGATTGACAACCAAGGAATTGTAATAAAACATAATCAATTGGAAGTTGTGTTGTCTCTTTCTTGCTTTCCTACTTTCTTTTGGAAGAAAGATAAATTAATCATTTAGCATCATGTCAACAAATGGTAATAAAATTGACTTTCAAATAAAAAATAATAATGTGTGCACTTAATTTCTATAAATAAAATATAAATCTAAATTTTAAATTTTTAAAAATTAAAATACCTTTTACATATTTGAATCACAAATTTATATCGATAAAACATAATGTTCAATTTTAGTTTGTTTTTTCCATTTTGGTTTCCAATATTCATAACACTTCTTTATTTCTGTTCCCTTTTTAATTTTATCAATAAATCTCTTAACAAGAAAAATTAATGGAAGACATAAGTTCACTACCTTTCTCTCTATTTTTTTCCATAGCCTTTTCTTGTTAAATACTATTATTTTTATTCAATTTTTTTAATATTATGAAATGATTATAAAATACTATCTATATTTTAGTCATTGATAAAACATATACAAACACAGCTATTCAAATTTAAGATTGACAACTAAGGAATTGTAATAAAACAAAATCAATTGGAAGTTGTGTTCTCTTTCTTGCTTTCCTACTTTCTTTTGGAAGAAAGATAAATTAATCATTCAGGGTTTAAATTTAATATTTTTTCTGAATTTAGTTCTTAAATGAATATTTTAATTCACATCGATCTTTAAATTTACATATTTTATTATTTTAATGATGTAATATTTTAAGAAAATATCATATAATAAAATATCACAATGCCATGTTATCAAAACGATTAAAAATAAAAAATAAAAATATGATTATAAATTGAATAATTTTTTCCGGTTTAAAAAAATTAAAGTTGGTTACCCAAAGGAATCCGAGATTTAAAATTAATCTCAAATAGGTATTGAAAATTATGCCAAAACATAGACTAAATTCAATTATAATAACTAAATTGCAAATATATAAAAATAGTTTGATTAACCTAGGTAGAAATAATTGATATTATACATGTAGGGATGGGCATGGGTGTCAACACACCTTTTCGTCCTACTAGAATTCAAACTCTTAAAGATATGATAGAATTTTGCTAGGATTCAAAAAATAGGATAGAGTTCTACTATATTTAAATTCCTAAAGATATGATCCACAAGCACTATAAATAGCCATTGTAACTCACCATTGTAACACACGATTTATACACAAAACATAGAGGAGATACAAAGGCAAAGCTATTGTAAAGGATTCAAAAAGGAAATAAAAGGTAGCATTTTCTTTTTTCTTTCTTTTGCATGTGCACGTTATTTTTTTGAGATTTGGTTCGAATAACCCAAAACGTGGGTTGCGCCGATGACCAAAATGGGTGGGGTTTCGAAGTTTCGAACCTAGATCTACCCCGAGGCTTATTTTTAAAAACTGGTTTGATTTTCGGTTAAAGGAGGGAAAGAGCTTTTTAAAAATCTATATTAGTCCCTTTATTTATTATATGGATATTTTATTCATTTATTTTTATTATTCAAGTTATTATTATTATATGTATATATATATATTAAATTATTTTCATTTGATTTTTTACTATATTATTATTATTATATATATATTTCTTTAATATTTTACTTATAAGTCTAATATTACTATATATATATTAAATTATCTTTATCTAGTCGTATATATTTTTATACTTTTAATAGTTTATTATACATATTATTAAATATATATTCTTAATTATTTTTATTTGATTATTTCTTTATTTATGTAATATATCTTATAACTTTATATATTTATATTATTTTTATTATTTTCGTTTTTTTATTCATTATTATATTATTATTTTTTAAAAAAAACCTTGTGTCTTTATCATTATCATTATTAAACATTATATTATATACTACCAACCTAGAGGGCCCATTTTTTGTCTTATTTCTTACTAGAGCCCCCCATTTTCGGTGAATTGGGAGGGTAGCTTTTCTATTTTTAAGTATTTGGTGTACATATATAGCTTATTTATTTTATTAATACTTTGATATATATATATATATTTTTCCTTTTTTTAAATATTACTATATATAATATTACTTTACTATTTTTCTTATCTTACTTACTTATTTTATTTATTTTATTTTTCCCTTGTATCTTATTTGTTTTCTTTACCTTGTTTATCTAACACATTTCTCGATTTTTTTTCAAATCAATCAAGGGTAAGTAATTAGGATCAAAACTTTACCTTTTAATTTAACTTGTTATTTTTCTTAATTAAGACAACTGGAAATTACGTAGTACCGAAAGGGCGGTTCAAGGGTGCTAATCCTTCCTTGACCGTAATCGACTCCCGAACCCGACATATTTCTGGTAAGACGCAGATCAGGTAAGAAATAGGGTATCCGATCAACCCATTTATTTTTAAATAAATGATCGGTGGCGACTCCAATCCACATTTTTCAAGTCGAAGCCCAATTCCGAGGCCCAACCGAAAGACGATTGCGACAGCTTGGCGACTCCGCTGGGGACCGTAAGTGAGTCAGGCTAAGGTAATTTCCAGTTGTTTTTTTTATGAAAAGGGTAAGTTTAAATTTTAAGGTAACATTTCGATCCTTATTGCTTACTTTTGATTATATTTTCGAAGTAAATAGTTGTACTGACCGTTTTTTAATGATTTCAGCCCTTAAAGATTTTTCATCTAAAGGCTCTATACCCGAGCTCCGAACCCTATTTAAGTGGGGGTGAAAGTGATGCCTTCGTGTGAATTTATTCTCCGTATGGGCCTAGCAAGTAACCTTCGGGATTCATATACCTTATGCCTTCGTGTGAATTTATTCTCCGTATGGGCATAAGGGAATGTTTCCTCTCGAGTTTAACTTAGTCCACACAAGCCTGTGATGGGTTTAGGACTAAGGGTCTGGCAAGCCCAAGGGGGCACCAGCAAGGAGAACTCGGGTACCATTTTTTAGCACCTAAATCGGGAGACCATGGAGAATTAGAGCCCACCTCAAAACCTCATTCCAAACCCTAGACTGCTTTGTTTCCTGCTTTAGTTTCTGTTCAAAGCATGCGAACTAGACAAATATGCGGTTAGGATTTGTTTGAAAGTAGCATGCGGGATAGAGATCATGTCCGAGTAGGAATAATAAGCATGTGGGGTAGATATCATGTGGGGTAGGACTTTCATTTTTATGATCGTTTTTTATTTTTTTTTTCACCTCACTAACTCTTTTCATCTTTATTTTATTTTATTTTATTTTATTTTCATCACTTGCATCATGAAAGAGGTCATTGATCCACTAAAACGTGCTTGTTAAAATCTGAATAATCTGAATCCATGGACAAAGGTGTTGTAATAAAATAGATTAAAAACCCTGAGGTACGACTATGGTCCGAGAAGACTCAGAAGAAAAAGGGAGACAGTCTTCAAGGAAGCTATGTGTCAGAGCTGGTTAGCTACGCCTATATCAGCCTAAAACAGAATAATGTGCAAAGAACTTCGAGACATCTCAGATAGTTGGAAGAATGATCGGAAACAGAAGTTCAGTCAGCGGTATGGTGACATTGTATTTTTGCTTCATGTTAAGACCGATGAGCCCTTAATCAGAGTCTTGGTTCAATTTTGGAACCTGGGATACAGTTGCTTCACTTTTAACCAGGAGGGCATGGTACCTACCATCGAGGAGTATACTACACTATTGCACTGTGAAAGCATTAAACTGGAGCGAGCCTACATCAAACACATCAAGAGTGAGCCTTTCAAGAACGGGCTGGCTAAGATTGCAGGAGTTGATGAAAAATGGGTGACTGACCGACTCCGAAACAAAGGTAACGGGCAAGGAATTGAGTGGATCCACATAAGGGAACTAATGAAGGACCACCCTGATGAATGGAAGACTATAGACCTTTTTGCACTAGGTCTGGATGGCTTGATCATCTTTCCAAAGGTTTTGGGATGCATTGACGCAGCCGTGGTGGAACTGTTTGAGTAACTTCCGAAACGAGTCAACCCAGAACCGACCATCTCAGCCGAGACCTTTTGGTCTCTCAACCATTACCGAAGAGCTGGCGGAGGTAGATTCATTGGATGTGTTTAGTTCCTTCAAGTCTGGATTCACATCCACTTCTGGAAGACTAATGGGGTTGCCTACTGTAGATTTAGCACTACGTATTCACCTTTGAGAGAGTTCATCACCATGACATGAATGCGCTTTAAAAGAGAAATGGATGAAAGTCTTCACTCATCTTCAGGACCGGGATATTACCTGGAGAGCCCCCTGGTTGTTCCTCAGTGATGTTCTTTTCAAGTGTGGGAATTCTGACACCATGACCCTATTTGGACTTTGAGGTGCAGTTGGGTATACTCCGTTGTTGGCACTTAGACAGTATGGGGCACATCAGTTTGTCCCAGCAACATATGGATTATCTATATCAGAGTTTATGTATCACAGTGACAGTTATAAGAAGATGATCAAAGAAGCAGTCGAGTCATGGAAGAAAGTATCTCGGATGGATGTCTAGAAGATTTAGTCCGAACATACCTTTTATTGTTTTTATATCTCTTACAAGATAAAACATTTTTGTCTGAATAAGGATTATTTATAATAATGGACACTTTTCTGGATCAATGCCTCGAACATTTCATGCATTCTTGCATTTTGCATTTTTGCCTTTTGCATTTTCATCTACAATTTTAAGCATTTTCACAAACATGAAATTAAGTCATGAAGGACTCGATGAAGCGAATTTAAACATGGAAGCAAGATTGTAACATTAAAGAGCCTAATTAGCTGATGATAGGACAAAGCCGGCCATGATGATCTAAGAAAAGAATCCTCGTATCCTAAGGACTACGATGTTGAAGCTGTTAGCTGTTACCACATAAGAAGCCCCAAATATTCCTCTGAGAACTATAAGGCATTGAAGCGCAAGATCCAAAACCTGATGGATTCAGGGGCATAAAAAGCCGAAGAAGGGGACATGACATATACCATTTGCACTTAGAGGATTGTTTTGTTTGAACACGTCTCTGATCTTTCATGTTTGCTTAATCTGTTAAACGATTGAATTTATGCTACTTTCTAAGGTGGAGCAATTGAACGAGTTTTAATCTTTAGTTCTTCGAATATTAAATGAATTAAGGATTCTTTTAATTCTTCAAGAATTATAGATTTTTGACATATGACAAGATTAGACATTTCTTATCCTGTCTCAAACCCCAGAATAAAATACCTTGATTCTTTGCCCAAAATAACTCATGGTCATTACCAAAAAGACCAAATTTTGACATTACCTCCCTTTGAAATTCTTGAACATTGCCTTTATCTTTTTGATACATCCATACTTTTCTTTGAGTCAATAAGATCACACCACTGCCTTTTTAGACTCAAAATTGACATTTTAACCCAAGGCATTGAGTTGTTCATCTGAACATGAGATTTATTCTAAAGACACAACTTGGGGCATCTTGCGGGGAGCTTGAACATTGAGACATCTGGGGAAAAAAGAAGAATTCATCCGAAATAATTCTATCACGCATTAATTACACTGTTTTCATGTGAATAGAATCAATCCTGAAAATCTATCCCCCTGGGGATACCTTTTCTGTGAGGACTTCCATGTATGAAATGATGAACGGCTTTCTTTCTTTATCCCTTCACAACAGGAGAAATATATATCCCTTGTGTCCCCTTTTGAGCCTATAGTATTTTTCTTCTGATTCAACCCTAACCAAGGATCACCCTCCACACTGGGGGCAATGTGGAAGAAATCTGCTCACATGAGTGAAGACATCAATCCAAAGGAGTTACCAAAAGGTGAACCAGATGCCAAGTGCAAATATTTAATCAGAATAAAAAAGGAAAAAAGAAAAAAAAAGCAAAAAAAAAAAAGCAAAAAAAGAACAAAAAGAAAAAAGAAAAAGGGACAAAAAACACATGCAAAGATTCCCTAAAGACAAATGGCACATCAAGCTTCAAACTACGAGATTGATCAAGCACAATCATTCCCGAATCACTTCACTCGAAGATCATAGAGCATCAAGAGAAAGAGACATTTTGAGCAAGACAAGATTAAAGGCATCAGAATGAATTGATCCTTGGTTCAACACCCTGAAACACTTGTTTGGGCCTATTTATCCTTTTCTTTCATAACCATGAACCCTGGCCTACATTACGTGCCTTAAAAGTCCTTTCTAATCATACATGGATTTCTAAACAGGAGAGACTATCTTCAGATTTCATCCCGCCCATCAGGATTAATCTTTGTTTGCAAAAAACAATGTAATTAATGTATGATAGAGAAAAATAACAAAGGGGGGTTCAAGACGTAAATCCTGAATAACGTCTTGAAACCAAAGGAGTGTTCGAGTTGAAAACCTGAAAAGGCGGCTCTAATATAAAAATTGTGCAACTGAGGCGATCACACAAATTCCTCGATAAGGCATCACACAATCCGAGTGTGACCATAAAAGCTGGGAGTTGGAGAACACTTCTAGTAGATGAGCATGCAAGCTACCCCATCAAACCTTTGAGCATCAAATGTCAAACCATTTAGCATCAAATGAACAAAAATGCCAAACCTTTAACCAAACACAATAACCTGAGACTTTTTATCCTTTCTTTGCTTGACCATTTCCCAAAAATAGCTTTGATCTTGGAACATGTCAAATAGCTATAATTTATTGAAGGATTAACATTGTAATTAATTCTTTGATATCCGATGAACTCTAGTTTTATGATTTGTCTCAATTGTAAAACCGTGAAAGTGACAATATTTTCAAAACTTTGGATCAAACATCTTTCAAAACTCTTTTAATTGATATTTTCAGACTTTAAAAATAAAAGAGAAAGAAAAACATTTTTTTTTCAAACAAGACAGTCTCTTTTAAGATTGACAACTAAGGATTTGTAATAAAACAAAATCAATTGGAAGTTGTGTTCTCTTTCTTGCTTTCCTACTTTCTTTTGGAAGAAAGATAAATTAATCATTCAGGGTTTAAATTTAATATTTTTTCTGAATTTAGTTCTTAAATGAATATTTTAATTCACATCGATCTTTAAATTTACATATTTTATTATTTTAATGATGTAATATTTTAAGAAAATATCATATAATAAAATATCACAATTCCATGTTATCAAAACGATTAAAATAAAATTAAAATAAAAATATGATTATAAATTGAATAATTTTTTCCGGTTTAAAAAAATTAAAGTTGGTTACCCAAAGGAATCCGAGATTTAAAATTAATCTCAAATAGGTATTGAAAATTATGCCAAAACATAGACTAAATTCAATTATAATAACTAAATTGCAAATATATAAAAATAGTTTGATTAACCTAGGTAGAAATAATTGATATTATACATGTAGGGATGGGCATGAGACTCAAACTCGATGGATTGGATTTTTTAAAAAAAAATTTCGGGTTCAAATTAGGTCGGGTTGGGCTTTTTTAAGGTTATGTTCGGGTCTGGTCGGGTCGATTTCGAGTTTATGGTGAAAAATACCATACCCAACCCAAAATAAATTGTAATTTTTCCTTATATTTAGGGATAATTACAATAATACACATTTATATATTATTTTCTTTCAATTAAATCCCTTTTTTTATTGAATAAAAATGATATTTTTAATAAATATATTATTTCAGGTTGGGTTAGGTTCGGATTTTATCTTAAAAAATTGGATCGGATTCGAATTAGATGAAAAATGTATATTTTTTTGGTTGATTCAAGTCGGGTGAAGGATTTATAGTTTTCAGGTCGGATTGGCTGAAAAATAGAAATATATTCTCTCCAAAAACGTGATCAAGAATTACTGCTTATTTGTCAAAGGAGGAATTACTACATATAGGTTTAATCCATTTCCAAGCCTCCAAAGAAATTTTTTCGCTTATGTGTCTCTCGAGATCCATAACCTCTAATCATCGATAACTTTTTGACAAGTTTATTTAATATGTCAAAATTAAATTTATTGTCAAAATTAAATTTATTGTCAAACGATCATATCTGTTTTTTTGTTATCTTACGAGTAGTCATCATAACCCTATGCTTGACATCAATATTAAGGGTCAATATATAAATCCTTGTGCAAGATTGAAGGAGGAGATCCTCTCTCTTTTCTTCCCTCTAAATCTGGGACGGAATCAAGACACTAGTTCAAGAGGACCAAGTATAGTTAATAAACAAAATAGGAGGACAAAATCAAAATAAACTAAAATTTAAAGTTAAAAATAGACATTTATCCATATATTTAAGGAAGACAGTGGCCCTCGGGGATGGAGCTTTGCCCCTGCTCCGAACCTCAAATTGCTCATGGTTTTAAAGCTTATCATTCTCCCAGTAATCATAAGTTGCATCTCTATGCTCAAATCAGAATAGAGGAATTTTCTACGGTTTTTGTAATTCAAATGTTCCCATCAACAAGATTTGGACTAGATCACACTATCTAAAAATAACAACACAAGTTTTTCAATCTTTTGTGAACAAAACACTAATTTATATTATTTATTTATTTTGATAATCAATTTATTTTTATTTATTTTAATAACCAATTTTTTTTTATTTTTTGAGAAAGATATTCTAAAAACAAAATTAATTTAATCTAAACATATATTAAAGGGATTTAGAAGATGGAGCCTCGCAAAGAAAGTCTAAGCCGCCCGGTCCCTTTGCCCAAAAATTCATGCAAAAGTTAGGTGCTTATAGACAATATTTTCCTCATCCTAGCAATAAAATTTGGATAATTTGGAAGATGTACTATTTTTTAATTAAAAAAAGCTGGAGGGAGGCAATATTAAAATCGAAAATTGGATAATTATTCTTATAATTTATATGAATAATTTATAATTATTCTTTCAAATAATTTTTTTTAAAAATTTGGATGCAGTGTAATGTAACCTACAACTTTACACTAATATTAATATGACCACGTCTCTCAATTCGTATAATTGATGTAAGGAGTCTAACGGTGTAAAGTCAACTACAAAGGCTAACTAATGTAATTGAATATTCTATTTGCAATACCATTACTTTATTCCCTGCTTAGCTGCCAACTTCAACCCAATAATATAAAGCATGAATCTGCACCAGTTGAAAATTTCTCTTTTTATTTATTTATTTACATTTTAAAAATGAACTTTACCATGATTATGAGGTAAAAATAAAATCTATATAAAGCGAGTGAAGAGGGTGGCTAAGAGCATAACAAAACCCAACTCATCTTTGTAGCAAACATGGGGAAAATGGGGTCTTCAATGATCTCTCTTTCTTCCTCTCTTAGTCCTAGCAGTGTCTCTTAGATTGCCTTTTGAAACCTCAGCAGATTACACTTATTCCTCTCCTCCACCTCCTCCTAAGAAGTACTCGCCACCACTGCCACACAAAGAGCCCTACAGTATAAGTCTCCTCCCCCACCAACCCCTGTTTATAAGTCTCCTCCTCCTCCCAAAGAGACATACAAGTACAAGTCTCCTCCTCCCCCCAAGGAGGCATATAAGTACAAGTCTCCACCTCCACCGGTTTACAAGTCTCCTCCTCCCCCCAAGGAGGCATACAAGTACAAGTCTCCACCTCCACCATTTATAAATACAAATCTCCTCCTCCCCCCAAGGAGGCATACAAGTACAAGTCTCCACCTCCACCAGTTTACAAGTAAAATCTCCTCCTCCTCCCAAGGAAGCATACAAGTCTCCACCTCCACCGGTCTATAAGTACAAATCTCCTCCTCCCCCCAAGAAGGAATACAGTACGAGTCTCCACCTCCACCAGTTTACAAGTACAAATCTCCTCCCCCTCCCAAGGAGACATACAAGTCTCCACCTCCACCAGTTTATAAGTACAAATCTCCTCCTCCCCCTAAGGAGGCATACAAGTACAAGTCTCCACCTCCTCCAGTTTACAAGTACAAATCTCCTCCCCCTCCCAAGGAGATGTACAAGTACAAGTCTCCACCTCCTCCTCCTACAGTTTACAAGTACAAGTCTCCTCCTCCTCCTAAGGAGCCATATAAGTACAAGTCTCCACCTCCACCTCCACCTCCACCTCCTCCTCCTCCAGTTTATAAGTACAAGTCTCCTCCCCCCCAAGGAGGAGGCATACAAGTACAAATCTCCACCCCACCCGTTTACAAGTCCTCCCCCCACAACCACCCCATTATATCTACTCTTCACCACCTCCTCCTCACCACTACTAATCTACGACTTCGATCGTACTGTAAGGTATCATATTTTAAAATATCTTTTTTTTTTCCATCTCGTCAAGATGCATCATTTTACATTGTTTTGAATGTTTTGATCTTTAGACAATTTAATAACCAAAACAATGGGTTTTCTTCTGCAGGAGAAGAGTGCTTCAAATAAAGCAAAAAAAAATATGGTTTCAAAAGAAATATAAAGAGGCCAAACAAGTGAAAATTCGGGAGGCTAGGCCTAGTCTCCACGGTTGATGTGAATGTTAGTAGACAAATTTGTATTTGGCAATGTATTATTCAGTGGTTCCACTTGTTTTTATTTCTCTCTCTCTGCTTAATAATAAGAATGAATCCTTATGTAAATGTGTACGTGTTTTCCAATTATTCTGCAAATGCATGGGTTTATCAGTAACAAAAATAGTCCTTTTCCAAATAAATGCTCCACGTTTTGCTTAATTTTTTTGCGTAAATCTGAACATCTTTAACTTTTCAGTCCCAAATACTCGTCATAGAATTTTTAGTTGTCGGATCTCATGGAGCACCCCTCAAGCTAAGTATAATCTCCTTAAAGTTTTGGATTTGAACAATTATACTTATAAGATGTGTGCGCATTGACAATTGATTAAAATTTTTTAAAACATATATTATATTATAATCACCCGACCATTTACAAAATATATATATATATATATATATATATATATATAATATATATATTATATATATATATATCGCAACTTCATATATCAATTGGCAAGGTTAAAGTGGTTGGATAGTTTTATAGTAAAAGTTCAAATTTTATTTATGTATAATTTTATATATTTATAAATGTTTACCTCATTTAAAATAAATTTTTATCTTGATATTTTTATTTATCAATATTTTTGTTGACGTGACACGATAATGTTAAGAATACAATAAAAATAATAAGTAAACGCTGATAGTTCTTTTGCTATTATGTATTTTTCACTCTTGATTCATAATTTTTATCGTCTTCTAGAGAAACAACTAAAAATAATTGCTTAATGATCAAACACACAATGAATACATCCCAATACAAATTCTTTATCACTATATATAATAACTGACATGCATATATGAACAACATATATTTGATAAATACTAGATGAAATCCACCCCCACAAATACTTTAGGGTTGGATATATATATATATATATGTTTTGTCTAGTTTCAAAAGATAGTGATCCCAAGAACTCTATTTTGGCCTTAAAAATTTACTAAACTCATATTTTCTCTTAGAGTTTACTTTGTGAGAGGGCACGAACCAATTTACTTTAGTGGTTAAAGGAATCGTTGTTGTTCTTAGAGGTCATGGGTTCGAGCACTAGCGGCTGCAACAAGGTGATTGAGCGTTTATTGTCAAATGATTAAGAGTATTTAGAGCATATACTATTTTGTAATCACCTTAGCTTAATAAAAAAATAGTTTGTGAGAGTGATAATGCCAACATTGGGCTTATATAATTAACAAACTATAATTACCTTTGTGAGAAGGAAACTAATTAGGCTAATCGTCTAACCATGTGGGACATCATATATTTTTTTTATAGAATCAATTAATTTTATTCAAAATAGGAAAGATCTTAAATTACAATAAATATTTACAATCACAATCGTAAATTAAGCACATAATTAGTAAAATTTCCTATAATCATTGAAATAAAACTAGAAACTTAAGATCACAAACCATACAATGAAAGATTTAAAATTAAACCAAGAATCTCAAACAAAGATAAATACAAACAGATCTGATAGCATCGACAAACGATCCACAAAAGGGGATCAAGCTATTGAAAGACCATCAGCAAACCATAAATTAGACACGAGTGACTTGAAAAGCTATCCACCAACGTAAATCGGATATCCAAATCTAATTTGAGGGTCCAAAACAGGGAAGATCAACAAGATATTAGATAAATGTCATATTAATAAGTTATGTCAATGTCAAATCAACCCTTATAAAAAAGATAAATGAAAAAACAACGAAACAACCGAAACATATACCAAAAAGCATAAGAAAACATTTCATATAGGCAGGTGAACATGTTTCATACAAGCAGACTTATTAAAAAAAGAAAAGAAAATAGGGATACAATATAAAAAATAATCTCTATCTTTTAAATGATCTTGAAAGTTTGTGTGATTCACATCAATATTTTTTATAAGAAAAAAATATTACTCTTATCTGACTAAATTTATCATAACCTTTTAAAAAAAATAAAATTTTCAAATATTAACCATTATTATTTTAAATATTTCAAATAATTAAATTTTATAAAATGTATTTAAAAACTAATTGATTAAAAGTTTTTAAAAACTAATTGATTAAAAGTTTTTAAAAGATATATTTTTATTAACAATAAATTTTAAATAATATTAAGTTAAAGATAAAAAAATAATAAAAAGTCAATAAAAGATATATTTAATGCGAGAAAGAAAATAATTTATATTTTTAATTAATAAAATAATTTAATAATTTTTAATAGATTTCCATATATAAATTAGCTGACCCTATTCTCACATGTAATTAGATAAGGGGAGGTAGGGTAGTAGTCTGCCCCTAACGCCATGTTGAGAGCAACTTCCGTGGAAGACATCCATTATGAATTTCCATATATATACCAATTAAATGAATTAAACCAAGTTTTAAGTCTACATTAATCTGTCTGTCCCATTCACTGTCCTTAAATGTTACACCAACCTTTGACCCTTGCATGGCATATACTTATTATTATCCCACGTGGGATAGTCATTCCAAAATTCTATAAAATAGTGTTAAAATCTTAATTTATTATCTTATTAAATCTTATCACATTTACGATGTGAACCAATGACATATTTTGTATATAAAAATATAATTATAAAAATAATTCAATAAATATTAATAAATAGAGTAAAAATTGTATAAAATTTTATTAGTGTTATATTTGATTATTAAGTATTAATTTTTTCTAATAAAAACGAGAGTTTAACTTTTTATTATTATAGAAAATTCGCCATTCTAGGCTTGAAATGCCTATCATGTCATCATTAATTTAAAATATTTCATCTAAAGGTAGTTGCAATATGGAGTCCTAATATTAGTTATTATTTTTATTTTATTAGAAAATAAAAAATACTGAAAAATATTCCTATTTGCTCAACGTTTTTGATAGCCAATTAGGAGGGCTAAAATTAGTTGTTGAATTTCATTTTTCCATTCTTTTATAGTTTTAATAAATTTAATTCAATTCCATGATAACCGTGCAATTTTTTAATCACAATATTGTAAAAAATACTAATAGCAGCAGTTTAATTAGTCAAAATTTACTTCTCTCTCCTGTCGGTGGTTTAAATAATAATATATTTTTTATTAAAAATAAAATATTTTATATGTGTAAATATATAGCATGGTTTGAGAAAGCAACAGATTTGGAGATTGGACCTAACAATCATTTGATCTAATTGCCATTTGTTTAATCAAAATATTTTTGTCTTTGCACGAACCAAGTGATTTCGTAGTAAAATAATTGTTGTTATTCTTGAGGACATGTGTTCGAGCAATATAGATATCAGGTGTGTGAGCGTTTAATGTTGAAATATTGAGAGTTATCTTCGAACATATACTACCTTATACTTACCTCATATATAATTTATAATTTTCTTATTTTAATCTATTTCCTTTTATTTTTTTTATTTTAATTTAGTTTTTATATTTTATAATTATTCAAGTAATGTTGATTTATATAAGCAAATAATACTATAAAATCGGCTCGCACAGCAAAATAAAATTATAAATAAAGAGTAAAACAAGGATATAATAGCCAAAATATCTTCAATGTATGTATATTTCTACCATTATGCCTTTACGAATAGTGCGAGTTGATTATAAAACATATTTACAATATTTTTAGTCATTAATAAAGCATAAAAACCTTACAGACATATCCGTTCGAACTCTAAACCCATAAAAAAACAACAGTTTCTTCTACCATCAAAGCAGCTCAATAGGTTGATTTTCTCTTTTGCCAAGATTGACAACTAAGGAGTAGTAATAAAAGAAAATCAATTGGAAGTTGTGTTGTCTTTCTTGCTTTTATACTTTCTTTTGAAAGAAAGATAAATTAATCATTTAGGTTTCTAATTTAATATTTTTTCCTCCAATATAGCTCTTAAATGATTTTTTTAATTCACATCAATTTAGTGATATATAATTAATTTTGTTTATTTATTATTGTGAAATAAATAAAGTAAATAAAGAAAAAGAATAAAATGTATAGGAGTAGAAAATAATTTTGTATCACTTTTTCAATGTGAAGTGTATCAAGAGACTTCTCTCATCTTTATATTTATAGTCACAAGTAAAAATAATAATTTTGTATCCCTTTATATAATTGTGGTTTGTTAGAACAAAGTGTTTTTCTCTGCCGGTGATTAAATTAATTAAATAGATTTGATCCATACTATCATTAAATTTATTTTATCATTTTCATAATTAAGATGATAATTAATTATAGGTGATGAATTTGAGTAGATGGGGCCTGCCTGGTAAAGAAAGTCTAAGCTGCCCGGTCCATTTGCCCAAAAAATTCATGCAAAAGTTCGGTGCCAATAGACTATTTTCCCAACAATAAAAAACTAATATATTCCCATATTATATTGAAATAGAATTCAAATATTAATTAATATTTAATTTTAATTTAATATAATTTTTAATATCTTTCATATAATTTTATAAATAATTTATAATTATTCTTTTAAAGAATAATTTTTTTGGGGGTAAAATTGGATACAATGTAATATGTAACTTACGATTTTATACTATTTTTTAATACTATACTAATATTAAAATTATCACGTCTCTCATTGATGTAAGGAGTCTAACGGTTTAAAGTCAACTACAAAGGCTAACTAATGTGGATATATATCCTATAGGTGACACTATTACTTTATTCCCTGCTTAGCTGCCAACTTCAAGGAGAATCTCCCTAAATATAAAGCATGAATCTGAACCAGTTGAAAGCTTCCCTTTTATTTATTTATTTGCATTTTACAAATTTTAAATGATTATGAGGTAACACAAAGTCTATATAAAGCTAGTGAAGAGGGTGGCTAAGAGCATTGCAAAACTAAACCCAGTTTTATAGTAAACATAGGGAAAATGGGGTCTTCAATGACCTCTCTTTCTCTTTCTCTCTTAGTCTTAGCGGTGTCTCTCAGCTTACCTTTTAAAACCTCAGCAGATTACACTTATTCCTCTCCTCCACCTCCTCCTAAGAAGTACCCACCACCACCCTACCATTACAAGTCACCACCGCCTCCTCCTCCCGTCCACTCTCCACCACCACCCCACATAGAGCCTTACAAGTACAATTCTCCTCCCCACCAACCCCTGTTTACAAGTCTCCTCCTTCTCCTAAGGAGACCTATAAATACAAGTCTCCTCCTCCTCCTAAGGAGACATACAAGTACAAGTCTCCTCCTCCTCCCAAGGAGGAATACAAGTATAAATCTCCACCTCCACCGGTTTACAAGTACAAGTCCCCTCCTCCCCCCAAGGAGGCATATAAGTACAAGTCTCCTCCTCCCAAGGAGGAATACAAGTACAAGTCCCCACCTCCACCAGTTTACAAGTACAAGTCCCCTCCTCCCCCCAAGGAGGCATACAAGTACAAGTCCTCCTCCCCCCAAGGAGGCATACAAGTACAAGTCTCCACCTCCACCAGTTTACAAGTATAAGTCCCCTCCCCCCAAGGAGGCATACAGTACAAGTCCTCCTCCTCCCAAGGAGGAATACAAGTACAAGTCTCCACCTCCACCAGTTTACAAGTACAAGTCCCCTCCTCCCCCCAAGGAGGCATACAAGTACAATTCTCCTCCTCCCAAGGAGGAATACAAGTACAAGTCTCCACCTCCACCAGTTTACAAGTACAAGTCCCCTCCTCCCCCCAAGGAGGCATACAAGTACAAGTCTCCTCCTCCCCCCAAGGAGGTATACAAGTACAAGTCTCCACCTCCACCAGTTTACAAGTATAAGTCTCCTCCTCCCTCCAAGGAGGCATACAAGTACAAGTCTCCTCCTCCTCCCAAGTCCCCTCCTCCCCCCAAGAAGGCATACAAGTACAAGTCTCCTCCTCCTCCCAAGGAGGAATACAAGTACAAGTCTCCACCTCCACCAGTTTACAAGTACAAGTCCCCTCCTCCCCCCATGGAGGCATACAAGTACAAGTCTCCTCCTCCTCCCAAGGAGGAATACAAGTACAAGTCTCCACCTCCACCAGTTTACAAGTACAAGTCCCCTCCTCCCCCCAAGGAGGCATACAAGTACAAGTCTCCTCCTCCTCCCAAGGAGGAATACAAGTACAAGTCTCCACCTCCACCAGTTACAAGTACAAGTCCCCTCCTCCCCCCAAGGAGGCATACAAGTACAAGTCTCCTCCTCCCCCCAAGGAGGCATACAAGTACAAGTCTCCACCTCCACCAGTTACAAGTATAAGTCCCCTCCTCCCCCGAAGGAGGTATACAAGTACAAGTCTCCACCTCCTCCAGTTTATAAGTACATGTCTCCTCCACCTCCTAAGGAGGCATACAAATACAAATCTCCACCCCCACCAGTTTACAAGTACAAGTCTCCTCCCCACCACCACCTCACTATGTCTACTCTTCACCTCCACCTCCACCTCCTCACCACTACTAAGCTACGGCTTTGACCGTACTCGAAGGTATTATACATTAAAATCTCTTTTCTCATCTCGTCAAGATTCATCATTTTAAATTGTTTTAAATGTTTGATCTTCAGACAGTTCAATAACGAAGACAATGGGTCATTTTTTGCAGGAGAAGAGTGATTCAAATAAAACAACAAATATGATTTGAAAAGAATTATAGAGAGGCCATGAAGATGAAATTCGGGAGGCTAGGCCTAGTCTCTCCGTTTGAAGATGTAGACAAAACTGTATTTGGTGATGTATTATTAATAGTGGATTCACTTGTTTTCATTCCTTTCTTTCTGTATAATAATAAAAAATGAATCTTTATGTAACTGTGTACGTGTTTTCCCATTATTCAGTGGCTCCACTTGTTTTTTTTTATTCCTTTTCTAAATAAATATTCCACTTTTTTCTTTATTTTTGGCCTAAATTTGTACATCTTTAATTTTTTCAGTCCTTGTACTCATCATAGAAGCTATAGTTGTCGGGTATAATGAAGCATTCGTCAAGAAAAAACTCAGCACCATCTGAGCGGATGGAATTTAGAACCTAACACATCCCGGTATACGCTAAACCATCATGATCAACGTCAAGCACTTTAACTTTGTCTACACAAAAAAATAAATCCGTCATAGATCTTTTAAACATTCAAAATTTCATTGAATTCAATAGGGTTATTATTGTTATGTAATTGCGATGGTGTTGATCTTATACGAAATAGGGTTGACAACCTCTCCGGATTAGGGTTAGTGTGTCTTTGTTTGGAGGCGTCTCTTTTGTATCTTTGCGCGCCATTTCGTGCTCTTTTTCCCTTAAAAATAAATAAGACATGCGGTAATCTTGTATGATTTTTTTCTTCAATGAAAATCTTAAATTGACGAGAAAAAAATTTAAAATCATTAAATATAAAATTACTTTTAATTCGTTCTTTTAACCTCTTGATTATAACTATTTATAATAGTTTTTTCTGTAAAAAATTTACTTAAAACACCATGTCATATCCACACGTTATAGAACGTGAGATTGCACATGTGAGAATGCACCAACGTGCCTCACGATCAAACACAGGGGCATATATAGGGGTTGATCTACGTAGGTCACGATTCATCCTATACCCCAAAAATATATATATGTATGTATAATTTAAACAAAAGTATGTATAAATTATATTAAAAATTACATTTATCTAGTTGTTATATTTTTCTAGATTCATTTTAAATATATATAATTATTATATTTTTAAATTAATAAAGATATACAAATTATATTTGATAAACTTTTAGGTATAATGTCAAAACTAGTTCCCAACATTTATCAAAATTATTATTTTTATGAATAAATGAAAATATTATTCATCCAAATAACCCCATCTGTACAGACTCTAAACTAAGAAACCAATCAAAAAATAACAAACCAAAAACACCAAACAAACTAAAGCAACCTGTCGAAACGATTTTTAAACGTGGGGGGAGCGAGATTTTGAAAGCGCGTCATTTTTAATTATTATCTTTTCAATTGGATTTTTGATTAAAAACAGTGCGATTTTAGAAAACCTCTCGTTTCGAAAAATTAGAAATTCCTTTACGATAAAAATATAAGGTTCGAGGAGTCGCCACCAATCTTTGATTAGGGTGTGATTGGGCACCCAAAAACATTCTGTCATTTTAAATTAATTTTAATTAAAACGACAAGTAGAGGTCTGCGTTATCAAAATCTGAGTTCGGGAGTCGATTACGTGTGGGGAAGGATTAGCACCCCCACAACGCCCTAAATCGGTACCTAGTCGATTAATTAATTTCTTTGCAACGAATTTCACAAGTTCAAATTTGATTTAATTTTTGATCCCTTTAAACGACAAACATGCAAATTTGCAACATTCAAAGCAACAAAATAGATTTAATTTAAAATTACCAAGTCATTAGAAGGATAAAGAATATTCGATTATTTAAAATATCGAGACCAGATCTTTAGTTCAGTTCTAACGACCTTTTCTCGAAAAGTTTAAATAGTCGAATATTTCCTTTTCTTTCGCTCCCAAATTTACAATGACATATCCAAATTTAATTAGGCGTTACTGACGGGACACCATTTTAATTTAAAATCGTCAAAACAACTTTCCTGTAAGTTAAGGAAAGCCATTCTGATAATTTTAGATTAAAAGGGCATTACCCTTAATTCCGATTATGCAATAATGTCAAGTTATGCATATGAGGATATCATGCAAAATTATACAAAGTGATGTTAATGCAAAAAATAATTAAATATGCGATTAAAGTGAACGAATTCAGACATGCTCATAAAATAAATTACACCTACGTGCGTATGAACAACATGCTTGAAATAATATATCCATGCATATATTTTAAAATAAATCTAAATTAACCTAACAATCATGCATAAAATATTAAAAGGACTAAAACATAAAAAATAAATAACAACAACCTTTTCATAACATTTTCATTTCTGGGTACTGCAAACATAATATAACCAAAATATTGCATAGGATCAAATTGAAAGCTTCTCAAATTACATATCCAATGTATAACAATCACGAAAACAACCCTTGCATGATTCTGGACTGAAATGTAAAACGCTGGAAATTACGAGGCGAAATCAAAATATCAATAAAGCTCGGCTTAAGGATCAAAACGAAATGAAACAAAACTGGGATGGCCACGCTCACAATTAACCCCTCCCCAACAAAACGCGGGCGTTTTTGGATCTGCACAAAACTACGCCGTTTCACGGCCACCTAAACGACGCCGTTTTGGCGTTATAACAAACCAAATGGTAGATTTTTAACCCTAATCTCATTTCTTCTTCAGCCTCACCAAACCCGCCGTTTCACTCTCATCCTCTCTCTCTCGATTCTTCATCTGGTTCAACCGAGACCTCGCCCTCACCACTCAACGCCACCGGCTGGCCACCAGTCCTCGGTGGCCACCACTACCCCGACGACCACCTAGACCAACTGGTCAACCCAAAACAAGCCTAAACTAGACAACCCTCACCACTCTTCTCAAACTCCCTCTGCAACCCCGAAAACCAAAGCCTCCATCGCCAGAAAACTCAAAGACCTCCACGGCCGCCGTCTAAGACCGAGACAAACCCCTACCAGAAAACTTCAACCCCATCACGAGACTAACACTAGACTTCCCGAAAACCCCTAACAGAACCTCTCAGCCGGCTTTACCCTCTAATACTCTTACAAAACCAACCTCTCCTTCCTACAGACCTTAGACCTAGCTTTCTCTAAATCAAATCCCTCCTTCCTCGCCCAAACCCGGGTGAAACCAAAGAACAGAACAGAAGAGGAAATGACGGCTTACCCTGGTTACTCAACGGGTTAGGTCTTTCAAGCGACAGTGATGGCTCCAGGAAGGTCAAAGTTTTCACTTCTCTCTTTGGTTGTTTCGTTTTTGGGTCTATGGATTTTTTTGGGTTGCTGATGGATCTCAAAGATGATTATGGTTACTGCTTTGGTGTTCTCTCTGTGTGTTTTTGTTGTTGTTGATTCCCGTTCTCTTTCTATTTTCTCTGTTCTCTCCTGTTGCCGATGACCGAGAGAGACTGTTCCCCCCTCCTTTTGATGATCACCGTTCCTAAAAAGCCCTCTTTTCTTGCGTTTTTGTTTTGTTTTTGTCTTTGTGCTCTGTCTCTTGTTTGGTGTGCTTGCAGGTCACGGGTGCGAGCTGGTCACGAGTGCGAGCTGGTCACGGGCTTCAGGGAGGACTCTGTGAGTCTGCGCAGTCGGTGGAAGCTGACTGGTGGAGACGAACGGTCGACAGAGGCTCATTCTGGACGTGGAAGGCGGCGCTGGGCATAGGGCAAAAACCCTAATGGTCCTTTAATCTGGACCGTTGGATTAGGAGCAGATCCAACAGTCCAGGGTGAGCGGCGGCTGGAACCAGAAGCTGGAAACCCTAACGGGTTTTAGGGTTCTCTTATACTTGGGCCTGTTTGGTCTGGCCCGTTTTAGTTGTAACTCTGGTGTAGGCCCTGTAATAGTAAAAATAAATATACTTAATCCATGTTATAAATTATTATTATTTTTTATTGCAATTTTATGCCATATATTTTCATGTTAATAACTAACAAATACCAAACTTATGCTAATAACCCTAATAACGATAATAGTAAAACCCAATTAAAATTAAATAACGCCCCGGACAAATCGAGCATCTACAGCTGCCCCTCTTTGTTCTTTGTCGTGCAACGAGAATAGAGCAAAGATCACTAGATGTTCAAATTTGTCCGACCATGAGAACTTTGATAGACTCATCCGTTCCGCTCTTCCTCTAGGGTGAGTGAGAGTTGAAAAAAAATCTTCTGAAAACGGGTTCGCTCCCTCTTTCTCTAGGAGAATAGAACTCGAACATTTTCAAAAACCTCCATAGTCTTTCAGAGAGTATAAGACCCGAACAATCTTTAACAATCGCGTCTGCCCCCTATTTCTTCAGAGAGTATAAGACCCACAATCCTCATCAATCACGTCTTCCCCCTATTTCTTCAGAGAGTATAAGACCCGAACAATCTTCAACAATCGTGTCGGCTCCCTATTTCTGCAGAGAGTATAAGACCCACAATTTTCATCAATCGCGTCTGCTCCCTATTTCTTCAGGGAGTATAGAACTTGAAAATCTTCTGCAAACGGGTTCTCTCCCTCTTTCTTCAGGGAGTATAGAACTCGAACATCTTCAACTGGGTTCGCTCCCTTTTTCTTTACGGAGTATGGGACTCGGATATCTTCACACGGGTTCGCTCCCTCTTTCTCTAGGGAGTATGGAACTTAGACATCTCTTCAAACGGGTTCGCTCCTTCTTTCTTTAAGAAGAATAGAACTCGAATATCTTCAACAATCGTGTCTGCTCCCTATTTCTTCAGAGAGTATGAGACTCGAACGATCGTGTCTGCCCCCTACATCTTCAGAGTATAAGACCCACAATCTTCATCAATTGCGTCTGCTCCCTATTTCTTCAGAGAGTATGAGACTCGAACAATCTTCAATAATTGCTGGGAAATCTGCAAACATTTAAAATAATCATGCAATGTCATGGTCCTATTCATGCCTGCGATGTATGCAATTATGAAATTTAATACACTTTCTTCTTCGAAAGAATATTATCCCCTTTGATTTCAATGGAACTCGGTTTCGCTTCGGGCATAGAGCATTTCACCCGTTCACCCCAGTTGACACTCTCAATACCATATCTTTTGGCTCGACCGGACTTTGACTTCTTTCTTTCTTGAAACCTGCTGGTACACATGACCAACTCCTTGATAAATGACCATTCCTTTGGGTCATCTATTAATGGCTAAGATTGTCTGCGAATTCCAAAGTTTTAGCTTTTCGCAACCATACAAGCTTATGTGTAAAACCATTGCTAGCTTCAGAATACATGCATTTCCAAAACCTTTTGCATAATAATACAACATGATCTCATGCACCACAAGTTAAGCTATGCGTTTTAACTTTTTCAAAATTAGATGCTTGTAAAAGGGAAATTAAGAAGGGAAAATATCTCTTTATTTATATAAATGGCGAAGAATTTTTAGGCAACCACATGACAAACTTTTAATCGGAAAAGAACAAAAGGATAGGTGTCTTCAAATATCAATAACACAAATGCTTTTGAACTGGCACGCCGTCAGAATGACTCGAATGTAGCTTCTGTCAAAAGGACCTCCAAAATGGTGATGACACCTAAGAGTGCGAAACCCTTTCTGGACCCCAAAATCTCCCTTTATTGGATGCCATAAACCAATATCGAATCTCACGTGCATTCAATTCCTCCTCTGGTTGTCCCCACCGAGACTCATTGATCTTTGGTCTCAACCCCAATGGCCATTGTCGTTACCCATGTTAGGAGATCTTCCTACTCCCCAAAAACAATTCAGATCCTCCACCATACACGAACTCTGAATTTGAAACTCAAATCGCCCTTTGCGGGTTTTCGACTTGATCGGACTTGGTTTCAAGACGCACTTTTCGAGTTTTCATCTTGAACCCTCTTTTCATTCATTTTTATTTTTTATTTTTTTTTTTCATTTCACTCATTTTTTCTTCTTTTTTTTTCTTCAAGCAAAATACTTCTTAACTGCGTCAGAATTCACTGGATGAGGTAATTCAGACCCATCCATCTCAGTTAAGACCAGAGCTCCCCCAGAGAAAGCTTTCTTGACAACATAGGGTCCTTCCCACTTGGGCATCCATTTCCCTCGGAAATCTTTTTGAATGGGCAATATCCTCCTGAGCACCAAATCTCCTTCGTGGATTCTCGAGGGCGAACTTTCTTATCATGTGCTCGTATCATCCGCTTCTGGTATATCTGACCGTGACAAATAGCCTTCAATCTCTTTTCTTCAATCAGATTCAATTGGTCATATCTGGCCTGTACCCATTCTGCCTCATTTAGCTTCACCTCTGATAAAACCCGGAGCGAGGGAATTTCCACTTCAATAGGGAGGACAGCTTCCATCCCATAAACTAGAGAAAACGGAGTTACCCCAGTAGACGTCCGTACAGAAGTCCGATAGGCAAACAGAGCAAATGGCAACTTCTCATGCCAATCTTTATAAGTTTCATTCATCTTCTCTATAAGCCTCTTAATATTCTATTAGCCGCCTCCACTGCCCATTCATCTTTGGGCGATAAACCGTGGAATTATGATGCTTTATTTTGAATTGCTCACATACAGATTTCATCATCTTGTTGTTTAAGTTCAATGCATTGTCAGAGATAATTCTCTCCGGTAAGCCATATATGCAGATGATTTCCTTCTTCAAGAACCTACATATCGTTGACTGGGTAACACTTGCATAGGAAGCTGCTTCTACCACTTGGTGAAATAATCTATTGCTACCAGAATGAAGCGATGACCATTTGACGCTTTCGGAAAAATTTGCCCAATAACATCCATGCCCCACATAGAAAACGGCCACGGAGCTGTCATCACATGCAACGGATGAGGAGGGGTGTGCATTCTATCCCCATAAATCTGACACTTGTGACACTTTCGGGCATAATTGATGCAATCAGTTTCCATAGTTGACCAATAATACCCAAATCTCATAATCTGTCTGGCCATTACATGACCATTAGCATGGGTGCCACATATTCCTTCATGTACTTCTTCAAGAATCATTTTCGCTTCTTTAGTGTCCACACACCTTAATAAGACCTGATCCATGCTTTTCTTATATAAGATTTCACCATTAAGCACATACCCTGCTGCCATTCTTCTAATGGTCCTTTTGTCATTCTCAGTTGCCTGTTCGGGGTAACTTTGATATCTTATATACTGAAAGATATCATAGTACCAGGGTCCTCCATCATCTTCTTCTTCAATGTTAAAACAGTGGGCTGGATACTCATAAGCCTTCATCTCAATAGGCATCATATTTGAATGCTCGTTCATCTTAAAGGCTGCTGCCAAAGTAGCCAAGGCGTCCGCCATTTGATTTTCTTCTCTGGGGAGGTAATTGAAAGTCACTTCTTCAAATTCTTCAATAAGTCCCAGAACTAATTTACGATATTCCACAAGTTTGGGATCTTTGGTTTCCCATTCACCTCTGAGTTGGTAAATTACCAAAGCTGAATCCCCATATACCTTCAGCATTTTTGCTTTGAGTTCAATAGCTGCTCTAAGACCCATAACACAAGCCTCATATTCCGCCATATTGTTGGTACAATCAAAATTGAGCCGACTGGTAAAAGGATAATGCTCTTCACTTGGTGAGACCAAGATTGCCCCAATCCCATGCCCCAAGGCGTTTGAAGCACCATCAAAGTTCATCTTCCAGTATTTACCGGCAAGAGCAATGTTTCTTCCTCCGAGATAGCCATTAAATCCTCATCCGGGAAATCGAAATTCAACTGTTCATATTCTTCTGAAGCCCTACTCGCAATGAATTCTGCTATGGCGCTCCCTTTAACTGCTTTCTGGCTTACATACTGGATATCAAATTCGGACAACAGGATTTGCCAACGGGCTAACCTTCCGGACAATGCAGGTACCCCCATTAGATACTTTAAAGGGTCCAGCTTAGATATGAGCCAGGTAGTATGATACAACATATACTGTCTAAGTCTTCTGGTAGCCCACACTAAAGCGCAACACAATTTTTCAATTGGTGAGTATCTGGCCTCACACTCAGTGAACTTCTTACTGAGATAATAGATAGCCCTCTCCCTCTTCTCAGTTTGATCTTGTTGCCCCAACACACATCCCATTGAATTGTCATAAACGGACAAGTAAAGAATTAAAGGCTTTCCTGGGATAGGTGGCGCTAGGATCGGAGTATTCGAAAGATATCTCTTTACTGCCTCAAAAGCCTCTCGGCAATCTTCACTCCATTCTCCTGAATCATTCTTACGAAGAAGGCGGAATATGGGATCACATCTTTCGGTCAGCTGTGAGATAAACGAGTAATGTAATTTAATCTCCCAAAATCCTCGAACCTCTTTCTGTGTTCTTGGGGCTGGCAAATCTTGAATGGCTTTTACTTTATCGGGATCTATTTCGATTCCCTTCGGCTCACTACGAATCCCAACAGTTTTCCCGATGTCACCCCAAAAGTACACTTATTTGGGTTAAGTTTTAGTTGGCACTTCTTTAATCTTTGAAAGAGCTTCCTCAAATTCTCGACATGTTCCTCCTCCGTCTTGGCTTTGACAATCATATCATCGACATAGACTTCAATTTCTTTATGCATCATGTCATGAAACAACGTCACCATGGCCCTCTGATAGGTTGCCCCTGCATTCTTTAATCCAAACGGCATGACTTTATAGCAAAACGTCCCCACATAGTGATAAACGTTGTTTTCTCCATATCTTCAGGGTACATTTTAATTTGATTATAGCCGGAGAAACCATCCATAAATGAGAATAAGGAATTTCCAGCAGTATTGTCCACTAACGTATCTATATGTGGCAAAGGAAAATTATCCTTTGGACTAGCTCTATTCAGATCTCTATAGTCGACACACATTCGTACTTTCCCATCCTTCTTTGGTACTGGGACAATATTTGCTACCCACTCAGGATATTTGGCCACTGTGAGAAACCCAGCGTCAAATTGTTTCTTCACTTCTTCTTAATCTTGAGCAGCATCTCGGGTCTCATTCTTCTCAGTTTCTGTTGTACGGGCTTGCAATCAGGCTTTATTGGTAATTTATGGACAACCAATTCTGTATCCAGCCCGGGCATGTCCTCGTATGACCAAGCAAATACATCCTTGAACTCTTGAAGTAATTCTATCAAGCCTTGCCTCCCTTCAGTAGACAGGGTGGTACCAATCTTTATTTCCTTTCTATCCTCATCTGTACCCAGGTTCAAGATCTCTGTAAGCTCTTCGTGAGGCAGGATCTGCTCATCTTCCTGTTCCACCATCTTTAGTAATTCTGAGGGTGGTTCACATCCCTCATCCTCATCACAACCTTCGATTTCCCCTTGACATATGGGCATCTCGAAATCAATCTCCGGGTCAGAGTCATTAGCATTCGTATTATTGATATCTGAGTTCCTGAAAGGATAACGAAAAAGAAGATATACATATATACATATATACATATGGGAGAATCTTTTCCCATATAAACAAATAGAAAGAAATAATATGTGTATATTCAAACAAAATGCATGAGGAAGTGTTTGCCATTCGGGAATTAACAAAACACATCTTTTATTGAAAGCAAGTAAAACACACAACTTAACCCTTTACATCAAATCACCTACTGTCCCAGGGTATGAACAATAGGGAAGAGTTCCAGTGTATTACTCTGCAAAAGATTTGTAAACTACGGGCAATTCCTCCGCAGTCCAGTTGTTCAACACAAAGCCCAGTGGCGCAGGGTAAATGTCTATAGCTCTCATTTCTTTGAACTCCTCATCGGTTATGACATTAATGCCCAAGTCCTCCAAGGCATTCTCAACTATCCCTTTACTGCTTTCCAAAGTCCCTTGAAACATATATCCTCCTGATACGAAAATGCTGCTCAATGGAGGGAATGTCATGGGCTCCCAGCTTGGGTCCTCACCAGTCAATCTTGCCTTTCTCAATTCCTGAATCTTCTTGATGCTTCTCATTTTTTCTTTTAAAGTTGGCTGATACCCTAAACCGAACCTGTCTCTTTTAGTTACAGGGTAGATTGGGCCCACCAGTCCTTGCAACCGACGTCCAAACCCTTTGCCAGTTTTTGCTCCTCTTCCAAGAGTCAGCTTAAGCCCCATTTTGGTGCAGTTTGACAATCTAGGCTTCGGGATCTTCTTTCCTTCTGCCGCAAACATGGCATTGACGTATTCCAACGATCTGAAAGAACATTCAACAGCTTGCTCTTCCACTTCAACGTATGGAGCAGTAGTAGAAACCGAAGCAATAATGTCTTCCTCAGCATGAATGCATATAAGCCTCCCATCCATTGCAAATTTTATCCTTTGGTGCAACGTTGACGGAACCGCACCGACCTGATGAATCCAGGGCCTTCCCAATAAACAGTTGTATGTAGGCATGATGTCCATCACAAGAAACTCCACTTCGTATATCGCCGGGCCAATAGTCAAAGGGATATCAATCTTGCCTAGAACTTCTCTCTTCATTCCATCAAAAGCTCGAACCACACTTTGACAGCTTCTCATCAGGGTGCTGTCCACTGGCAATTTTTTCAGGGTCACCAAGGGCATCACATTTAACGCCGAACCGTTATCTATCAGTACTCTGGATAGAACATGCCCTTTGCACCTAACTGATGTGTAGGGCCTTATGATTGCCAATCATCCCAGAAGGGATCTCGTCCTCAGAAAAAGATAAAAAATTATCGGCCTGGATGTTGGCAACTAGTCGGTCCAGCTTTTCTGTGGGTATCTCCTTCGGACAAATGTTTGGTTTAAAACTTTTAACAGGGCGTTGCGATGAGCCTCTGAACTTAGAAGAAGTGATAGGACAGAAATACGGGCCGGCAGCTTGTGCAATTGCTC
Organism: Hibiscus syriacus; assembly: GCF_006381635.1. Classification (NCBI taxonomy): domain Eukaryota; kingdom Viridiplantae; phylum Streptophyta; class Magnoliopsida; order Malvales; family Malvaceae; genus Hibiscus; species Hibiscus syriacus. The sequence goes on along the minus strand of NW_024063020.1, from coordinate 1,353,433 downwards.
AACAATACTGTATTCACTATGTTTCAGAAATTTTAAAAATTCCATCGCTTCATTCTCCGTTACTGGCTCATTGACGATGGGTTCATCTTCTCTTATCTGCACATCGATACTTTTTCCTTTCTCGACAGCAATCTTTTTCTCAGGTTCTTTGTGATAACATCTACCACTCCTGGTCATGTGTCCCACTTCATCTACCTCTTCCTGTTGCTTTGTCACCTCTCCTATTTGACAAGTATATCTCCAGGGTACCTGTTTGTTGTCTTTGTACAGGAACGGAGAGGGAGGTGTAATAATCACCTTTGGAGCTACCCTCTCAGCCACTCGATTCTTGGGAGTAATGACGAGGGGACAACTAGCACTATAGACCACTTTGGATGATCCCTCAGAGGTGTAAACTTCCGCTTCTTCTTTCTCAGCCCCTTCTTTGAAGAACTCGATTTCCTTACTATCCATCATCTCTTGTACCAGCCCTAAGAAATCCGAACACTGTTGTATACTGTGTTTTGTGCAGTTATGGTAGTGGCACACCTCTTCGTTATTGAAATGTTCACGTGGCAGATTAGTCTTTAATAGTCCTACCTTGACCATTTGGCGCCACACCCAAGACATGGGTGACATCACCTCCCTAACATCTTTTACAGTCGTTTTTCCTTTCTCCTCAGCGACTGCATTAATCCCGGCTCCTGCATGGTTTGGCAATGGATTCTGGGCTATGTTTGGCTGTTCACTGTCACCAAAGTTGATGACGTTTCTTCTTCTCAGAGCTTGGATGACCTTTTTGAAAGCGGGACAATTTTCAATAGAATGTCCGGAAACCCCTGCATGGTATTCGCACTTAGCACTAGCATCATACCACTTGGGATACGGGGGTTGTATAGGGTCCACATGATAAGGTGAGACTACATGTCGATCATATAATTCGTGGAATAACTCCTTATAAGTCATGGGAATCGGATCAAATTGAGGCCTCTCTCTCCTTGGATCTCTTGCCCCCTGCCTATTGTCAATTTGGGGTGATGCTACCGTTCCCTGTGGTCGGGACACTGTGATATTATGGGAATCATACTGCCTTATTTTGTTGACTTCGTTTTCCTTCTTCCTCATCGGTTGTTTCTTGCTGGAATCTCCTCCCTCAAGCTTCCCGCTTTTGATCGCCATTTCAATCATTTCTCCCGCCGTAACTATATCAGCAAAACTTCGAGAAGGATTACCAACAAAATGTGAGAAAAATGGAGCCTTCAAGGTATTAACAAAAAGTAGGTTCGTTTCTTCCTCTACCAACGGTGGGTGGACTTGTACTGCTATCTCTCTCCACCTCTGAGCATATTGTCTGAAACTTTCACTATGCTTCTTCTCCATTGCTTGCAGCACCATTCTGTTAGGCCTGACGTCCTTCACATGTTTATACTGGTCGAGAAAAGATTTGGCCAGGTCTTTCCATGTCCTGACATCAACTCTCCTTAGTTGATTATACCATCGCAATGCTGAGCCTACTAAGCTTTCCTGGAAACAGTGGATCAACAGCTGGTCGTCCCCTACGTAACCAGTCATTTTCCTGCAGAACATTGTGATATGGGCAGAAGGGCATTGGGTACCGTCGTATTTCTCGAAATCAGGAGTTTTGAACTTGGGAGGTAGGACCAGATCAGGAACTAAACTCAGTTCCTTAGCGTCGAGACCATACAAGCTGGTATCTTCTTTCATAGCTTGTACTTCATTTGCTAGCTGCTTATATTGCTCCTGCAACAACTTGTTTTCGCTCTTCTTTGCTTCTTCATCAAGGTCCGGGACCTGGTGATATGGGCTTTCTTCGGGATGCGAACAAGATCCAGGTTGCGGATTCGCTGCCATGCCGTCAGGATTTATGTGTACTTTGGTATGGACAGATGTTCCTTGGATATTCGGAGACTGTACCGGGTAAACCCTGGGGGTAAAGTGGTTCTTCACTTGTTTGCTCATGGGCCTTTCCGTGCTCTGGATTTCTCCCTCCCAGCATATTTGCCAACTTGGACACATATCCTCTTGAGCCTTAAGCATATCTTCTTGCATTTTTCTCAGATCATCTTGCAACTGCAATTGAGTTCTTTCTATTTGAGCAATCTTGTCATCCATGGCTTTCCTTGTGTTATAGTGATGCTTGAAATTTCCCAGTATTCTGTAATGTATCCCTTATTGTTAATTTTAATGCTTTGAGGATGAATGCAAATTATGTAAAGTGTGATAAAAAATGCAACACAAAACTTAAATTACACATAAAATGCAAATGCATGCAGAAAGGCATTGATTCATAAGACGCGATCAGTCTTAGAACAACTTTCATTTAGGACAAAAGCATCATCTTTACAAGAAAAGTCCATTACAGAAATGGCCTAGCTCTCATGTTCAGCTCTACTATCTGACTGACAAGCCAATCGACCCTCTCTCCTACACCTGATGCTGGATTGGTATAGCTCTGGATGACTTTTGCTTGGAGGTCCATCTCTCCCAACTGCCTCGCAACGCCACTTAACTGATTCATAGTCTCTCGGATCACGTGATTCACGTTTGTCTTCCAGTCTCTAAAGTGATCGTTTGAGTTTTGCCATTGCAGTCTGGTGCCTTGGACGGTGCGCTCGAGACCAGCGATTTGTGTCTGGCAGCTTCGTAAGGCAGCCTCTAAATCATGAATCTTCTTTTGCAAAGCAGCGTTCTCCTCGAGGCTAACCCTTTGATCCACTTGGCAACGCTGACTGTTTTCTGCAGATAAGGAACTTTCAAGCTGCATAACGTAGGCACTGTACTCTTCATTCTTTGCCTTGGCTCGAGCTAACTCTTCCTCCTGCCTTGATTCCATTTCGTGCATCTCTTGATTGAGTACCTCTATCCGTTCGTTCTTTGCTCCGCACCTCTGTATCCAGAGGAATACTTCATCCTGTTGCCTTGGAGCACATTCTCCCGATGTTGCCTTTCTAATTTTAGCTCTTCTTTGCTTTGCCTCTTCTCAGTTTCGAGCTCGTCGATTCTTTGCTTTCTAACCTCAAGTTCAAGTTGCATGTTATTTGCCTTCATTCTGAGTTCTTCAATATTAGCATGCAATTCTTCTTCTCGCTTCTTGCTCAAGGTGTACCTTTGTCTTAACTCTTTAGCCTCTGTCCTTTCGCTCTTCAGTGCCCTAACCCAGGACCTTCTCTCGGACTCAAGTTCTTGATTTCTTTTCTTCTTCTCTGTCTCTAATTCTCTGACTCGGTGCTCTCTCTCGGCTCTGACGTCTCTAACTCGACGATCCCTCTCAGCCCGGAGCTCTAACCGCCACTGCTCTGAAGTTCTCCCGAGGCCAGCAATTGCCCGTGCTCGACTCATCTTTTGGTAATCACTCTGTAAACTAGTGAGATTGGCCTCCACTTCATCCTTTCTCTTGCGCATAAGCTCAAACTGTGTATTATAGAATCCCCTATCGATGTCCAACATGAAATTCTTTTGTCTAAGGGCCTCACACTCCGCTTCCTTCCTGGCGATTTCCGCTTCGAATTCGCTCTTCAGTATTTCCAACTTAGACGGTACGTATTTAAACTGTACTTCCAAAGGAATTGTTTGGTCGCGATCCGCCAACGGAAGGATATCATTCTTTCGCACCGCCCTCCATGCCACGTAATCTGGTGTCAGCATGACCTCAGCCGCTATGAAATCAGTTCTAAAGGTTGACTTCCACGCCTCTGACATTGCACGAGCAGTCTTCTTGTAATGATCTCCACAGTACACAAATTCATATGCCTTCAGACCGGATGTAGCTGGGACGAATTAACGTGCCCCAAATTGCCTTAGTACCATCAGTGGCGCATAACCTACTCCACCCCATAACCCTAATAGGGTTACCCAATCGGAATCCCCGCATTTGTACAGCACATCCACAAAAGCTAACCAGGGGACACGCCACACTATATCATGTTCCTGTAAATTTCTGAAGAGTGAAACCCAATCTTTCCTGGTGAGATGCTCTGGCCACTCTTTAGTGAGGAAATCTTTTAAGGGTGAATAGGCCGTAGAAAACCGTCGACTATACTCTCGGTCAATTTTCCAGAAGTGACTGCGTATCCAAACAGTAAGCAGCTGGACACACCCGGTGAAGCGGCTACTCTCAGCTCTTCTGCAACTGCTAAGTGCTCTGAATGTTTCAGCTAAAACCGCAGGAACAGGGTTTACCTTCCTTTCCAAACGCTCGAATAAATCGACCACTGCGGCTTCCACGTGATAAAGAACTTTCGGGAAAATCATCAAACCATAAATTCCCAAGGCGAACATCTCCATGCTCTTCTCGATATCGCTATGCTTGACGATAAGCTCCTTGAGGCATGACCAAGGGAAGCAATCGGACTCTCCCTTCTTTTGGATTCGATCAGCAACCCACTTCTCTCCCATCCCAGTAATCCTTGCGAGCTTGCTCTTAAAGGATTGTGTCCTTGAGCTTTTGAGTAGATACGGTCCAAGTGTATCGTCTCGAAATGAAACAAGGAGGTGTATTCTTCTAACGTGGGAGTCATGTCTTCCTTGTTGAAAGTGAAGCAGCTATATGCGGGATTCCAAAACTGGACGAGAGCTTTGATTAGGGGTTCGTTTACTTTCACGTACAACAGAAGGGCGATGTCACCATACTTTTGCCAGAAAGAGTATTTCACATCAGAATTCCAACTTTCCCAAATTTCGCGTAACTCTTGCAAATCGTTTTGCTTTAGACTGACCGGAGCAACCTCTGGTAGTACTGATATGTAATCTTCAGTCAAACTGTCGCCTTTCTTCCTCTGAGTTTCCTCGGACCACGACCTCACTTCTGCGTTATCCACTTCCTTGTTATGAAAGCTCTTGTCCATTTTATGACCGCCTTCTACTTTTATGACCACCTTGTGAATCAACACCTTTTTTCATGAATGATGATGCAATGCAGCGGTAATAAATAAAACACAAACAAAAATAAAACTGTGTTAGTATATACAATGAATAGTCAAAGAATAAACAAACAACATGAAGATAGAAAATATATACATCCTAAACCTAATTCACATGGTATCTACCCAACATGGCGTCTACCGAATCATGCTTTAGTAGATCCTACCCGACATGATATTTACCCACATGTTTTGTTACTCATAAAAAAATCCTAACCGCATGGTATCTAATTCACATGCATGTTTGAAAAAATAAACCTAACCACATGATCTCTAGTTCGCATACTTTTTGCAAAAAAAAAAAATAATAATAATAAAAAAAAAAAAAAAAAAAATTCGAGGGAAAAGTTAGAATGAGTTTCCCCTTTGTGTCTGTGGACAGAGATTCAACATAAGATGGGTAGAGTTTCAGTATTTCTAAAAGGGTCCTCGAATTGTCTTTTGCTGGTGCCCCCTTGGGCTTGCCAGACCCTCGATCCTCGCCCATTATAGGCTTAAAACGGATCAAGTTCAATTTCGAGAGGATACATTTCCCTATGTCCATGCGAGGAAACTCAATGTTTCACTCGTAAACATAAGGCATGTACCCCAGAGGTTACTAGCTAAAGCCCATGCGGAGAAAAATAATTTTTCTCACGTAAGCGTAGCTTTCACCCCTACCTAACGGGACAGAGCACAGTAAGAAGGCTCTAAATATCGAAATGGTTGTAACGACAGTGAGGGGAAACCCATAATCCTTTGCCTCGATCCAAGAAAAACAATAGACTAAAACGAAGGTCAGAAAACTGAAACATGTAGAACACACATTAGTACAACTATTTATTCATTAACCAAATTACAAATTAAGATGTAAATAAAACAATTCAAACAAACAAGGGATCAAAAACCAAATTAAAGCGAACTTATAAATTTCGTTTGCAAAGACAATTAATTAATCGACGATCGGCCTGACTCTCTAAGTTTGTCCCCAGCGGAGTCGCCAAGCTGTCGAAACGATTTTTAAACGTGGGGGGAGCGAGATTTTGAAAGCGCGTCATTTTTAATTATTATCTTTTCAATTGGATTTTTGATTAAAAACAGTGCGATTTTAGAAAACCTCTCGTTTCGAAAAATTAGAAATTCCTTTACGATAAAAATATAAGGTTCGAGGAGTCGCCACCAATCTTTGATTAGGGTGTGATTGGGCACCCAAAAACATTCTGTCATTTTAAATTAATTTTAATTAAAACGACAAGTAGAGGTCTGCGTTATCAAAATCTGAGTTCGGGAGTCGATTACGTGTGGGGAAGGATTAGCACCCCCACAACGCCCTAAATCGGTACCTAGTCGATTAATTAATTTCTTTGCAACGAATTTCACAAGTTCAAATTTGATTTAATTTTTGATCCCTTTAAACGACAAACATGCAAATTTGCAACATTCAAAGCAACAAAATAGATTTAATTTAAAATTACCAAGTCATTAGAAGGATAAAGAATATTCGATTATTTAAAAATATCGAGACCAGATCTTTAGTTCAGTTCTAACGACCTTTTCTCGAAAAGTTTAAATAGTCGAATATTTCCTTTTCTTTCGCTCCCAAATTTTACAATGACATATCCAAATTTAATTAGGCGTTACTGACGGGACACCATTTTAATTTAAAATCGTCAAAACAACTTTCCTGTAAGTTAAGGAAAGCCATTCTGATAATTTTAGATTAAAAGGGCATTACCCTTAATTCCGATTATGCAATAATGTCAAGTTATGCATATGAGGATATCATGCAAAAATTATACAAAGTGATGTTAATGCAAAAAATAATTAAATATGCGATTAAAGTGAACGAATTCAGACATGCTCATAAAAATAAATTACACCTACGTGCGTATGAACAACATGCTTGAAATAATATATCCATGCATATATTTTAAAATAAATCTAAATTAACCTAACAATCATGCATAAAATATTAAAAGGACTAAAACATAAAAAATAAATAACAACAACCTTTTTCATAACATTTTCATTTCTGGGTACTGCAAACATATAACCAAAATATTGCATAGGATCAAATTGAAAGCTTCTCAAATTACATATCCAATGTATAACAATCACGAAAACAACCCTTGCATGATTCTGGACTGAAATGTAAAACGCTGGAAATTACGAGGCGAAATCAAAATATCAATAAAGCTCGGCTTAAGGATCAAAACGAAATGAAACAAAACTGGGATGGCCACGCTCACAATTAACCCCTCCCCAACAAAACGCGGGCGTTTTTGGATCTGCACAAAACTACGCCGTTTCACGGCCACCTAAACGACGCCGTTTTGGCGTTATAACAAACCAAATGGTAGATTTTTAACCCTAATCTCATTTCTTCTTCAGCCTCACCAAACCCGCCGTTTCACTCTCATCCTCTCTCTCTCTCGATTCTTCATCTGGTTCAACCGAGACCTCGCCCTCACCACTCAACGCCACCGGCTGGCCACCAGTCCTCGGTGGCCACCACTACCCCGACGACCACCTAGACCAACTGGTCAACCCAAAACAAGCCTAAACTAGACAACCCCTCACCACTCTTCTCAAACTCCCTCTGCAACCCCGAAAACCAAAGCCTCCATCGCCAGAAAACTCAAAGACCTCCACGGCCGCCGTCTAAGACCGAGACAAACCCCTACCAGAAAACTTCAACCCCATCACGAGACTAACACTAGACTTCCCGAAAACCCCCTAACAGAACCTCTCAGCCGGCTTTACCCTCTAATACTCTTACAAAACCAACCTCTCCTTCCTACAGACCTTAGACCTAGCTTTCTCTAAATCAAATCCCTCCTTCCTCGCCCAAACCCGGGTGAAACCAAAGAACAGAACAGAAGAGGAAATGACGGCTTACCCCTGGTTACTCAACGGGTTAGGTCTTTCAAGCGACAGTGATGGCTCCAGGAAGGTCAAAGTTTTCACTTCTCTCTTTGGTTGTTTCGTTTTTGGGTCTATGGATTTTTTTGGGTTGCTGATGGATCTCAAAGATGATTATGGTTACTGCTTTTGGTGTTCTCTCTGTGTGTTTTTTGTTGTTGTTGATTCCCGTTCTCTTTCTATTTTCTCTGTTCTCTCCTGTTGCCGATGACCGAGAGAGACTGTTCCCCCCTCCTTTTGATGATCACCGTTCCTAAAAAGCCCTCTTTTCTTGCGTTTTTGTTTTGTTTTTGTCTTTGTGCTCTGTCTCTTGTTTGGTGTGCTTGCAGGTCACGGGTGCGAGCTGGTCACGAGTGCGAGCTGGTCACGGGCTTCAGGGAGGACTCTGTGAGTCTGCGCAGTCGGTGGAAGCTGACTGGTGGAGACGAACGGTCGACAGAGGCTCATTCTGGACGTGGAAGGCGGCGCTGGGCATAGGGCAAAAACCCTAATGGTCCTTTAATCTGGACCGTTGGATTAGGAGCAGATCCAACAGTCCAGGGTGAGCGGCGGCTGGAACCAGAAGCTGGAAACCCTAACGGGTTTTAGGGTTCTCTTATACTTGGGCCTGTTTGGTCTGGCCCGTTTTAGTTGTAACTCTGGTGTAGGCCCTGTAATAGTAAAAATAAATATACTTAATCCATGTTATAAATTATTATTATTTTTTATTGCAATTTTATGCCATATATTTTCATGTTAATAACTAACAAATACCAAACTTATGCTAATAACCCTAATAACGATAATAGTAAAACCCAATTAAAATTAAATAACGCCCCGGACAAATCGAGCATCTACACAACCACAGCCAAATTGAAACAAAAACAGACCAATAACACGGATAACTTATCCCCCACTCAGCAGCAAAATCAGATGAGTGGGAGGTAACCCTTACACAAACCTGTAGCCTCAAGGCAACAGTACCCTTAATCAACCGAGCGATTACATCATCCATCATCGGAGGAACACCATGGGACCTACCAAGAGGGACATCAGTCTAAACGAATGACGGTAGCGTTTATCAAAATTATCATTTTGGTCTTTCTTCTATTTTTTAATATTTTGACTCTCAACGTTTCATTTTAGAGAAAAAATGTATCTAATGTCGGTCTAAAAGGTCACATTGAACCCTTTTTTTCCTAGAACATTTAGGCTCGTAATATTTCGTTTTAGGATAAAAAGAACTCTTATTTTGAAATGTTAATCGTTTATTAACTAACGATTTCCATTAACAATAAAACTTTTTTTAATCTCAAAACTATAATATTGGAAATTAATTTTAATATTAAATCAATATTTTATTAAATTTATACTGACTCATCCAATAAATTTCGCCCCCGACAAAATATGATTATCAGTGTGTATGTAATGCACACAGTGTTCTCTATTCTCACACTTGCTACATGTGGGACATCAAATCTTTAATTAATTTTAACCTCTATCTTTTAAATGGTTTTAGAAGCTTGTGTGATTTAGATTTATTGATTTAATATTTTTTATAAAAAGAGAAAATAATTTATTTTAATTAATAAAATATTTTTTTAAATAATTTTTAGTCGATTTACGTATATACCCCATAAATGAATCAAACCAAGTTTTAAGTCTACATCAATCTGGTTGTCCCATTCACCATCCTAAATATTACATCAACTGGCACACACTTATTATTATCTCATGTGAGATAAAAAAATTACTGATAGCAATAGTTTAATTAGTCAAATTTTCCATCGTTCTCCTGTCGGTGATTTAAATATAAAATAGTTTATATGTTCGAACTTACCAATCACTTGATCTAATTGCAAAATTTTAACCAAAATATTTTATATCTTTAATTTGTCAATACATCTTAATTAGCAATGTTGAAGTGGTTGGATAATTGATGTTCAACGTTTGAATTATATTATATAAACATTTATATGTTTATAAATTTTTATTTTATATAAATTCTTATCTTGGTATTTTCATTTCTAATCGATAAACATTTTAATTTATTAATTTTTTATTGATATAATATGATAATGTCAAGGGTACATAGGAAAAATAAATAAAAATTTAAAGTTTTTTATTATCTATTTTTCACTCTTGATTCATAATTTAAACCATCTTTAAAATTTAAGGTAAATTACACCGTTTCTCACTAAATATTACTCTCTCTTATTTTACTTACCGTACTTTCAATTTTTCTATTTTGCTCACTGAACTTTACAAATTAATCGTTTTGCTCACTATGCCGCTAACTTTCTAACGATATGATGATGTGTCATTTTTTAAATTATTTAATCGTCAATTACACTTTTCCTTACTGAAGTTTACTCTCTCTCTTATTTTGCTCACCCAACTATAAAATAAAAACAGAAGGTGGTCGGATGCCACCGCCAGTCAGTGTTGACCGTCGTTAATGGTGGTCGTTCGATCTTAAAATTCATGGATTTGTTCGTCTCGACCCCCTGAGTTTGAATCTGGTGGTTGTTTCACCAGAAAATGTCTCAAAATTCTTGAATCTCAACTGAAACATTTCGACTTCCACACTTTTAATATCCAATTCGTGGACTTCATAGCAAGTTCTGACAAAATAGAGGTTGGATTCGGACTCAAGGTGTCAAGGCAAAACGACCCATGAAATTTGGGATTGAATGGCCACCATCTACGGCGGTCGACGGTGGCTAGCGATGGCATCCAACCACTTTCTATTTTTATTTTATAGTTAGGTGAGCAAAATAGGAGAGAGAGTTAAGTTCAGTGAGGAATGGTGTAAGTTACATTTTATATTTTCAATTATTTATATTAAATAATAATAAAAATGACACGTCATCATGTCGTTTAAAAGTTAACGACAAAGTGAGCAAAAATGATTCAATCTGTAAAGTTCAGTGAGCAAAATAGAAAAATTGAAAGTAAGGTTAGCAAAATAAGAGAGTAAAATTTAACAAGGAACGGTGTAATTGGCGTCATTCTATTAAAAAGCCCCATTAATTATTTTTTGAGAAATAACCCCAAACTAAATTAGTTAGAAAAATATCCCCCCAAACTGCCCACGTAGGATCACCTCACATTATGCAAAAAGCGAGGTCAGACCTCGTGTTTTATAAAAAGTGAGTTTCATGCATTTATTATTGCCTTTATTCAAAATTAAACGAATTTATCTGAAAAGTTGATGGGTCTCGTGCCCTATAAAACATTAGGTCCATTAAACGCATTTTATAGGACACGAGGTAGCCCTAAGTGAGCAGTTTGGAGGTATTTTTCTAACTAATCTAGTTTGAGGGGTATTTCTAAAAAAATAATTAATGAGAGTTTTTAATATAGTAACGCAGTGTAATTTACCCTAAATTCAATTGTTTAATTTTTTTGCACAAAAGAAATTATTTAATTATTAAAAGTAATATTGGCAACCAATAGGTTACTAAAAGTTCTTCAAATAAGCAAAAAGGCACTACCCGACAACAATATCAAATAGTTGTTTAGTGATCAAATACACCATGAGAATGTATCCATATAGTACAATGTTTTTTATTCCTATATTTATAATAATTTTATTAAATAATTTTTTACATCGCGTGTACAATAATTTAATATTTATTAATTTTAAATTTGTGTGTTCCTTTATATCAAATCATAAAACTGGTTTACCATATATTAATCGTGATTTGATCCACACTATCATTAAATTAATAAATTAAAACGATCATTAATTGTAGATGATTAATCTGATGGAAGAAATGGAAATATCAATAAAGGAGATGGTGTCTTGAAATTAAATGAAATGCATGAGAAACGAAAAAGGAGAAGATGGAGGCAGCCTGGCAAATGAAGTCTAAGCCACGCGGTCCCTTTGCCACAAATTTCAAGCAAAGGTTAGGTGCCAATATGCAACCATTTTCGAAGCAATCAAATCCTTTGGGAAAAATTAAGTTATGTTACTACCTGTAATAGATATTAAATAGACATTAAATGATTTTTTAGATGCTAAACTTTCAAACTTACATAATAGACGTTAAATTTTAAATTTTATTATAAAATGAGCGCAACACCATTATTTATCATTAAAGAGGTGATGTGTCATGTTGCATTAAAGAAAATATCTCATTTAACGATTCAATTGTAACTAAAATTTCATTTTACCATTAATTTTAATTAAAATAAATTCTATTAGGTTCATTGAATTGAAATAAAATAGATATAAATAAGTTAAATATTAGTTTTTAGTTTCATATTACAAATATTAAATTTATACTATATAAATTACTTGGCACGTTATTAAAATTTAAATATTTTTTGATTATTTTTATTTATGTTAAAATATATTTTTCTTATAAACGTGATACTAAAATTTTTGGAAGTATTATTTTTAAATTATGTTTAAAAAAGTTAAATGTCTGAATCACATCACTTACTAAAAACTAATTTCATTTTTGGTAGTTATATTTTTTGATCTCAAAAATTATAATTGTAATACCCAAATCCGATTCTACCCAAAATTCTGAGGATTTGAATATTGCACGGAACCACCGAAGTGACTAACCATTTTTTCAAATCATTACTTATACTCATAATAAACCACCCATAAAAACCATAGTTGAAAACATAAACATTTAAGTTTTACAAAATTGAGCTACCAAAATAACACCTCACAAACATTTGAGTTTAACAAAAGAGTTACGACTCAATTATACATATGATCCATGAAATACATGCCCTCCAAAAAACTAAGACGTACTCTGAAGCTTGACTGAATATGGAATCCACAAGCTGGCAATAAGCTCCTCGAATTGGCGCTTAAGATCTTCTGACAAAAACAATTTTGAACGATGAGCTATGAGCTCAATGCCACACAAATAACTCTATTTGTAACACTCTAAATTCTGGGCTAGTAGTTTCGGGTTCACTCGAGAGGCATGTGAACTTTAGGGATTTCATAATTAAAGTTGTTGGGCCGAATGAGGGCTTAATTGAATGTGAATTGGGTCCAATTGGTCATGAAAATGGTATTTATGCATAATAGATAGATGAGAAGGGACTAATAGTGTAATTTTCCCATTTTTAAAAAGATGAGAGCTTTTATAACTTCTTTTAGCTTATTTTCTTCATTTTTATTCCTTTTCACTTCTCTTCTTCCTTTTCTTCCCCTCTAAGTGCCATAGCTAAGGGTAAGTTCCTTGAACTCTTTTAAGCTCACTTTAAGTTTCAAATTCATCCCTAATCCCTCCAACAACCTTGTTTTAAAGATTCAAGCTTTTGGTTTCTTATTTTGCTAGAGATATTGGGGGTTTAACATCTAAGTCTTGGAGGAGAGTGGTAGCTAGCGAAAACAACTTCATTTCGAGATTTTAGCATCAAGGTAGTGTATTTCTAATCTTTGTGTTGTTAAGTCTTTCATAAGCATGAAAATTTGTTAAGATTTGAATATTTGAGTATTTTAGGGTTTATGCTTGATTTAATGATTAGATGATGTTTCTTATGTAAAATATGCATTTTTATGGTACTTTATAACCCTAAATAACTTTATTAAGCTTTAGCACTTGTTTTAGGATAAACTAAAACCTTTAGAATGATTTTTGGGTGTTTCCCGAGTATAAATGAGGTAATTATGGGAACATTGTCGATACTAGATGAACTAGGATGAAGTTTAGCCAGTTTTTACATGTAGTATCGATATTGAAGATAGGAGTATCGATACTACCCCTCTGGTATCGATACTGAAGTTATATGCTATACTGGGCCACTTATCAGCAAACAGAAGTCATTTTTTGTACAAATACTCATGAGCGTATCGTTACTTGACTGTAGGGTATCGATACTACAAATAGAGTATCCATACTACAAATAGAGTATCGATACTACAAATAGAGTATCGATACTGCTCATTTTGGATGGTTAGATTCGACCTCGTTAAGGTCCATAAGAGTTAAGAATGACCCGTAATGGTGGAACTTAGTCTGTGGGCAGGTGCCTAGAAACACTCTTAGAAGTTGGTTAAGACCAAAGTAACCATATTAAGTTCAACACGTTTATGTATCTTTATTCGAGCACGTATCAAGTAATTAAGAACAATGATCGTTACAGAGGATATACTGACAAGTGATACGATAAGCAAGTCAGATTATGTAATAGAGAAACCGTGTACTACGAGAATTTCAGTGGACCGTGGACGTATAGTTGTCCCTCTAATTCAAGGGTGAATTGAGGGAATACATGATTAGAGCAACTAGAGTATCACTACCATGTAATAAACTCGAGTATGGTATTATGCTAGCAAATAATACAACAAGTTAACAGTAAAATCAGTAATTGTTGTAAAGTTATGAAACATATAGAGATTTCCTCAGACACAGAAATGACTAAAACACCTTTCAATGTTAAATGATCTAAATATACCAACTTAACATACTAGCAATATAACAGACTAATAAACCTTTACACAACGTTCTAGATGAGAGAACGAGCATGATACCAGCTAGTGAGGGAATTACCTCACTTTAGTACGTGTAGCCAAGTTAGTGAGTATGTAACCCCCTAAACCCGACATATGAGTTACAACTGAATAAGAGTAATTACACTAACCCAAGAAATAGTTTACGGATGAAAATTTGTTTATCAAACCATATTAAAACATTAACAAATGTGAATTCAGAATGAACACATGCCACAATTTAAAGAGGTTGAAAGGAAAAAATTATCCTCATATGGTATAAATTGAGACTATTCCTCCGATAGCCAAATCGATCATACATCTGGATAATTTGAAAATACAAACAAGAACAAAGTGAGCTATAAAGCTTAGTGTGTCCTTAAAATATAAATAATAATTCAAATATTTTAGGCACGATATAAGAATAATAAAGTAATCAAGTAACAAAAAAACCATATATTTATTATCAGAAAAGCATACAGAATTTACTTTAATCTTACCTCTCATCATAAATGAACAAAATGGAAAATATTATCTGTTGAAGGAAACATGAGACTTTTAAAGTGGATCCAGAGTGGAAAACAGAAATCAGAATAGGGGCATTACCCTTCGAAGAGGAACCTGAGTTAACCTCTAAGGAGGAACTAATAAGAAATCAGAAACAAAATGGTGATATTACTCTATATAGAGGATCCCAAATAAAAGCAAAACATGTATATTATTCCATACAGAACAGACCGGGGAACAAATCCACAAAACATATCGAGGAACAAATACCATACTAAATAGATCGGGGAACAAATCCTATATAGAATAGATCGGGGGACAAATCCCATACAGAATAGATTAGGAACACACCAATGCAGAATCATGACGAGAATTTTGCTTTCCGTAGAGAATCACATGTGGATATTAGAAATGTCTCACCATATATGTGTGTGTGTGTGTGTTTCATTGACCTGTTTGATATATTTAACATGTTATGTTATATGTTGTTATCTGTAAATATGTTCGTAAACTGAGTATATATGAGCTTATTTACATATAACAACATATAACATAACATGTTAAATATATCAAACAGGTCAATGAAACACACTTATAGAAGTTAATCAATATTGTCTATGTCTTATGCTTCCCGTGATCAGTAGTACCAGGTCATGCAGATCGGGAACCTAAAACGGTACTCTTTAATAAATACAGATGTTAACTAATTAAACATAAATATACTATAAAATCATTAATTTAATAGTTACGCTCAGAATGAGCGATCGAAATTAAACTGAGTAAGACAAGACTCATCAGGGTCTACTGAAGAGCGATCCAGAGACACGAGGGTAGCTTCAGGAAATTAGGCCCAAAAGTGTGTTCAAAATCTCACAACTTACTTAACATAATTAGGACCTAAAATGAAAAATGATGCAAAAACAGGATTTTCAGGTCAGAATTTGGCAAAACGGATTGTAAAATTGGACTCAAGACATCGAAAAACATAAAGATAAGGGTTTTCAGAAAAAGTCAACGGTCAAAGTCAACGGTCAACAGTTAAAAGTTAAAGTCAATGGTCAACAAATCGGGCTAATTAACGGGTCAGGTCACATTAGGTCAATGGGTCTGGATTGGTTCAGGGTTAAACTAGTTTAGTCAGATCAGTTCAGGGGGCCAGACCAGCAGAACAAAGCCCACTTGCGCACAACGAATCGTGGGGCCTCTTTCAGTGGCCATAAAAAATATGAAAAATTACAAAAAAAATATTTTAAACTATGAAAATCACTTACAAGTGTCGATTTCTTAAAAAGATCGATGGAGATGGGGTTTTTAATGAAACCTAAATCTTTTCCTCCTCCAAAAACGCTAACGCCGACGATGAACGACGAACCAAAGACACTGGACGAATGAGGTCAATGAGAGGAACTCAATGGTACTGGAGGTGTCGTACACCTCCACTCGGTTAGCGATAAATTAAAGAAAAACCAAGACAATGGGTAGTTGAGAGAGAAAGCATATAGAGAGAATAAGCGGGAATGTTTTAAAATGAAAAAGCAAAACAGAAAAGGAAGGAGAGACGGTTAACGATGATTGCCAAAACTTTTGGGTAAACTATCACACTAGTCCTCACACTTTAAAGCTCACAAAAGACCCATAAATTTTAAATATCTTACAATTTAATCCCATTTTAGGGATGTGATAACTCTATCCCCTTAAGAAAATTTCAGTCTTGAAATTGTACTTGACCGAAAAAGATGAGGGAAAGAGATCCTCACAGACTCCTGACTCTCCCAAATGGCCTTCACATGGCTATAAACATTTCGAAGCTGATGATAACTCAAGTTGATTTGTAACTATTAAAATAACAGTGAAAACACAACATATATGATCATACTAGGCCTCATACATAATCGTTTGAATATTGGTCTAGTAACTATTATTCTAGATAAACTCAGCCATCTTAGAACCCTATAATGCAACCTTTGAACGTATCTCTCAGAATATGAATAACCCATTCAAGAAGAGCATCAAACTACAAATAATAAGTTGTACTGAAGTTTTAGTCACGAACACATAACCTCAATAGAAGTCTTTTAGAACCGTGACATAAATCTCATATATCGGTTGGACATTATAGATAAGGGAACCTCACAAAGATGAACAATCTTAGAAGTAAGCAACCAAATTAGTTATCAGTAATATAACCAGTTCAAACCTGAATAGAATAAAATAAATTATCGAGATGATCGAAAAAATATGAAAAATTACATAAAATTATTTTTAAACTACGAGAAGTTACTTACAAGTGTCAGTTTCTCAAAAAGATCGATAGAGATGAAGTTTTTAATGACATTTAAATATTTTCCTTATCTGAAAACAATAACGCTGGCGAAGAATGACAAACCAAAGACATTAGATGAACGGGGTCGATAAGACAAACACAATGGTACTGGAGGTATCGTACACCTCTACTCGGTTAGTGATAAATTAAAGAAAACCAATATAATGGCTAGTTGAGAGAGAAAGTAGAGAGAGAATGAGCAGGAATGTTTCAAAATGAAAAAGCAAAACAGAAAAGGGAATGAAAAATGGGTAATGATGTTTGCCAAAACTTTTGGGTAAACTATCACACTAGTCCTCACACTTTTGAGAGATCGAAAAAGACCCAGAAATTTTAAATGCCTTATAATTTAATTCCATTTTAGGGATGTGACAGTGTAGCTAGGATACTTTAGTTGCCATAGTGGGGCATTGTCAGTAGTGTGTAGCTAGGCTACCTCAGTTGCCCTCGTGGGGCATTATTAGTTTTGTGTCCTTAGACCCTCATATATGCATATGTAATTGCATCAACACAGTATAACAAATATCCTTAGAGCTTGGCTTGACGACGGTGTGAGATCAAACCAATGCTTCAGTTGAGCGGGAATTATACTGATGCTATGTGATTATCGAGTTCCCCTCCATGTCTACCTGATTACTATGTGAGACTAAGAGATCATTCAACAATTTATTGGGAATTTTATCGATGCTATATGATTACTAGGTTCCCTCAACTAACTAATATCTGATTGCTATGTGAGACAAGATAATAGTAATGTGTCACATTCAAATAATGCACAATAGTGTGTCGTGTGTCATATTTAGAGAATGCACAGTAGTAACGGTCATTGTGGTTAGAGACCCTATAGAGGTGTACTCATGGCGAGACCCTTAGTAGAGGACTAAGGGAAGCATGAGAAACTTACTTTAGTGATAGAATAGTGAAACCTTAAGTAGATAGTACTAGATTATGATCATGGATGTACTTATGGCTTAGTACAATGTCTTTATCAAGCTTATGTTTATGAGACTAATAATGCTTCTCTAGATTAGATGTTATATTACTGGGCTTTGTAAGCTCAACATTCAAATATTTTTCGTTCGCCGGTTATTAGCTTGAGTCGTTTGAGGAGCACCGTCACAGCAGGGCTTCCAACACATTTTTTAGAGTATTGTATTGTAGCTTTAGTGGATATATGTATTAATAGGACCCTTATTGTTGTATTTAGGTTTATAACTCCGAGTTTGTATTATTTTAGTTTTAAACAATGTGTCACGGACAAAGATGTCAATTTAACCCGAATCTGACTGGTTCCGACCCGACCCGATAGGGTCAAATTTTTTTTAAAAAATATAGGTTTAAGTCGGGTCATATTTTTTAAGGGGTGATATCGGGTCGGATCGGGTTCAGGTTCGGGTAGAGGGTGAAAAAACTCCGACCTAACCTAACTCGAGGATAATAATGTAATTTTCTTAAATCACTTGTTTATATAGTACAATTGTTTATATAGTACAATAAGAAAGCTAACTACAATGTAATTGCCTAACCAATTCTCTAACTAACTCCTAACTATACAAACAACTTCTTTATTCTTAACACTCCCCCTCAAGTTGGGAAGTGAAATACATCTTTAACTCCCAACTTGGACAGAAGATACTTGTTGTGAAATGCCAAGTGCCTTTGTCAAAATATTAGCTTGTTGCTCTGCAGTTGGAACAAATTCTGTTTGAATTAAACCTTGCTTAATTTTTTCTCTTATTGAAATTTTTCTCTTATGAAATGACAATCTATCTCGATATGCTTTGTTCTTTCATGAAACACTGGATTTGCTGCAATTTACAGGGCTACTTTGCTATCACTAAAGATCTTTGCATGCTGATTATTGTTGACTCCAATCTCCTTTAACAACCCTTGTAACCAAACTAATTATGATGTTGTCACAACCATACTTCTATACTCAACTTTTGCTGAAGATCTTGCTATTGTACTTTGTTTTTTTGATTTCTATGAAACTAGTGAATCTCCTAGCTTTACAAAGAAACTTGTCACTGATTTTCTTGTCATTGGACATGTTGCCCAATCTGAATCACAACTAGACACAAACTCACATCTAATTGAAGCTTTCAACATAATTCCCAAACAAGGATTCTTTTTTATGTACCACTACTCTACGAGCTGCTTCCATGTGGTCTTTCTTTGGTTTATGCATAAATTGGCTCAAATGTTAACTGAAAAATCTATATTAAGCCTTGTATGTGTCAGGTAGAGCAACCTACCAATTAATCTCTGAAACTCTATTTTGTCAACCAAACAATCTTCACTTTTGTTTTTCTACTACAGAAAATGATCATACTCCACTATAGTAAGCTTGGTGTTCTATTCCAAGGGTTTAGCAGTAGGTCTTGCACCCCCTACTCCTCTATCTTGAATGAGCTCAAGAGCATACTTCCTCTGGTTTAAAAGTATCACTTCTTTTGTTCTTTAAATTTCCAAACCAAGAAAATATTTTAATTCACCCAAGTCTTTCATTTTGAAGCTCCTATGCAGAACCTCTATTAATTCTGAAATCATCTTTGCATCATTCCCTGTGATTAGTAAATCATCAACATAAACTAGAAGTACCATAATACTATCCCCTTGTCTCCTAGTAAAGATAGAATAATCATGTTTGCTTTGATCATAACCTGGTGAAAGAATAACTTCTATGAGTTTAGCATTCCACTATCTCGGGGCTTGTTTTAAGCCATAGAGAGACTTTTGTACTCTACACACAACATTCTCCCCCTGACTACAAAAACCTTGAGGCAACTCCATGTAAACTATAAAAATAAACAATAAATAAATAATTATGTTGTGTTATGAACCACTACCTTAAAAACGATTTCACCTTGATATGTGTAATCGTAGTAATTGGCGGTCGTTCTCCGAGATTAACATGGAAGCTTCGAATAATCATAAACCCAAAAATCAGAGTGGACAAGTAGTAGTAATGCTCCTCTTAGCACCAAAAAACAAGCTTATAGAAGCTCTTAAGAGGGAAAGATGATTTTAAATCGAGAGAAATAGAAAAGATTTTTGGATGATATGAAAAGCTCATAATGATCTACTATTTATAGGCTTGAATCGAGGTTAAAATCATCCAATTAAAATATATTATAAATTCTAATTTTAATTTTCGTAACTAATAGCTAATAATTTGCTGAATTAAATTTGCTTTAGTTGGAAATTCAATAGATAAAATAACTATTATAACAAATAATGAAATGGTTGTAAATCAGTCCTCCAAAACTGCTGATTTATAATCAAGAATTGATTTGTTGTCTATTGTCATAAACAATTGTATTTGACTTCTAAAACATCTAGATATGTTCTGTAAAATACCAATAATCAATCCTGCAAAATTTTACAGTTATTACGGCTGTAACGTTACAAAAAATAAATTCTGTAAATCACTCCAACCAGTAAGAAATACAATCAACAAATTATTAGTATTAAATACGTATAAAAAATTATTCTCATATAAAAACCATTCAAATATTTCATTTTCAGTTTTTCCAAAGGTTATTCTAAAGAAATTCTTCCAAATTTGTTATAAAAAGACAGAACGCATGCGGATGTATCAAGGGCACTTATTCTCACGACCACAACCACGATCATGAATTAAATTGAATAGACGATGACGACGTGTGAGTGCAAGGGCCTTGTCATCTATCACTCAACAAGGAAGGGAAGGGTGAGTATTATAAATACCCTTCCAAAAGGATTTTCCTTCCCAATGTGGGATTTACATGCTCTTCCAACCTTGAGCATTATCAATATTCCCCCCACTAATGCGAAAGAATTCTTTTGAGAATCAAAATAATTTTTGAGTTTTAAAAACATAGAAAAACAATAGCAAGAATAGTAGCTTAAGCACTAGTGAACATATATGGAACTAGTATATAGTGATAATGAGTAATTCTTCTCTTATATAAGTGAACCAATCTTATACTTTCTAAGGTTAGAGTGAACTCATAACACACAACTAATACATTCATCCATCGAAGTCCTCGATGTGTCTACAAAAAGTATATACATACATACACATGCATGCATACATATATATAGTGTAATATCTCAAAATTTTGGTTAGTGACCAAAACACAAAATTTGAAAGTTTAGTGGTAAAGTATAAAGTTTGGAAAAGTTTAGGGACTAAAGTGTAATTTTTAAAAATTAGGTATTCTGACCCCGTAAATGAATAGTTCACCCCAAAGAATGATGTTTCATGGGAATCATTTTTTTATTCGGAATTTGTGTTAAAAGCCATAAAGTGTTAAAGTTCGGTAAAATTCGGTAAATTGGATCGAATAAAAATTTTGAGAAATTTTGAAGGATGATAAATTAAGCTTAGAAATATTATTTTCACATTTTAAAATGATGGAAAATAATATGGATCACTAGATTTGAGAATTAATTTTCATGTTAATTTTGGACTATTTGATGAAAATGGCAAGATTGGAAATTTTTGGAAAAATGCATGTGTAAAGTTGTAATGGGCAAAAAAATTTGTTCATCTTTGATTTTGAAAGATGATAATTAACACGTGTCAAGTTATGGTTGTAATTATCAAGTTTCATTAAGGGTAAAATTATTATTTCCCATTAAATGAATTTTTAATTAATTTAAGCTTAATAAATGGCAAATGTACATGAAATTAACTAGAAATTTCATGACATTTCTTCTTCAAAATCAGCTATGGACATGAGCTTCACAAGTATGGAGGGAAAAAATTTTATTTTTCATTTTCAAGGAATTTCCTTAGGTTTTTGGATTAAAGCGTGAAATAGAAAATTGTTCTATTCGAAATGCTCTATCATTTGGTACCATTTATGCATGCTAAACATGCTTGAAATCACAAGTTCATGAGTATTATGAAGAATGGATATTAGGGTTTTTTATGAATGGATGGATTTTGATGTTGTTGATGTTGTAGAGTTGTTTTCAAGCTAGGATGATGATTAAAACCACTTTAAATTGGATAAAATAGCATTCGACCATACTAAGGGTTTTGAGAAATTTGTAATTTGGTTAAATTATGTTAGGGTTTTGATTGTAGAAGCTTTAAAATGTTGTTCAGAGGTTTAATTCATTCTTGAATCAAAATAAAAAATCATGGATTTGGAAACCCTAAGAATTCAACCTACATGAAGAAATGAGGGAAAATTACGAAAATTTCCCTAAGTATAGAAATGATATTTGGAAGGTTCTACAAACTTAGAATGTTGTTTGGACCAATTTATAAATTTACACAAGTTTAGGGGACCTATTCACAATTTTTGAAAATTAAGGGGTTGATGTGCATTTATTAAATAGATAAAGTACTATTTTGGAATCTAATGTTAGAATGTTGAATTTGATGTTAGATTCTAGAATTCTTAAAGAATTCATAATTAGTGGTTAAAATGTAAAGTTGAAAATGATATGTGATGTTTGGATGAATTTAGATAAAAAGGGACTTGAATGATCAACATGAAGTGTTAAGGTCAACATTTACGTTGTGGCATGGAATTAGTAACTGGTGAGCATCGAAATATTTTTAGGAATTTATTTTCTAATGTGTGCTTATGTAGTAAGATTCTAACATGTGGTTTGAATTGTATATGTTTTGTAATTATGCTCATTTAGATTGTGTGCTTGAATTCAAGATCAAATAATATTAAAGCTAAGGAGAAGTTTAAGGATGAATGTGAATTTCTAAGGAAGGTTTGCAAGCTAAGGATACCAGGTGAGTGCATATTTAATTTGTATTTATGTTATCGTGCAAACATTGGCTGCGCTGAGCCAATGACGGGGTTACTATAGTAAGAAGGACTCCTAAATGTTATATGATTTTTTATTCGTGTATAAATATTCATTCGGCATGCTAATAGAAATTAGTTAACAAACTAAGGATGCAAATTAGTGAAATATGCCTAATTTGTGATCTAAACAGTAAGTTTAGAAAATCACCATAAATTCTAAAGAAATGAATAGAGGATGATTTTTATACCATTGGATTTGTATATCAGTCTAGTTTTTCTTTTAAAAGAAACGGCTACTGATTTTGAAGTGTATAAAAAATATATGATTTTTTAATCGAGGATAGATCAGAAAATAGGGCCGTAGATTCAACTCAAAACATCTTCTGTAAGTCAGCTTTGAAAATTCACTATAAATTGTAAAAACATTGAACTAGAAGAAGTGCTTTATATGGTTAGATTTGTATTCGAGTCTACTTTTTAATGGTATAAACGGAATAATTTTTAAGTTGTAGGTTAATTCAAATTAATATTTCTTTGAAAGTATTGCAAACTATCAGAATATGAAATTATGATAAATTTCGTGATCAAAGCAAATCGAAAGCAAATGATCAAGCTTAAAGCTTAGTCAGGCTTATATTTTGACTTGTATATAAAGTTTCAAAGTGAGTACAATGCATGCATAACAAGAAATATGGATGTTTTATACATCATTAGGAAGACTTGCGATGAGTCTACCTAGTTTATCTTGTCATGAAATGTATGTCATTTATAACATATTTGACATGTTCTAAATATGTCAAAAGTTGAATGTAAAATGCATTGATCAATACTTTATATATGATGTTATTCTATGGATGTTATTTTGGGTATGAACTACTCAAATGCTAAATTATAATGATATACATTGCCATAGATGGAATAAAAATAGACTATATGCCCAAGTATGTTATTGATGAACAATGGTATAGTTAACATGCCATAGAGTCCAACAGCAAGCTGCAAATTTGGTTTAGCAGTACAGTGTATATAAAGGACACTTAATGCGTATGATGGGCATGACCTTATATGTATTACCACTATAGTGTATAAAGGACACTTGGTGCATATGGTGGGCACAACCTTATGTGTATTAACACTTCAGTGCATATTTGACTCGTATACCCAGGGTTTTCATAGGCTTATATTTGGGCTATGGTTTACTGGTTTATAAATGATAAACATGTAAATAAACTTATGAGCTTTTGGAATGAATGGCGATTATATTGGTAAGAAATTTTATATGTGGTTTATATCATGTTAATATATGGTAACATGGTTGAAATACATGTAAAGTGATCATAATGCATTGAGTAATATTATTTATTTATTTTTTTGTGTTGTATTACATTGACTATTATTAAGATTGCCCCAGTAAGTGTATACTTAGCGTGTAACACTTTTCACGCGTACGTAAAAGAAAGCGAGAGGAGTAATGAGCTGAGCTTGACATCAATTACCAATGAATATTTATAGATAACAATAATGACATTCTATTGTGTTCTAAATTTTCTAGCTGGCATGTATACGAGTAATAAATGTTTGAAAATTATAAATATGGTTAGTATTAAATATAATTAATCGTATGAAATAATATTATTTTATTAATAATTAATTATTATTAAATGTATTTTAAATTAGACAATTTTATTTATAATATGAAAAATAATAGAACTGCCTAATTGGTGCCTGAAACCGAATTTGAAATAGAAGTCAAAATATTATTATATTTTGATTTTATATGATAAATTATTTTATAATAAATGTTAATTTGGGAATTTTTAAAAGAAACAAAATTTTACCCACTTTGGTTAAGAAATGTTTTGAATACTTAGTGTGATATCTTTAACTCGTAACGGTACACTATACGAGTTAAGGGTGTTATATATAGCCCTCTCTACTCATGATTATATTAAGTGTAATAGAGAAATGGCCCAACATTTTTCATAGAAGGTGGCTAATCCTTCTCACTTACGTAGTTTATTTCATTAGTTTATCTCAACCTAAACCATCCAAAACTAGGCCATGAAATAATTAAGAGCTTTTATAACAGCTCAACCTCAAAATAGGTATAGTAAATTTCTTCAAGTTCATATTTAAATAAACCACTTAAACTCTGAGATAAGAAATTATAAGAATAAAAATTCAACCTCATTAATTAGTGAATTCAATATATCATTTTCACTAGGAACACCCGAACTCTTGGGTTTGAATGAATTAAAAGTTTTAAGAAAACTCATCTTTTATAGAGGTAAGTTCACCTAGTCCTTCGCGATTAGGACTACCCACTCAACATTGAGCTATGAACTTATTAAGAATAGATAATCAACCAAAAGTCGGTAAATTCATCAAGTCTTTCTCACTAAGACCACCCAATAACTAGGTTGTGAATTTATTAAGAGCAATTATATGCATAATGTGCATGCACATTGTTCATCATAGGGATAAGTACGAAAAATGTGCACTATGATGCTTTCCATGGCTTCATTTGTCCACAATGAACTTAGATAACTAACTTGGGTATCCGCCATGAATTCCTCAACCAATGGGCTTTAGAATCATCTCCTCGATGAATCTAGAACCAAATTATGACTTAACCCTTCAGTAAGTGGATCAACTAGGTTCTTCTCTGACTTCATGTACTCTAAGGAGAGTACTCAGTTCCTTATTAAGTGTCTCAGTGATTTATTCCTTATGCAAATATGTCTCTTCTTACCGTTGTATGCTTGGTTTTGATCCACACATATCATTGTTTTTGAATCACATAATAAAGACACTGGAGGAGTCGGTTTTCCCATAAAGGTATTTATGCTAACAAATTTATGATCCACTCAACTTTTTGTCCAACTAAGTCAAGAGTAATAAACTCTGAATCCATGGTAAAACGAGGGATACAAGTCTATTTAGTAGACTTCCACGAGATCACTGCGTCACCTAAGGTAAAGACATACCCGCTCGTAGAGCTTACTATCAGTAACCCAATTGGCATTACATATCCTTCTAAGACTGAAGAATAGCCAAAAAAAAGTCAAGTTTCAATCCATGTTACCTTTAAGACACTTAAGTAAGTGTCTCAGTGCAATCTAGTGTTCATCACTAGGATTATGGGTATATATACTCAACCTACTCATATTATAGGTTATATCAAACTGAGTATAGTTTATTAAGAACATAAGACTCCCGATAATTTTAGCATACTCTAGTTTGGAAACACTATTTCCTTTATTTTTAAAGAGTCGTATACTAGAGTCATAAATAGTTCTAATAGGGATGACATCAAAACTGTCGATTTTTTTAACACCTTTTCAATATAGTATGTTTGATTCAAAGAAAATCCCTTTTCACTTTTGGTAACCTTAACTCTTGAGATCACATCAACCTCCCATAAATATGTTATCTCAAATTTAATAGACAATAATTTTTTTTCGTTTTGTTATTGAATTTAATGTTAGTACTCAATATCAACATGTCATTAACATACAAGCTTATGATGATGTAATTAGTTATAAACATTTTTTGAATAAGCGCATGCATCCGTTCCATTAACAATAAAACCAAAACTCAGGATGATTTTATGAAATTACTCATACCACTATTTTGGAGCTTGTTTAAGACCACAAAATGACTTTTTAAGTCTACACACTTTGGTTTTCATGTCAAGTGCTTCAAAACCTAGTGGTTCTCTATATAGATATACTCCTCTAGATCTCTATTAAAGAATATAGTCTTTATATCCATTTGATGTACGTGCAACTTATGAATGGATGCTATCGCAAGTAAGGAACGATTGTTGAGTTTTTCGTGATAAAAGAGTACGAATCAAAGAAGTTTATACCAAATTTCTTAGTAAACCCTTTGACTACTAATCTTGCCTTATATCTCCATATTGATCCATATAGTCTAAGTTTTTTTCTAAAACCCCACTTAGAATTGATTTGTTTAAATTCTCTAGGAAAATCAACCAACTCCCACGTGTGATTAGACATTATTGACTTTATTTAGTCATTTATTGCAGTTCTCTAGCAACTAGCGTCAATAGAACTTATAGTTTCATCATATGACTTTAAATCCTCATCTAATAAGAAATCCTGAGCTATAGGAACAAAATTTGAGTCTACATCACATTTCAAAATAAAAGAAGTTAGGAAATCTGAACCACATGTAATAACTATCTTTTTTCTTTTACTTATTCTAGGATCTAATTCTATTTCTAGAGTATCATCATCAAGAAAAGAAGAAGATGAGACACGATTTTTTATTTGTGTTTCAACACTTAATCTAGGTTTCTTTAAAGGAAAGTTATCTTCAAAGAACACAACATCCTTAGATTCACAAATAGAGAAGTCATGTAGATACATGAATCTTTATGTGGCACTATTTGAAGAATACCCAATAAACATTGCATTAAAGGTTTTAGGACCGATGATGGACTTCTTAAAGTCAAGCAAACCTACTTTTTCCAAACACCCCATACTTTCAGGTATTGCAAATTAGGTGCATAACCTTTCCACAACTCGTATGGGGTATAATCTAAATTCTTATGAGGTGCTCGGTTTAATTTATAATTTATTGAAAGAATGACTTCCTCCCACATGTTATCGAATAAGCCATAACTTAAAAGTAAAGAGATCATCATCTCCTTTAAGTTTTTTTTCCTCTCAGTTATGCTATTTTGTTAAGGAAAATAGGGGCAAAGGTTTCATGAATTATGACATTCTTCTCACACGCCTCTTTATGGAAATTAAATCCGTATTCACCACCTCTATTGTTTATAAGCCTTTTATTCTCCTATCAAGTTGATTTTTAACTTTTGCATTCTAAATAAGAAATATGCTCTTAACTCATATTTAGTTCTAAGGAGATATACCTTTTTATATCTTGAAAAGTCATCTACAAAGGTTATGTAATAGTCTTTATCTCTCTTACTCTTAGAGTTTCTAAAGTCGGTTACATTAGTATGAATAAGTTATAACAATTCAGTATTTCTCTTAGAAACAGTTTTGAAAGAAGGTCTAGCATGCTTGGCTTATACACAAATCTCGTGTTTGTTAAAGATATTATCATATAGATTAGGAAGTATATTCATTTTAATAAGTTTTTAAGAGAAAAAAATATTAACATGTCCTAATCTAGCATGCCATATATCGAGAGTCTTAGCAATATAAATAAAAGTGGTGGTTTTATTACTTTCATTAAACTGGGTTTCGATTATAAATAAACCTTTGTTTAAATAACCTTTCCCTATATAATCACCATTATTGGAAAAATATGAGTTTATCTGCTTCAAAACTAGTTTAATGCATGCCTTAATAGGTAACCCACTGGTAATCATATTTCTACGTAAGGCATATACATACATAACATTATTCAAAGCTAATGTTTTACTAGAGGTCAGATTTAGTAAAACTTTCCATTTGCCTAGCACTTCTGTGCTGCTAGAGTTCTCCATGTACATTTTTCACCATTCTTGACATTCTTGAACTTGGTGAACATGTCGTGTTTGGCGTAAAAATGTCAGAAGCGATAATTTCTACAACCCACTCAGCATTTCCCTTAACTAGGTTAACTTCAGAAGCCACCATTTTTATGACATCATCGACATTCTTAGTGACGTTCAGTTATGGTTTGTTCTCATTCTAGCGGTCTGACCATTGTTGGCACTAGTAAGCTTTGTCTTTGGCCCGTTCGCACACATAATAGTTGAAGGGTTTTGGTGGAGCCTTATCCTTCACAAGTTTCTTAAAGTTGATAGACTTCTAGGTTTTGACCTTCTGCTTCTGGCTGCCTAATCTTTTGGGCTTATTAAACTTGGACCCTGAGACATACCCAAATTTAACTAGATTAGACTTGTTAAACTTGACCTGATCCCGATTACTTGAACCAATTTTCTCGAACCGAAACCCGAAATATACCCGAACATGATGATCCAAATTTAACCCTAAACCTAAAAAAATGAATCGAACCAAAATTGACCCAAATTTTAGCCAAACCTAAAGTAACCCGAACCAAAAACAAGACGAATCTAAAATAAAATGAACCAAATGTAACCCAATTTTAATTTATCTAAACCCGATTTGAACTGAACATTGACCTGATTTTAACCCTATAATTGAGTTGAAATGTATAAAAAAAATACTAAAACAACTTATTAAATTGATTTGAATTTATTTAAATCAAATTATGAATTATTAATGAGTTAATAGCATCATATGTCCCTAATATATTACCCTCATTTCTAATTAGTACCTAAACTTTTAAACATTTCAATTTCATCCTTAAAGTATAACTATTAATCTAGATTAGTCCTCAAAATTTTGATCATTCATTTTCATCCCCAAACTATGATCTTAATCCTAAATTGGTCCCCAAACTTTTTGAATATTTTATCCTAAATTATTCGTTTATAGTAATCACATCTCTTTTTAATAAAATCATTAGGCAAGTAATACTATTATATGTTTGAAAAAAAAATTTAGATTAAATTATGGTTGAAATGGATTATATATTTGGATGAATTTGGGGATAAAATTGAAAGATCTAAAAGTTTAGGGACCAATTTAGAATGAGATTCATAATTTGGGATGAAATTAAAATTTTCAAAAGTTTAAGGACTAGTTTAGAATGAGAGTCATAGTTTAAGGATGAAATTGAAATATTTAAAAGTTTAAGGACAATTTGAATGAATCATAGTTCAGAGACCTATGATGCAATTCATTATTAATTTAATATTTTACTTTTAAACTACTAAAATAACTTTCCAAAATATTAAATTAATTTACAAATTCTTTTAATTCTTTTGTACAAGAAAAATATAGTTATTTAAATTTAATATAAAATAACTTATTTTTATATTACACAAATAACTTATTTTTACAAAATAAAGATATCTATTTTTAATTAAAATTTAAAATTAAAATATTATCGATGATATAATAATATAATATCATTTATAAATATATTTAGAATCATATTTATTCAAACATAAATAGTATATTATTTTTAAGTTTTATAAAAAATATTATATTTATAATTAAACATTAGGTATCTAATTTAAAATTTTAATAAATAATAAAATTTTTAATTAATTTTTTAATCAAATAGATTGTACCATAAACTTTTCAGTCCATATCAATACAAAAATATCACAAACTCTAACATATCTTATAAGTCGAGTTTGAATTAAATTATAACCAGTAAAAGATAATCGAATTTCAATGAAATTGAACACAAATGATAAGATTTTGAAAACAAAATACACATTTTTCACAAAAATATATTAATAATTATATATATTCTTAAGAAAAAATCGCCTCAGTGACCAAAAATGCCTTATAATATACGATTTTAACCAACTTTTTCCGGATTTGCCAAAATGACCAACATAATCGCAATGCGATCGCTAATTCGCAACGCGATCTCCATTATCACAAATTCGCGTTGCATTTCGCGTTGCATTTCGCGTTGCGATAGTTGGAAATCGCATTGCGATGGTCTACAGTGTCGTTGCGATTTTCCCAATTCGCAACGCGAATAAGTAAATCGCAATGCGATACTGACTATCGCAATGCGATACTTACTATCGCAATACGATACTTACTATCGCAATGCGATAATACAAAATCGCAACGAGATACTGACTTTCGCAACGCGATAATACATAATCGCAATGCGATTTTCAAAGCGCCATTAGTATCCAGGCCAAGTATTTTATTTTTAAATTCCAAACACGAATATTAATATATTGGAACACTGAACCGTCCACAGTATATCCCGTAATCGCAACTCATAACCTAAAACCTAAAATCACAACTCAGTCCCATCTCCATCTCTCACTCTCTCACCCATCTCCGACGAAATCCGTCCCCATCTCCGGCGAAATCCGTCTATCTCCATCTCTCAGAGCCACCCTCACAATCAGAAATGGAAAATCAACCAAATCAACCAACGAGGGTTAGTTTTTTTTAATTATTTTCTTTTTGAAATTTTTGCATTATTATTAGGTTTTTCATATTGAAATTGATGATAAGTTTACTGGTAATTTCAATAATATATTAACCATTTCACTTAGATTGCTTATTAAATCAACCAAGAATCGCAACGCGATTTTAGTTTCGCGTTGCGATTCTCTCGTTGCGATAGTCAAATTCGCGTTGCGATAGTCATTTTCGTGTTGCGATTTTCATTTTCAGAAACTATTCTTCTTCTGCAAATTGAAACTTGAATGAATTGCATTACTTCAACCAAAAAACAAAGACAAATAAGAAATTCACAGTGTTGCAAATTTAAGTTTGAAGAATAAACTACTACTCTTTATGTTTATTATTGTTTTTGGTATATCTTCACAGTGTAGTTTTTGGTATATCTAACTTAGTATGTTTATTGTTTTTGTAGAACTTTTATTCGGCTCAATTAACCTTAAGAAATAAAGTCAGCCTGGCCAAAACAATTGCGTCGAAGCTTTCACCTGCACAAAGAAAAATGTTTGAGGATACTTGCTTCGGGCCATGGCTGAAAGTACAACATCCCGGTGGAGATGCGATGTTGGCACACCTATTTCTTCAAACCATGACTAGGGATCTACCAGATACTATACAACGTCGTGATGAAGAGATATGGTTTGATTTTCTACCGGCGTATATGTGTTTTGGGCGGGAGGAGTTTTGCTTAATCACCGGTCTACGCTTCGGACACGATGATGTAGGTTGGTACACTAGACACATTACCCGCCCATCATGGTTATCCCGGGTTTTTCCTGAGCTTGAGAGGCCGAATCTACACGTGGAAGACCTGACGATATTATTGAATAAGAAAGATGGTTTTACTCGGATGGATGACGTCGACGTTGTCCGAGTATGCCTTCTAATTCTTTTGCATGCCGGCTTTTTAGGCAGAGAGGCCAGACAACCTATTCCAAATGATCTAATCAAATTGGTAGAAGACCTAAATGCGTGGAACCTGTTTCCGTGGGGATCGTATTTATGGAAAGCTACATGGAATAAGTTATCGTCTGCCTTGGATGATCGAAAAAGTTTGCATGGCGATGGTTCCAAATACACTTTGACAGGCTTTATTTGGGCCTTTAAGGTAAGAATTTTTATATAATGTTTCCAAAATTATAAATAATTATTTAACAATTACTAATGTTTGTTATTATATTGTTTGTAGATTTGGATATTTGAGGCCTTTCCCGCCATGAAGACATATGCAATAAAAACTTCAAATAATATTCCCAGGGCTATTTCCTGGAAGAGGAAACGGACCTTGCAATGGGAAGATTTACTACGGTATACGAAAATAAATAATGTAAGTTAACATAAATACTACCATATGTTTATAAACAAGTTATTACTAGTACACGTTTAACTTTGTTTGAGCTTTTATATTGTTAGGAGGCCAACACTCCTCTACAGAGGCTGACACCCACAGAAGCTGAGCTTGCCACTGATTGGTGGCAAGCTAGTAAGCGTTTTTTTGATGGAACGGTTGATGAGCAGCCTACACTTCGGGAGCCATCACCTCGCCCAGAGCTATCACCTCACCCAGAGCCATCATCTGATCGACCCGGCTATACACCTCCACAACGACAGCCATCACCTATTCTGTCACATCATCGAGCCTCTTCTCCACCATCACCGCAAGATAGGCGACCGGCAAAGATACCACGACGTTTATTTCCCTGTTCTCCACCTCCACCTCAACGGGATGAGTTAGGGGAGTTACGTGATGAGGTCAATACCTTGCGTGAGGAGGTCGGTACTTTACGCAAAGACGATGGTGCATGGCGTGTTGAGGTGTCTACATTACGCGGTGAGGTAGCCGCTCTACATGAGATGGTAGCATCGTTGCAGAATGAGGTTCATACTCTACGCAACGAGGTAAGTTTAAGATTTTTCATACTCGTAATTCATTCGGTTGCTGCTAATACTGCTAAACTGTTTTTGTTAGTATTTGTTTTTGGTTTTGTTTTTGTCTTTTGGTTGAAGTAATGCAATCCATTCAAGTTTCAATTTGCATAAAAAGAATAGTTTACTTTCGCAATACGAAAATGACTATCGCAACGCGGAAATGGCTATCGCAATGCGAAATGAAAATCGCAACGACAAAATCGCAATGCGAAATGAAATCGCAACGACAAAATCGCAACGCGAAATGAAAATCGCAATGCGATTTGTGTTTCGCGTTGCGATTTCATTTCGCATTGCGATTTTGTCGTTGCGATTTTTATTTCGCATTGCGATAGCCATTTCCGCGTTGCGATAGTCATTTTCGCGTTGCGATTTTAAGTTTCGTGTTGCGAAAGTAAACTATTCTTCTTCTGGAATGTTTATATATGTTGTCCTTTTAAATGTTTATATAAGTGCTTACTTCTGGAATGTTATCTGAGCATTTTGTGAATTATGATAGAATAATGACTTGGGTGAATACAATGCTAGTTTGAAACATATTTGTCTTTGTTTAATATCATGTCTGTTTATTTACTGATTTATGTATTAATTTTTTTTAGTGGCCCGATAAGGTGGATGCTTTACGTCGGGTTTTCCTTGCACGACGGAGTTCACGCATCAGACGGCGTGGATGTTCTATTACGTCTCCGTTCACCCCAATGGTGCGAAGACTCCGCAAGAAGAAGCCCGACTCACCGGTCATCCCTCAAGAGTCCCCTCCAATCGTTCAAGAGGCCCCTATCCTCCCTCAAGATTCCCCCCCCACCGTTCAAGAGGCCATTGTCATCGTTGAAGAGGTTCCTCCCACCATTCCAGATCCCGATTCACATGGGGTAATATATCGAAGTATTGAGAAACCCCCACCGGTTCCGGATATGATGGATGAGAGTTGGCTCTCATATGAGTTACCGGCTAGTACCATTCCGGTATCTGAAGTGGAGAGGAGACAACTACCGGAAACAATTGTGGATAATACCCTTTGGGCTAAGACCGCATTTGATTTTTATCTACATGAGCGGAGCCAAGGGTGTTACACTGACATCAGCAAACTCAACGATGAAATGTTTTTGTTGCTTGATCGGTCTTGGTGGGGTGTGTTATTAGGGGTTGAAGACAGTGGCTATTTTGATGGGGAGGTAAGTCTTATATTTGTCTTATATATGATTTTGATTAATTTGTTTAAAAATTAATGTAATTCACTAATATATGTATTTTTTTGTAAAACAGCATATCGATGCGTGCGTGTCACATCTACTAATAATAAGGAAGCTTAGGAAAAATAAAAAAAATTCGCTATATACAATAATGCCGGCGGCTTTTCATGCAGTTCACTTGAAGAATCAACGAGATGAATCATTTTCGTTGGGCAATGGACAAGCTAAACTTTATCCTGCATGGTGGGAGGTCGATAAGGTTAGTGTTTATTTTTTAAATTTTTTAAAGGTGTTCATAAATAAGTGTGCAAATAAATGAATTATTACTTATGATTGTAGGTGTTTATCCCTGTTTTGGAACGTCGTCACTGGCTTCTCGTCCAACTTCAGCTCCCATCCCTGAAGATAATAGTGTATGACAGCATGATCAATTACATATCACTGTCTGATTTGAGAGATATTTTCAAGGGATGGAGCTCTCATTTGGCTAAATTCTTGGATGGGATTAATTATTGGACTCATTCTGGACACAAGAAGCCAAAGAAGTTCAATGTCACAGTTGTCAGAGACGAGACCGCGCCACAGCAATCGCCGGGAGCCAGAGGGGATTGTGGTCCTCTCGTATGCCTTTGCTTGGCGCGTTTGACGACGGGAAGCACATAGTTTTTACCTCCCACCGATAGAGATAGAGCTGCAGTAGGCTTGTGATTTCGGCATTATATGGCTAGAGCAATATATTCGAGATGCTGCCTACCTGCATCCGCGTTATGAAAGTGTT
The DNA here is from genome assembly GCF_006381635.1 of Hibiscus syriacus. NCBI lineage: Eukaryota > Viridiplantae > Streptophyta > Magnoliopsida > Malvales > Malvaceae > Hibiscus > Hibiscus syriacus. The sequence goes on along the minus strand of NW_024063020.1, from coordinate 1,318,661 downwards.
CATTGTTAATTGGTAAGTCAAATGCAAGTTTTGTTAACATATATACTCCTTTTGGTTTGAAAATGTTTGGTTAAGTACCTAGAATTCAATAATTTGTTGTTTGTAGGTTTTAGATGTGTAGGAAGTCTTGTTTGAGCAAATGTTTGGTTTCTGCAGGTTAATCCTTAAGTGAGCTGCGTGAAATAGATGTACGGGGTCACAAAGTTGTTGATTCATTGATTCAATAATTGATGAAGAAATAAGAATTATTATTATTTTTTGATTGTTTAATTGATTTGTAAAAGATGATTTGTAAATATTGATTTGTTTAATTGATGTGTACATAATTCTTATTTGTGTTGAAATGTAATAGTTGATTTGTTTATTTTCAATCTGTATTATGTTGAAGGCAAAACAGACTATCGCAACACAAAACTGACTATCGCAACGAGAGAATCGTAATGCGAAATGAAAATTGCAATACGAAATGAAAATCGCAACGAGAAAATCGCAATGCGATTTTCATTTCGCATTGCGATTTTGTCGTTGCGATAGCCATTTCGCGTTGCGATAGCCATTTTCACGTTGCGATAGTCAAATGAATGTCTAATAAGTGATAACAACTGAACAGATCATAGCAATGTTCAAACTCAAGTTACTAATACATGCCTAACTGAAAATGTTAAAAGTGCACACATAAAATACAAATAATGCATGTTTTGTTAACATATATACTCCTTTTTCATTTCGCATTGCAATTCTGTCGTTGCGATTTGCATTTCGCATTGCGATGGTCAAATGATTGCCTTTCGTAACGCGATTCTGACTTTCGCAATGCGATTCTGACTTTCGCAACGAGAGATAATACAGAATCGCAATGCGAGTTTCAAAGTTTGCAACAGGTTTTAGTTTCGCAAGCCAAATTTTTTGTGTATATATCTACGCAGCAGCAACAACTCATAACCTAAATCCCTAAATCGCAACTCATTCCATCTCCATCTATCACTCTCTCCGGCGACATCCGTTCCTATATCCAACGACATCCTTCCCCATCCGACAACAGGTCTTAGTTTCGCATCTCGTTTGTTTAGTAAATTAATTTACAACCATGAAATCATCTAATGTTGATCATGTTTGGATAGATTTGTGTTTTGGAGGGTCATGGGAGAATGTTCATGGTGTTTTACAATATATGCATTTACCCATGAATCTTCAACTAAAACTGTCATTAAAGAAGTTAACTTATGAAACTCTAATGTTACGTGTTTCAAAGAAATTGAATTTAGAGCCCCTAAGTAGATTTAGGCTATCTTATCAGAGAAATGGTAAAGTTTATTTGTTAACCGACAATGAAGATGTTGAACGATTCATTGCTTACATTAATATTTCAAGTGATGATGTTACATTGTATGTTGTTGAACCTAGAAGTAGTATTGTTGGGTCAGTAGCGGGTAGTAATCAACTAAGTGGGTCTCAAAACCCACAACCTTTCTCTAATCCAAATCCAAATCAACTTTCAGCACCAAATTCCAGTTTTCGTATTGACCAATTAGACGATGATGAGCCAAGAGAAAAAATTGTGAGTACTAGTCAGTATTCAAAATTTGATCTTGGTCAATACCCGAACTTTGATATTGGTCAATACTCGGATTTTGATGATGTTTCAGAAGAAGAAACAGACCCTGCGTGTAATGATTTTGATATTGGTCAATACCCGAATTTTGATGATGAAACACCCATTGCCGAGGAAGATGTTGTTGATGATAATGAGGAGGAAGTTACGACTGTGAATGAACATGTTGAACATCCATTCTGTAATTCATATAATCCTGAAGAAGAAAAAGAAGAAAAAGTCCCCGAAGAAAAGAAAATGCCACGGGAGTATAACTGGAATATGCCAGAATTACTTCAGCTACCGGAAGAAGAGTTGGCAAAGAAAGCAGTTGATTGTTACACAAAAGTTATTCGTATCAAGAAAGATGATTGTTTTGATACAAAGGAAGACTTGAAGATAGCTTTGTATACGAAATGTGTGGAAGATGGCTATCAACTAAAAGTTAACAAATCAAGCAAAGATCGTTTCGAAACAAGGTGTATGATTGACAAAAACTGTACGTGGCGTATGATTGCAAAGAGGATAAAAGATTGCGAAATGTTTCAAGTTAGGACTTTTATTGATAAACATACATGTTCAAGAACCCAAGTTTTTCCTAACCATAGACAGGCAAACAAAAAGGTGTTGGGTGGTTTTCTGGCTGAGTTAATGTTTTTGAATGGCATGGTATATCGGGGACATGAAATTATGACTGACATGAATGCTCGGTTCAAGATTAGTATATCATATTCTCAAGCTTGGAGAGCCAAATGTTATTTGAATTGTTGAGGGGGTCGCCAGAAGCATCGTTTGCCCAACTGCCGGCTTATTGTCACAATTTAAAGCTGAAAAATCCTGGGTCGGTAACTCATATCAAAAAAGATAGAGATGGACGCTTTGAGTTGCTGTTTATCGCCATTGGTGCTGCTGTTAGTAAATCAATATAATTCCGTTGACTCATTTATGTTAGTTACATGCATTTCACATTTAAATGATTATATTTCTTGTGTATATTATTTTGTAGATTCGTTCGTTTATTACTTGCATGCGCCCAGTTATTATAGTTGACGGAGCACATTTGAAAGGTCGATACCTTGGAGTAAACTTATTAGCAGTAGCCATGGATGCTAACAATGGGATATTGCCAATAGCTTACGGGGTTGGCAAATCTGAAACCTCTTATTCATGGACATGGTTTATGGGGCATCTTAGGGATTGTATAGGTCCTATTAGCAATCTGACAATCATATCCGATAGGGCAAACTCAATTGACAACGCTGTTAGAAGGTGTTTCCCAGATGGTTTTCATAGACTTTGTGGTGTTCATTTGTATAGAAATCTAAAATTAAGGTCTGCTTGTATAAAAAAGCACAAATGGACATACTGGAAGGCTGTAAAGGCTTATCGGGAAGTGGATTTCAATAAGCATATAAACTGTTTAAGACATGTTTTGCCTCAGTGTGTTCAAACACTAGAAGATGTCGAGTTTGAAAGATGGTCAAGAGTACATCAACTTGGAGCAAGATATGGTTTCATGACGTCTAATAGTGCAGAATCAATCAACGCTCTAAGTCGTCATTCCCGGAAATTACCCATTATTATGTTAATGGAGTTTTTTCGAGCCTCTATTCAACAGTGGTACTACAAGAAAAGAAACCATGCAGGTATTATTTCTTTGAATTCGTAACTTATCATATATTTTACTAAGTATTATTTATTTAAATTTACAGGAACATTGGAACATCGTGTTACACCATGGACTGAAAAAAAAGATAACGAAACGTGTTGTGAAGTCAACGTCATGGAGAGTTGAACCATGTTCAAACACTTTGTTTGAAGTACTGGATAATAACTTAAATGGGCTTGTCGATCTAAATGCAAGGACGTGTAGTTGTATGAAATGGCAAACATCTGGTTATCCGTGTGGCCATGTTATAAAAGTTGCTCTTCATCTAAACCAAGATGATTCAAGCACATACGCTATGGATTGCTATACTACAGAAGTATATCGACAGACTTATACCGAGATTGTCTACCCTATTCCACATCCTTCTGAGTGAGACATACCAGATGACTTACAAATAGTTTTGCCACCAGCCATGGACAGAAGGCTACCTGGCCGACCAAAAAGTCACGATCGTATACCGTCTAAGGGTGAAGAGAAGAAGAGATCGACATGTAGTCGGTGCAAGGAAAGTGGTCATACAAGGTTGACATGTGGATCACCAGTGCCATCACAATCATCTTTTCCTCTACCAAAATATGGATCATCATCAAAATCCAAAGCTCATATGGTGTCAAGAAAAAGGCAATCAAAATCGCAATCATCTTTAAAATCCCAATCACAACTGGCTTCACCTTTTGGGACTGTTAACTTAGGTGATTTTTAAATGCAAATGTTGTATTATGTAGATTTTATGTGTGAACTTTTAACATTTTCAGTTAGGCATGTATTAGTAACTTGAGTTTGAAAATTGCTATGATATGTTCAGTTGTTATCACTTAATAGGCAATCATCTTAATGTCTATCGCAACGCGGAAATTACTATCGCAATGCGAAATGAAAATCGCAACGAGAGAATCGCAATGCGAAATGAAAATCGCAACGCTAATTTCGCAATGCGAAATGAAAATCGCAACGAGGGAATCGCAATGCGAAATGAAAATCGCAACGCGAATTTAATTTCTCGTTGCGATTTTCATTTCGCGTTGCGATTCTCTCGTTGTGATTTTCATTTCGCATTGCGATAGTACTTTTTGCCTTCAACATAATACATATTGAAATCAACAAAATCAACCATTACATTTCAATCAATTAAACAAGCACAAATAAGAATTATGTTAACATCAATTAAACAAATCAACTTTTACAAATCACCTTTTACAAATCAATTAAACAATCAAAAAATAAGCAATAATTATTAAAGAAAATAACACTTCTACTATTGAATCAACTTTTGCAGCCATACATCATTTTCACGCAGCTCACTTCTGAGATTAACCTGCATAAACCAAACATTTGCTCAAACAACACTTTCTACACATCTAAAACCTACAAACAGCAAATTATTGAATTCTAGGTACTTAACCAAACATTTTCAAACCACAAGCCTATAAACTTTACCAATTGTTTATGGACATTTTTATAACGCGGATGCAGGTAGGCAGCGTCTCGTATATATCAATCTAGCCATATAATGTCGAAACCACAAGCCTACTACAGCTCTATCTATATCGGTGGGAGGTACATACTTTATACTTCCTGTGATCAAACGGTCCAACGCCAAGCATACGAGAGGACCACAATCCCCTCTGGGTCCTTTCGTTTGTTGTGGTGCGGTCTCGTCTCTGCTAACTGTAATATTGAGCTTCTTTGGCTTCTTGTTTCCAGAACGAGTCCAATAATTTATCGCATCCAAGAATTTAGCCAAATAAGAGCTCCATCCCTTAATAATATCTCTTAAATCAGCCAATGATATGTAATTTATCATGCTGTCATATACTATTGCCTTAAGGGATGGGATCTGAAGCTCGACGAGAAGCCAATGGTTACGTTCCAAAACAGGGATAAACACATGCAATCATAAGTAATAATTCATTCATTTGTGCACTTATTTATGAATACCTTTAAACTCAATCTAAAATAAACACTAACCTTATCGACCTCCCACCATGCAGGATAAAGTTTAGCTTGTCCATTGCCCAACGCAAATGATTCATCTCATTGATTCTTCAAGTGAACGGCGTTAAAAGACGTCGGCATAATTGTATATCGTGTATTTCTTTTATTTTCCTTAAGTTTCCTAATTATTAGAAGACGTGACACCCACGCATCGATATGTTGTTTTACAAAAAAAGACATATATTAGTAACTTACATAAATTTACAAAAAAATAATCAAATTAAAATATAAGAAAAATATAAGACTTACCCCTCCATCGAAATAGCCATTGTCTTCGACCCCTAATAATACGCCCCACCAAGACCGATCAAGCAACAAATAGATATCATCATTGAGCTTGCATATGTCAGTGAAACACCCATGGCTTCGCTCATGTAGATAAAAATCAACTGCGGTCTTAGCCCAAAGGGTGTTATCCAGAATTGTGTCCGGTAGTTGTTTCCTCTCCACTTCAGATACCGGTATGGTACTGGCCGGTAACTCATACGAGAGCCAACTTGAATCCATCATGTCCGGCAAGTCAGAGGGTTTCTCAAGAATCCTACATATGACGCCATGTGAATCGGGCTCTTGAATGGTGGGAGGGACCTCTTCAACGATGACAGTGGCCTCTTGAACGGTGGGAGGGGACTCTCGAGGAATGATAGGGGCCTCTTCAACGATAGGAGTGGACTCTTGAGGGATGACAGGCGAGTCGGGCTTCTTCTTGCGGTGTCTTCGCACTATTGGGGTATACAGAGACTTAATAGCACGTGCACGCCGTCTGATGCGTGAACTCTGTCGTGCAAGAAAAACCCGACGTAAAGCATCCACCTTATCGGTCCGCTAAATAATTAAATACAAATATCAGTAAATAAACAGACATGATATTTAAACAGTGAAAACAAAGACAATATATTTCAAACTTTCAACCAAAAGACAAAACAAAGACAAATACTAACTTCACAGTGTTAAAGAATACACAGTTTAGCAGAATTGGCAGCAACCGAATAAATTTACTTCAACCAAAAGAAAAACAAAAAGACAAATACTAACTTCACAGTGTTAATAAACAGTTTAGCAGTTTTGGCAGAAACCGAATAAATTTACTAAGCAATCTAAGTGAAATGGTTAATTTAAGTGAAATTACGAGTAAATTTATCATCAAGTTAAATATGGAAAATCTTAAACTTACCTCGTTGCGTAGAGTATGAACCTCATTCTGCAACGATACTACCATCTCACGTAGAGCGGCAACCTCACCACGTAAAGTAGACACCTCCACACGCCATGCACCATCGTTATCGAGTAGAGTACCGATCTCCTCACGCAAGGCATTGACCTCATCACGTAACTCCCTTGACTCATCCCGTGGAGGTGGAGAACAGAGAGATAGAAGTCGTGGCATCTTTACCGGTCGCCTATCATGAGGTGATGGTGGAGAAGAGGCTCGATGATGTGACGGGATAGGTGATGGCTCTCGTTGTAAAGGTGTATAGTCGGGTCGATCAGGTGATGGCTTTGGGTGAGGTAATGGCTCTCGAAGTGGAGGAAGTGGAGGCTGCTCATCATTCGTGCCATCAAGAAAACGATGACTAGCTTGCCACCAATCAGTGGCAAGCTCAACCTCCGTGGGTGTCAGTCTAATTAATGGAATGTTGGCCTCCTAAAAATATAAAAACTCAAACAAAGTTAAACGTCTACTATTAATAACTTGTTTATATATGATAGTATTTGTGTTAACATACATTATTTATTGTCGCATATGGTATTAAGTCTTCCCAATCCAACAGACGTTTCCTCTTCCAGGAAATAGCCCTGGGAATATCATTTGAAGTTTTTATTGCATATGTCTTCATGGCGGGAAAGGCCTCGAATATCCAAATCTACAAACAATATAATAACAAACATTAGTAATTGTTAAATAATTAATTATAATTTTGAAAACATTATATAGAAATTCTTACCTTAAAGGCCCAAACAAAGCCTGACAAAGTGTATTTCGACCCATCGCCCCGCAAACTTTTGCGGTCATCAAAGGCAGACGACTACTTAGTCCAGGTAGCTTTCCATATATACGAACCCCACAGAAACAGATTCCATGCATTTAGGTCCTCTACCAATAATATTAGCTCCTGAGGAATAGGTTGTCTGGCCTCTCTACCTAAAAGGCCGGCATATAAAAGTAGTAGAAGGCATACTCGGACAACATCGACGTCATTCATCCGAGTAAAACCATCTTTCTTATTAAACAATTTCTTCATGTCGTCGACGTGTAAGTTCGGCTTCTCTATTGACTCATCAGGAAAAACCCTGGATAACCATGATGGGCGGGTGATATGACGAGTGTACCGGCCTAAATCATCGTGTCCGAATCGTAGACCAGTGATTAAGCAGAACTCCTTCCGCCCAAAACAAGTATACGCCGGTGGAAAATGAAACCATATCTCTTCCTCACCACGTTGTATACTATCGGGTAGATCGCTAGTCATGGTCTGAAGCCACAAATGGGTCAAATTAGCATCTCCACCCGGATGCTGTACTCTCATCCATGGCCCAAAGCAGGTTTCTTCAAACAATTTTCTTTGTGCAGGTGAAAGCTTCGAAGCAATTGTAGTGGCTAGGCTAACTTTATTCCATAATGTCAATGAAGCCGAAAAAAATTTCTACAAAAACAATAAACATACCAAGTTAGATATACCAAAAACTACACTGTCAAGATATACCAAAAACAATAAACATAAATAGTAGTTTATTCTTGAAACTAAAATTTGCAACACTGTTTTGTCTTTTGGTTGAAATGAAAATCGCAACGAGATAATGAGAATCGCAACGTGGAAATGACTATCGCAACGAGAGAATCGCAACGCGAAATGACTATCGCGACGAGAGAATCGCAACGCGAAATAAAAATCACAACGCGAAATGAAAATCGCAACGCGAAATGAAAATCGCAATGCGATTTTGGTTTCGCGTTGCGATTCTCTCGTTGCGATAGTTATTTCCGCGTTGCGATTTTCATTCTCGAAACTATTCTTCTTCTGCATTACTTCAACCAAAAGACAAAACAAAGACAAATACTAACTTCACAGGCTAAACAGTTTAGCAGTATTGGCAGCAATCGAATGAATTTAATAAGAAATCTAAGTGAAATGATTAATCTATTATTAAAATTACCAGTAAACTTATCATCAATCTCAATATGAAAAACCTAAAATAATGCAAAATTTTCAAAAAAAAAAAAAAAACTAACCCTCGGAGGTTGATTTTCCATTTCTGAATGATTGTGAGGGATTTTTGACTGTGAATGGTTGTGAGGGATTTCGCCGGCGATGGGGACGGAAATCTTCGGAGATGGAGACGGATTTCGCCGTAGAGAGTGAGAGATGGAGATGGGACTGAGTGTTGTGATTTTGGGTTTGAGGTTATGAGTTGCGATTACTGTGGACGGTTCAGTTTCTGATTTATTAAGAAAAAATTCGTGTTTGGAATTTGAAAAAAAAATACGCGTTAATACGAATGGCGCTATGTAAATCGCGTTGCGAAAGTCAGTATCTCGTTGCGATTTTGTATTATCGCATTGCGATAGTAAGTATCGCATTGCGATAGTCAGTATCGCATTGCGATAGTCAGTATCGCATTGCGATTTTCCCAATTCGCGTTGCGATTTACTTATTCGCATTGCGAGTTGGGAAAATCGCAACGACACTGTAGACCATCGCAACGCGATTTCCAACTATCGCAACGCGAAATGCAACGCGAATTTGTGATAATGGAGATCGCGTTGCGAATTAGCGATCGTATTGCGATTTTGTTGGTCATTTTGGCAAATACGGAAAAAGTTGGTTAAAATCGTATATTATAAGGCATTTTTGGTCACTGAGGCGATTTTCTCTATTCTTAATTTGACTTATACCCATCTTAACTTGAATTGATCTGAAGATCCAGAGTTGATACAAACCGAAAATAATTGATCGGATATTGATGTGACCCGAAAGTCAATCAATTTGATTTGATCTGGCCCAAAATCTACTAATTCGATATTGACTCGACCCGATACTCGAACCGACCCCACTTTTTATGGACCTTAATAAACCCAAAATAACCCGATCAGAATCGAACCCGGCCTAACTTACTATAGACCCGAATAAAACCGAAACGCGAAATGACATGATCCAACCCGAACCTAACCTGAATTAAGTCTAAACTGAAATGACCGAACCGAAATAACCTAAATCGAACCCGATCCGAATGACCCGTTTGCCACCTCTAAATCAGATTAGCCATAAAAGAAGGACTATTAGAAGAAATCAATTTATCCTGAAGTCGGTTGACTTCCTATGTCTTCGTATGGCTCACTAGCTCCAAAATTGTAAACACCCTCTTATTGTGTTTCAGAGAGTTGGGGTAAATCTACCAGGATTGGGGCAGTTTCTCAATGAGGACATTTGCTTGTAGGACTTCGCTCATCTTCATGCCTTTGGCTAGGATGTCAAAAATCAGCTTTTGTACTCATGGATCTGATCCATGATAGCTTGTCGTCGAACATCTAGAATTTGAATCACTGGCTACGCACTTCTTTATATCAACATCATCGACTTCATATTTCTTTTCTAGCATGTCACATATAATCTTTGTGCTTCCCTCCTTAATAAACATGTCAAATAGTTTGTTCAACATGTGACTTCGGAGAAAGCCACGAACAATATTGATGTCTTTCTCGTACTTGTTGAATGATGCCTGAGTAGGGGCGATCTGAAGGACTTCTCTAGTACAAGAGTGGTAGCTTCACCACTAACAACGTTGAAGGCAGCGTCAAAGGAAAAAGTTGGTCGTGGCTGAGGCGGTGGCTTGAGCAACTCATAGCCAAGATCATGTTGCTCAAAAAATATGATTATTCGTTGGGACCAACTCCGATAATTGATCCCATTGAGTGCGTCGAGCTTTTATAGGTCAAGAATAAACTTTGACACGGGGTTTGACATTTTGCAGTAAATAAAATCATTTCTGAATTGTTGGTAAAGTTATTGCAAAATGAAACTGTTAGCACGAGTACATAATTATAAATAAAATAAACAATAAATAAATAACCATCTCATGGTATGAACCATTACCTTAGAAACGATTTTTCCTCGATGTGTGTAATCACAATAGTAGGTGGTCGTCCTCCGGGGTTAACACAGTAGCTTCGAATAATCGTACACCCAAAAATCGGAGTGGAGAGGCGGTGGTACTGCTCTCTTAGCACAGGAAAACAAGCATATAGAAGCTTTTAAGAGGGAAAGAGGATTTCAAATCGAGAGAAGTATAAAAGATTTTTGGATGAATGAAAAGCTGGAAATGATCTCTTTATAGGCTTGAATTGAGATTAAAATCGTGGAATTAAAATACAGTATAAATTCTGATTTACTATTCGTAATTAATAGCTGATAATTTGTTGAATTAAATCTGCTTTATCTAGCTAAATATGGCCACAAACCTGTCCAGATTCAATGGATAAAATAGTTGTTATAACAACTAGTAGAGCGACTGTAAATCAACCCTCCAAAACCCAGATTTATAATCAAGAATTAATTTGTTGTCTGTTGTTATAAACAACTGTATCTGACCTCCAAAACATCTATATACGTTTTGTAAAATACCCAGAAACAATCCGACATAATTTTACAGCTATTACATTAAAACGTTACAACAAATAAATTTCGTAAATCACTCCAGCCAACAGGAAATACAATCAGTGAATTATCTATATTAAATATGTATCGAAAAATGATTCGCCTATAAAACCCATTCAAATATTTCATTTCAGTTTTCCGAAGGTTATTTTAAAGAAAATCTTTCGGGTGTGATTTAAAAAGCCGAAAATGATCTTCTATCCATAGGCTTAAAATAGAGTAAAATTCTGATTTTCACAAACTTCCCAGATATGTTGAACGAATGTAAATCAACTCTGTAAAACCTTGATTTATAATCAACAATTGATTTGTTGCCTATTTTTATAAACAATTGTATCTGACCTCTAAAACGTTTAGATATGTTCTGTAAAATATCAAGAATCAATCCTACAAAATTTTACAACTGTAACGTTACATCAAATAAGTTCTGTAAATCACTCCAGCTAATAGAAAATACAATCAGCAAATTATTTGTATTAAACATGTAAATATGTATAGAAAAATTATTCGCCTATAAAAACTGTTCAAAATTTCATTTCAGTTTTTCCAAAGGTTATTTTAAAGAAATTCTTCCAGATTTATTATAAAAAGATAGAACGCGCGTACGTGTCAAAGGCAAAGTTCTTCCGGATTTGTTGTAAAAAGATAAAACACGCGTAGACATGGCAAATACTATGTATCCACAACCAGACGTATAACAACAGTGGCAACGCGTGTGTGCAAAGGCCCTATTATCCATTATCAATGAAGGCAAGGATGGGTATTATAAATACCCTTCCAAAAGGCTTTTCCTTCCCAATGTGGGATTTGCATGCTCTTCCAACCTTGAGCATTGCCAATATTAGGGACAAAAAGTGGTAATTTAAATTACCCATGAGGGTATGGTAAATTGGTAATTTAATTTGGATAAATTAATCTAAAATTAATTTAAAACTTTGTTGACTGATTCTCTAACCCCCTCCTTCAAGTCATTATTAATTATTGGCTTGAAAATAATAAAACATTAGTTGGGCTTTCATAATCGTTACATGGGCAATATATTTTGTCCAAAATTTTAAGTAGACTTATCATATTGATAAGATTAAGATTTTGAGTCATTGAATATTTATGTGTGAGTCCTATTATATATAATTATTATATGTGAATTTAATTTAGTAATGTTTATGTTTTATTATATGTAAATTTTAACTTAACTTTATTTTGTTACGATAATTATATTTATTAACTTCTTAAATATATAACCTTGTGAATAAAAATTTAAATTTTTAAAGCAGACTAATAAAATGATTCAAAACCTTCTGTATTGGTTTTTTTTCTCTGCCCTAGTTAAAGTGAATTCTAGTTGTTTCCAGATGGCAATAAAACACGTACTACTAGTCTTCACCAACTCCTCATTGATCCATACACGACCGGCTAGGGAACTGGTACAGTTTGTCAATCGCACGTGAGAACTGAAATTTAATTATTATAATATAAAGATATGATCTAATTATATAATATAATTCTAAAATTCAATTTGAAAAAAAACTCAAATTGAAATTAAAAAAATGTTTGGTAATATTTAGATGGATTTTATGTGTCTGTTTGACATTGGGTTTCAATAATTGTCATGTTTCGAATTGTTTCCATTTCGTTATCTGGTTGGCAGGCCTTCCATGTCGGCTTGTCATTGAAGATGACTTCGTGTGTGTATATATATATATATATATGAACTGAATTCAAATAATATCCTTCTTTTCCTAATCAATATCTCCTATAATCTTAGACAATATTAACGAACCATGGATCACAAGTTATATCATAAGCTATATTATATAGATTGTTTGTGTAACATCCTAACTCCGATTGGGCTTAAAGTGCTATATTGGGCTACTGAGTCAACCCCTGATTTTCAAAACATATTCGTTTTCTTTCCAAACCTATTGAATGATATCATAAATAAAACATAAATAACTATTATAAAAACATTTTATAAAACTGGAGCTCGGTGGCACATAATTTAAAACCAAAATAATATAACTCTGAGTTATAAATTTGAATACATGAGTACGGTTCTATGAATGCATATGCCTACTAAGCTATGGTACAATACTCTAAAAGAGATGCTGGAAGTCTTGCTTCGACAGTGCTCCATGAACTGCTCAAGCTCTTGACCTGCCACTGGAAAACATTTGAAGGCTAAGCTTACAAAGCCCAGCAGTATAATCGCTAATCTAGAGCATCATTAAGAATTCCATAAACAAAAGCATGTTGAAGACACGATACTAAGCAGTATGTACATGCATGATCTAGATTAAGAGCTACCTACTTAAGGCTTTATGTTCTATCACTGAAGCAGGAGTCTCACGCTTCCCTATATCCTCTGCTAAAGGCTTAGCCATGAGTACACCTCTAAAGGGTCTCTACCCTAATGATTGTATCTGCTGCACATTATATAAATGTGATATTGTTGCTCTTGTGCACTATCTGAATACAACACTAACTCTGTTGTGCATTATCTGAATGCATTGTTGACTCTGGTGTTCATTATCTAAATACAACACTGACTCTGATGTGCATTATCTGGATGCAATACTAATCTACTGTGTGTTATGTGAATTCAATACTGACTGTGTTGTGAATTATCTAAATGCAACACTGACAATACTATACAACACACAATCATCAACACACAAACTGAGGTAGGCATCATGGTACGGCTGAGGGTTCTACATCTCAGAGCTCACGCACCCCTCTAGCATACCTAAGATACCCTAGGGTGCCTAGGGTGAGATCTGGAGCTGTATCATAAATGTACACCCCACCAACTTACTTCGTTGAGTCCTGGGACATCTGCGCCCAACTGGCATCTGAAGTGCCTTGGCACTGACTGATATATACATGGGAATTCTAACAAACAAGATAATCGCCCCACTGCTAAAGTAACTCAGGTGTCCTTGTTTTTCCCCAATGTCACAAAAAGACTAGTTTTATGATACTTGTCTCTTTATATATTTTAAGCTATTACTAATTTGGTTTACTGTTATCTCGCTCGTTCTCTCATTTAGAATGTGGCGCTAGTTTATTAGTATGTTTCTACTGATAATCTTCGTTGATCTGGTTGTTCGCTACTTAAGGGCATTTAGCCATTCTCTAACTCTAGAGAAGTCTCTACGTATTTCGTGACTTCATGATGTCTAATGTGTTTGTTGTTTACTGGTTGTGATACTGGCTAACTCGATACCCGACTCGAGTTTATTTTTGGGTAGCGATACTCTATTTACTATTACTATGCTTTTCCTCAATTCTCTCTCGAATTAAAGGGATAATTGTACGTCCAACACTCTCAATCATTCCTATGGTAAACGACTTTGTTGTTTCATAATTTGATTATTCGGTCATACCGTTTGTCGGTACACCCTATACAATGATCCTTCATCCATAGATACATGCCACATGCTCAACTGAAGATACTTGGATGCATTATATAACACCCTAAATTCTAAGCTTGTAGTTTTGAGTTTACTCGAGAGGTAAGTGATCTCTATAGATTTCATGGTTTTAGTTTTTAGGTTTAATTGGGTTGGATTTCGACCCAATTAGCCATAAAAAGGGTATTTTTAAATATGAGACAAAATATGAGGACTAAAAGTGTAATTAGACCATTAAAAGAAAGAAGATGATATTTTTATTTTAAGTATGTTTTGGATGTAGGTTCCCATTTCTCATCTCTTCTTCATTTCTCATTTCCTCCTCATCCATATCTAAGGTAAATTCAAGGTAAGTGTTTGGGGTTCTTCCATACCCCCCTAAGCTTCAAAATTTGTCCATAATCTTCCTTATTTCAATCTTATGCTAAGAATCATTGTCTTCATTTTTGGTTTGAGGAAAAAGGATGGAAAATCAACAAAGTTCAAAAAGGGAAGTGCTTGCTAGCAAAATGATGTTCATTTCGGGATTCAATCATCAATGTAGTGTATTTATAATCCTTTGGAGTATTAAGTTTTCATTAATTTAGAGATTTTGCTAAGATTTGGTGATTTGAGCATTTTAGGGTTTATATTTGATTTTTCAAGCAAATCACGTTTTAGGTGTTAATAGTCCATTTTTATGATACCTTAAGACCCTAAACAACTTAATAAAGCTTCATAATAATTTTAGAAACCAAACCACGTCTTTTGGGATGGTTATTGAGTACTTTTATCCTAAATAAATTATTTCAAGGTTTGAGTATTGATACTAGGATGAACAATATCGATACTAGTTAAATTGGGGGATTGGGGATTTAGAATGGGAGTATCTATACTGCCAAGGAGAGGATCGATATTGCTATCGATACTGAGGCCCCCATTTTGTAACAGAATGCATGTTTTGTACCGATACTCATAGGGGTATCGATACTTGACCCTAGGGTATCGATATTGCAAGTATAGTACCAATGCTACTCACTTTGGATGGTTAGATTTGACCCGTTTAAGGCTTGTAAGAGCTAAGTATGACATGTCCTTTTCAATTTAAGAGATTCTAAAGAAAAGTATGATAGGATCAAATAGATTATCACTACTCAGAAATGAACCCGAGCCAGATATCGAGTTAGCCAGTTCCACAATTAATGAATAAGCCTTCGCATAACGTTCTAGATAAGAGAACGAGCGAGATAAAAACTAGTGAGAGGATAACTTCACCTTTTTGAGTCAACTATGTTAAGGTATGCCCATATTACTTTAGTTGCCCTAGTGGGGCGTTTTCAGTGCGCGAGGCACTTTAAGGGCTAACTAAGGTATGAGGTCAGAACACTCGCAAGGAGTGGGTTAGCATGTCAGTGTTATGTGGCCTGTGGCCTTAGATATGAATGGGTTGTTATGACAGTTCATTAAAGTCAGGTAAGCTTCCGATGCACGTAAAATTTTGGTTCTTACCTAATAATTCATAAAAAGACTATTTTAGGTCTTTTTACTTAAGTTATTGATTGTCTAAAAGCCATTGACATAGCATTTAAGTTGCACATAGTTGCATTTAGGAAATTACTGCATGTGGTGGACAAGTTTTTGTCGTGGCAAAGTTTATTTGATTAAACTGATGCTACTAATGAGAAGGGTTGTGCTTTGGTTGTGATGATGCAGGTGATAGGAAATGACAAATGAATAATTTATTTGTCGAGACAAATTATGTACCAGGGCCAAAGGAACTGAAGACGATGAACGTGAGTAATAATTTTTTCCGTGGCAAGTTTTATCTCGCAAGTCTGACGTAGTACGAGAAAAAATTGATGACATCGCGTGGCTAGTGTATAAGGCACCTCACGTGAACCCCTACCGCTGCTAAGGATTTGGGACCACTGCCAGCTACCATTTTATATAAAAAGAATATGAAAGAAAAGAATATGAAAATGAAATGAAAGTTTTGAAATATGTTCGAATGAAAAGAATATTGTTCATGATATTTGATGTTGATTTATATGATTTTTGATAAAATCTTGAGATGATGATTTCAGGTTTTCAAGAGGAAAAGAACTTGAATAGCTCGGTTTGAAAGTTTTAATATTTTTATTTAAATTACAATTTTATGTTATAATACTTTATGAAATTTATGTTATATATCACTTTAGCTATGTTACTGCCTCACTAAGCTTTACTTAGCAAGTGATTATTTTCATGCGTAGGTTTAGATAGAGAAAGGAAAGTGACGTGAAGAGCCTCTTGAGCATCTTTTCAGAAAATCATACCTAATATCAATATCAGTAAGACATCTTATCTTTGACTTGTTAGTAGCATGTATATTATATATGTACGTTGCTTTATCAGATTTGTTTTTAAATGGTCTGTAATGGTAAACTATGACCATTTTATTTTGGTTAGTCTAGTTATGTCTGTATTTTTGAACGAATAGTTTATATATAATTATGGGAGAACTGGTTTTCCTAATTAAGCATTGTTTAGGCATTTTTATAAAATTTATGAAACAACACTTAAATGCCTAATTGTTGCATAAAATTTTATTCATTTTTGAATGTTCAAATATTATTTTATGATTATATACAATTAATGAAATGTCTTTTAAAGTTGATAAAGAAATGTTTTAAAATGAAACAAATTTTAAGCGTTTATGATCAGTGAATGTCTGTAATGTTGATTTAACATCTTTAACTCGTATTCTGAGACGTATACGGGTTATAGGTGATCATAAAAGCTTGCCAACTTAAAATTTCAAGCTTGAATGCATTCTAAAATCTCACAATTGATAATGAAAAGGTTGTAAATGTGCTACCATGAATACTTGGTTTGCTAGGAAGGTCCTCAAATTACTCAAGAAACAACTTTCTCTTTTCCTTTGCTCTTGATCTTTACCCAACATCTTTCACTAATCAAAAGTAAGGAAAATGGATCATTAACTTAACTAGGTAGATAGACGAAGGATAAAGGCACTTCCTATCACTAGAATCCATTCTAAAGATTCTCTTAAACCTCCCAAAACCCCATTTTTGGAAGCTAAATGAAAAAACATGGAAAATGGGGCTTGAAAGGTAGTTCTTGGATTGAGGATTAATAATCTTACCTTATTTCAACCCAACTAAGCTTGAAACCTTTGAATTCTTCACTTGAAGAAGGGATGGGAAGAGAAGAAAGATGAGTGTTTGGTGAGTTTAAAGATGATTAGTAGTTCATTTGAAAATCATATTATAGGGAGGGGATTTTCATCTTTCAACTAACAAGGGGAAATTTGTTCTTTTAGACCATCAACTTTCTATTTCATAAAATACTCATCACCAAACATTAAAATTCTTGGGCCCAACCCAAGCCCACTAACACTAAACTTGATCCAACTATTTTCTAAGATCCTTCGGTTCAAACTTTGGGTCTCGAGTTGACTCAAACTACTAACCTGGAACTCGGGGCGTTACAATAATGTTCTAATAAATTTTAAAACCATTGCTAAATAAACATCCAACAAATATATATATTTAACAAATAATGGTCAACTAAATTGAAATATTAAATGTTTGGTAATATTCAGATTAATTTTAGGTAACTGTTTATTTCATTTTGACAATTGGATTGGCATAAATTTCAAGTCTCGAATTTTTTTCTTCTCGTTATCGTGTTGGTAGCACTTACATGTCTACTTGTCATTGTCACCTTCATATTGCAAACCAAACCCTAAATTCAAATAAAAAAATGTTTTGTCTTCTCTTTGGGATATGCTCATTGTTATTAATCAAGATCTTGTGTAATCTTTAACCATTTTAATCATAGATAGATCGAGAGAGTTGGTCGGATGATCGTTCTCTAAAAATTTAAATAATTTAATAATTTAAATATTTTTTATTGATAATATATTTTCGTCTCAGTAAAATTTTATAAGTTCATTCCTAATATAAAATCATAAGCACATCCTTAATTAGTTGTGATTGTTTATTTTAATAGGCTAGGTATCTCACTTTCAATTTATAATAAAATATATTGTATTTTATTATTAATTATTATCAGGGAGAAATATAGAAATTCATATTAGGGGGGTAAACTTATAAAATTTAAAGGAGAAAATTTATATAATTTATGAGGTGAAAACTAATTTTCAATAGAAAATACAAAAAAAATATCTATAATATACAAGTATTTAAAATTTTTAAGAGAACCTCTTTCAATCCACCACTGATTATTACCGTACCAACCATAATGATCCGATTTAATTAACTATGATTGTATATGTACAAATTAAGACTTGCATCAAGTTAAATAAATATATAATCTTTTTTTATTAAATTCAATCACAATCAAAATAACGAGCAAACCGAATTTTAACATATGTACATAATTATATTTTTTTAAATTATTATAATATATAAATACATTAATTGATAATAAAAAAATACTCAGACTTAAACTATAATATATATGAACAATAATCATTACCTCATCAATTAAGTAAATAAATGTATTGTTTAAATTGAAATTCAATTAAGCGCAATTTCTTTTATTAATATGCTTGAATTCGGAAATTTTAGTGAGGATAACATTATGTTTTATTATTAAGATCGCTTAATGACTTCAATTAAGCGTAATCTAATTATTCTTATTTATTGGAATTTTTATTTACTTTATTAAATTTAATTATCTAGAGGTAAGTGGATCCATTGAATTTTTGTTTGAAAACAACTGTTTACATAACCCCTATTTTTAATTGGTGAAGACTTTTCAAAGAATATATATATGAAAACTTATTTGGTACAGATATACTTTTCAGTTAGGCTTTCATAATTGATATATTTTGCCCAAAACTTTAAGAAGTCTTATCATTTTGTTAAGATTAAAATTTTTTTCACCCATCCTGAAATCGATTAGTTATTTATATTACAGACAATGGCCACCCTGGAATTTTATTTATATCTATCCCATTTAAAAAAAATTATATTATTAACATATGTGTACCCACCATAAAAATATTTCTGGATTCACCAATAAAGATATCAATACCTCTTATTTGATACCGGTATTTCACAATGTATTACTATCATTTTATACTTTGATATTTATAAGTATTAATATTTTTCCCCAAGTATCGATATCCTGCAGTAAAAATATGCATTTTGGATCTTTTGATGAACTTTTGGAGTCCATAATCAAACCTAATCATCTCGGGACTTGATACAACTTATATGAATATATTCTTTTCGACGAGTGCTCCATGAGATCGCTTCTATAACAAGTACTTGGGACTGTAAGTTTAGGCCAAAAATAAAGAAAATTGTGGAGCATTTATTTAGAAGAGACTTTTTATTACTGATAAATCCATGCATTTGTAAAATAATTGGAAAACACATACATGCTACATAAGGATTCATTTTTATTATGAAGCGGAGAGAAAGAAATAAAAACAAGTGGATCCATTGAACAATACATTGCCAAATACAAATTTGTCTACATTATTCACTTAAGACGTGGAGACCAGGCTAGGCTCCCCATTTTCATCTTACCACCCTCTATATATTTGTTCAAACCATATTTTGTTGCTTTATTTGAATCACTCTTCTCCTGCAAAATAAAATCCATTGTTTTCTTATTGAGATGTTTAAAGATCAAAACGTTCAAAACAATTTGAAATAATTCCTCTTGACGAGATGGAAAAAGAGATTTTAATGTATGTTACCTTAGAGTACGGTCAAAGTCGTAGCTTAGTAGTGGTGAGGAGGAGGTGGTGGTGAAAAGTAGACATAATGGGGTGGTGGTGGGGGTGGAGATTTGTATTTGTAGACCGGTGGGGGTGGCGGTGGTGACTTGTACTTGTATGGCTCATTGGGAGGAGGAGGAGACTTGTACTTGTAGACCGGTGGAGGTGGCGGTGGTGACTTGTACTTGTATGGCTCCTTGGGAGGGGGAGGAGGAGATTTGTACTTGTAGACATGAGGGGGTGGAGGAGACTTGTACTTGTATGGCTCCTTAGGAGGAGGGGGAGACTTGTAAACTGGAGGAGGTGGAGGCGGAGACTTATACTTGTATGGCTCCTTGGGAGGAGGTGGAGACTTGTATGATTCATTGGGAGGAGGTGGAGAATTATACTTGTATGATTCCTTGGGAGGAGGAGGTGGAGACTTGTATTTGTATGCCTCTTTGGGAGGAGGCGGTGGTGACTTGTAATGGTAGGGTGGTGGTGGGTACTTTTAGGAGGAGGTGGAGGAGAGGAATAAGTGTAATCAGCTGAGGTTTCAAAAGGAAAGCTTAGAGACACTGCTAAGACCAAGAGAGGAATAAAAAGAGAGGTCATTGAAGACCCCATTTTTCCCATGTTTACTACAAAGCTGGGTTTAATTTTGTTATGCTCTTAGCCACCCTCTTCACTTGATTTATATAGACTTTGTTTTACCTTGTAAACATAATGAAGTTAATTTAAAATTGTAAAAAGGTAAAAAAAATAAAAAAAATAAAAAAGGGAAGTTTCAACTGGTTCAGATTCATAGTTTATTTTATTGAGAGAATCTTTGAAGTTGGCAACTTGGGTTGAAGTTGGCAGCTTGAGTTGAAATTGGTAGCTAAGCAGGAATAAAGTATTAATGATGCAACTGATAAATTTAATTATTTTTTAATCAATTTAAAAGTATAATTTATTTTTAAGAATTATTTAGGTATTTATTTAATTTTTAAGATAAAATTAAGAAAATAAGAAATATTAAAATATTAAAAATTTCATATATTCAAAGAATATTAAAAAAATAAAATGTTTAAAAATTGAAAAAAAAATTATAAGATGATAAATTATAAATTACTAAAAACTTAATTTTAAAAAAATATATGAAGCAATAAAAAATTTGAACACTTCCATCAAAAATATCTTTGATTGTCTCTTATCAATCCGAGTCTACTATTACTCTTTAAATATATTTTCAGTAAAATTAAAATTACATTAATTTAATAAAGAAAACGATGCGTGGATATGTTAACTCAGCTGTCATTGATATGTGAATATAATATGTTAATTTTCATTAATGATTTAACAATTCAATTTATTCTAATGAATTCTTTTTATTTTTGATGACTAAGATAAATATGTCCTAAAAGTTTAATAATTATGTGTATAATTTATCCTAAAATTTAATGTAATATAAATATATGAATATTTCAAAATTTACATAAGTATTAAAATATCAATATTAATATAAATATAATATATTTATAATATATAAATTAACATGTTGAATTTATAATTATCAAAATCTAGAAACTTACAATAATTGTGTTATTATAAATTCACACATTCACACACACCATATCATCAACCTTATTGCTTGTACTTCAACTTTAGATTGAGGGGTGAACTCTGCTACTGCTAGCCACAAGTCCAACTAGCAAGTTTCGAGAACTCTCAACAATTAGTATAATTCACCACCTGTTTTATAACTGAAATATTTTTATTTTTGATATAATTATCAGCATTTGACTTATTCATTCATTAAACTTGCGGATGAGAATGAGTCGAGTTTTTTATAACTCGATCCAACCCGATAAAATACATCTTTCATTGAGACTAGATCTTACTCGAATTTAAGGTGAATTAATTGATCCAAAAATTGATTTGTAACACTCGAATGGGCCTAAAATACCAAATTGGGCTGCTGAGACAACCCCTAATTTTCAAAACCTGTTTCGTTTTCTT
Source organism: Hibiscus syriacus (assembly GCF_006381635.1). Taxonomy (NCBI): domain Eukaryota; kingdom Viridiplantae; phylum Streptophyta; class Magnoliopsida; order Malvales; family Malvaceae; genus Hibiscus; species Hibiscus syriacus. The sequence continues at coordinate 1,296,625 of NW_024063020.1, read as the reverse complement.
TTAAAATATGTTGAATGGCAACATAAATAAAACATAAATAATTATCATAAAAATATTTTATAAAACGGAGCTCCATGGAACATGATTTAAAACAACCAATACATCCTGAGGATTACAACTCAAATACATAAGTAAGATTCTATGAATACACTTGCCCACTAAAGTTATAATATAGTACTATGAAGGAGATGTTGGAAGTCTTGCTGCGACGATGCTCCGCAAACCCAAGCTACTCACTGCCAACAGAAAACATCAGAAGTTTGTGCTTACAAAACCCATCAGTATAATCGCTAATCTAGAGAAGCATTATGAGTTTCATAAACACAAGCATGCTAAAGATATAATGCTAAGCATTAGGTATATGCATGATCTAGATCAAGTGCTACCTACTTAAGGGTAAATTGTTCTATTGCTGAAGTAGGAGTCTCTTACTTTAATTTCCTTAATCCTCTGATAAGGGCTTTTCCATTAGTACACCTATAAAGGGTCTTTAACCCTAATAATTATAACTTCTACAAGTTATCTAAATATGACTCTAATACTCCTATGAATTATTTGAACGTAACATTGTCACATAGCATTGCTGCAATTCCCACTAAACTGTTGAATGATTCCCTGGTCCTCATATAGCCATCTGGTAGATCATGGAGGGGGAACCCAGTGTCACATAGCATCGGTACAATTCTCACTTAACTGAAGCATTGGCTCGGTCTCACATAGCCTTCAAGCCAAGCTTTAAGATATCCGATGCACTAGACTGATGCAATTATGCAAGTATGACTAAGGCCTGGAGGCCACACAACACTGACATCACTAGCCCACTCTTTGTGAGTGTTTAGGCCTCGCGCCCTAGTTAGCCTCTGAAGTGCCTCACGCACTGACAATGCCCCACTAAGGCAACTAAGATAACCTGGCTATACCCTAGCATACCTAGACTCACTAAAGTGTGGTCATCCTCTCACTAGTTGATAACTCGCTCGTTCACTTATCTAAAACGTTATGCGAATGCTTATTAGTATGTTATTGTTTCTTGTTATTAAGTTTCTCTTTTTGATCGTTCGTTACTTAAGGATGTTTTATCATCTTTTACCTCTAGCGAAGTCTCTATGTGTTTTGGGGTTTTACGATGATTTATGTGGTTGTTGTTCAATATTGTACTATTCGCTAGCCTGATGCCTAACTTGGTTCAACTATGAGTAGCGACACTCTAGTTGTTCTTATCGTGCTTCCCTTTAATACCCCTTGAATTGAAAAGACATCTTACACTTCCTAAGTTCACTGACATTCTCGAAGGCAACGCTTCACTATTATTGAATCTGACTTACTCATTGTATCGTTTGTCGATACATATCCTGCAATAATCCTCTTTCTCAACTATTCGTATGCGTGCTCAACTAAATATATTCGACATATTATGCTTAATATGGCTACATCTGTTGTAACCCACTCCTATGAGTGTTTCTAGGTATGTTTAGTCATTTATGTCCCCCATGGACTAAGTCTTACTATTACGGATATTCCTTAACTCTTACAAGCCTCAAATAGGTAAAATCTAACCATCCAAACTAAGTCATATTTATACTGTACTTGTAGTATCATAGTATGATACCTCTATGAATATCGATACTAAAATGCATTATGTTCCTGAAAAATAGGCCCAGTATCGATTCTGTCACCCTGAGTATGAATTAAAATAATTCCAATTTTGGCATGTTGATCGATAAATGATTTAAAAGTCCATTGCATGTTGCATTGAGAGTCGTAGGTACAATTGGCATGCCATTAGGTGGAGTGATACTGATTATGATATGGTACATTTGTGTACATTATGTATAGCACCATGGGTGCAGATGATATGATTGCACTTGGAGTGTACAGTCTGATTTTGATGAAAGCATTGAAGTGCTTATTGCGCACACTCGTCTAACTCACATACCTTGCATTCTCTTACATAACATTGGGCTATAGAAGTAAATGTGAAAGTTATGACAAGTATATGAAAGAAAATAACATGAAAATGAAATAAAAGTTCTAAAATATGTTCGAATAAAAAAAATATTGTTCATGATATTTGATGTTGATTTACATGATTTTTGATAAAATCGCAAGATGATGATTTTCAGGTTTTCAAGAGGAAAACAACTTGAATAGCTCGGTTTGAAATTTTTAATGTTTTTATTTAAATTACAGTTTTATGTTATAATACTTTATGAAATTTATTTTATATATCACTTTAGCTATGTTACTGCCTCACTAAGCTTTACTTAGCGAGTGATGATTTTCATGCGTAGGTTCAGATAGAGAAAGGAAAGTGAAGTGAGGAGCCTCTTGGCCTTTTCTCAGAAAATCATACCTAATATCAGGATCAGTAAGACATCTTATCTTTGACTTATTAGTAGCATGTATATTATATATGTACGTTGCTTTATCAGATTTGTTTTTAAATAGTCTGTAATAGTAAACTAGGACCATTTTATTTTGGTTAGTCTAGTTATGTATGTATTTATGAATGAATAGTTTATATATAATTATGGGAGAACTAGTTTTCCTAACTAAGCATTGTTTAGGCAGTTTTATGTAATTTATGAAACAACACTTAAATTCCTAATTACTACCTAAAATTTTATTCGTTTTGAACATTCAAATATTATTTTATGATTATATACAATTAATGAAATGGTTTTTAAAATTGATAAAGAAATGTTTTAAAATGAAACAAATTTTAAGTGTTTATGATCAGCGAATGTCTGTAATGTTGATGTAACATCTTTACCTCATATTTTGAGACGTATACGGGTTATGGGTGATCATACAAGCTTCCCAATTTTAAATTTCTAGCTTGAATGCATTCTAAAATCTCACAATTGGTATGAAAAGGTTGTAAATGTGTTACCTTGAATACCTGGTTTGCTAGGAAGGTCCTCAAATTACTCAAGGAACAACTTTCTCTTTTCCCTTTGCTCTTGAGCTTTGTCCAACTTCTTTCACTAATCAAAAGTAAGGAAAAGGGATCATTAACTTAACTAGGTAGATAGACTAAGGATAAGGACACTTCCTATTACTTGAATCCATCAAAACATTTAGAATCTAAAGAGTCTCTTAAACTTCCCAAAAAACCCATTTTTGGAAGCTAAATGAAAAACTTGGAAAATGGGGCTTGAAAGGTAGCTCTTGGATTGAGGACTAATTATCTTACCTTATTTCAACCCAACTAAGCTTCAAACCTTTGAATTCTTCACTTGAACAAGTAAGGAGAAGAGAAGAAAGATGAGGTAAAAGGCGAGTGTTTGGTGAGTTTAAAGATGATGAGTAGTTCACATGAAAATCATATTATAGGGAGGGGATTTTCAGCTTTCAACTAACAAGGGGAAATTTGCACTTTTAGACCCTCAACTTTTATTTCATAAAATACTCATCACCAACCATTAAAACTCTTGGGCCCAACCCAAGCCCACTAACACTAAACTCGATCCAACTATTTTCTAAGATCCTTCGGGTTCAAACTTTGGGTCTCGAGTTGACTCAAACTATTAACCCGAAATTTGGGGTGTCACAATAATGTTCTAATAAATTTTAAAACATTGCTAAATAAACATCCAACAAATATATACATTTAACTAATAATGGTCAACTAAATTGAAATATTAAATGTTTGGTAATATTTAGATTAATTTTAGGTACCTGTTTATTTTATTTTGACAATTGGATATGAATAAATTTCATGTCTCGAATTTTTCCTTCTCGTTATCCTGTTGGTAGCACTTACATGTCTACTTGTCATTGTCACCTTCATATTGCAAACTAAACCCTAAATTCAAATAACAAAATCTTTTGTCTTGTCTCGGGGACATGCTCATTGTTATTAATCAAGATCTTGTGTAATCTTTGACCATTTTAATCATAGATAGATCGAGAGAGTTGGTCAAATGATCGTTCTCTAAAAATTTTAATTTTTTTATATAATTTAAATATTTTTTATTGATAACATATTTTTATCTCGGTAAAATTTTATAAGTTCATCCCTAATATAAAATCATATGCATGTGATTGTTTATTTTAATAGGCTAGGTATCTCACTTTCAATTTATAATAAATAAATTTTATTATAAATTATTATCAGGGACGAATATAGAATTTCATATTACAGGGTAAACTTATAAAATTTAAAGGAGAAAATTTATATTATTTGTGGGGGTAAAAAATGATTTTCAATAGAAAATATAAACAAAATATATATAATATAAGTATTTAAAATTTTTAAGAGAACTCTTTCAATCCACCACTGATTATTACCGTACCAACCATAATGATCCGAATTTTTAATTAACTATGATTGTTTATGTACAAATTAAGACTTGGAGCAAGTTAAATAAATATATAATCTTTTTTTTTTATTAAATTCAATCGCAATCAAAATAAAGAGCAAACCGAATTTTAACATATGTACATAATTATAAATTTTTATTAATTATTATAATATATATGAAAACTTATTTGGCACAGATACACTTTTCAGTTAGGCTTTCATAATTGATATATTTTGTCCAAAACTTTAAGAAGTCTTATCATATTGTTAAGATTAAAATATGGAGTCATTGAATATTTACGTTTGAGTCTTATTATATATAATTATTACCGTCGAAACGGTCTTTTCGGGAGGGGAAAGGGAGGTCTCGTTTCGAAAATAATTCTTGAAATGATCGGTTAGTGAAAAATCGTGGTTTGAGGAGTCGTCACCAATATTTGATTAGTGTGTGATTGGACACCCAAAAATAAATTTTTCATTTTACTAAAGAATAATTTTAATTAAAATGACTAACTTGCGGTCTGCGTTACCAAAATTTGAGTTCGGGAGTCGGTTACGTGTGGGTAAGGATTAGCACCCCCACAACGCCCTAAATCGGTACCTAGTCAATTAATTAATTGTCTTTGCAATAAAATTTTCAAGTTTGAGTCTAATTTAATTTAAGATTCCCTAAAATAACATTCTTTGAAATTTGGATGAAAGAAGATAATATTTAATTATTTCTTTGAGAAGAATCGATCTCTCATAGCTTGAAACAATAGATTCTTACTCCAATCTAAATAAATAAATATTAAAATTTCATTCTAAAATTCACTGTTGATTCATCATAATAAAACCCAAAATAAATTTAAGAGTGAAAACGAAAATATCTAATTATTTCCAATCGAGAATAAATGACCTTTCGTGCATTAAAACATTCATTTATTACTCCAATTGAAAAAAAGAGATATTATTATTTCATCTTAAAATTACAAAGCGATTCGAATGAAAACGATAATATATAATGATTTTCAATTGAGAATAAATGACCTCTCGTACCTTAAAGCAATCATTTATTACTCGAATCGAAACAAAAGGATATTATTATTCTCAATATCAATTCGATTGTTACTGTTTTAAAAATTTATAGGAAAACACGTTCAAAAATAAAATAAATAAAAAAGCATACATCAAGCAAACACAATTAATTAATTATTTTATCGATATCTAATGAGAATAAGGATGTTCAATTATTTAAATATATTGAGACGATGTCTTAGATTCGTTCTAACAGTCTTTTCTCGATGAATTTAAATAAAAGAACATTATCTTTTTCTCAATCCCCGAATTTAAAAAAATGAAATGGACTCAATTCGTATCACTAAATGGGATATACTTTCATTTTAAAATTATCGAAAGTAACTTTCTAATACGTCAATACAATCACTTTACGATAATATTAAAATGATCGAATATTAATTAGGACTAAAATGAATTAAAATGCAAACAACATGAAAAAATAAAAACAAAAATAAAAGTAGGACTAAAAAATAAATAATCAAATTATCATGCAAAAATAAAAATAAAAATAAAATATACAAGGAACTAAAATGAACATTTACAATATTAAGTGCTAAAATAAAAATAAATAAAATATAGGGTTAAATCAAAATAAATTAAAATTACACGGCCGAATTAAAAATAAATAAAAACACATATTCAGATTCAAAATACAAATATACATAAATATAGCGTTATACAGAGAATATCCCTAAAACAAATATCAGGCATAAAAAGGGTAAATTACAAAAACATTCCCTACAAGGACTAACATGCAAAAACGAGCTAAAAGTATGAGGACTAAACTGAGATTAGACCAAAAATTTTAAGGCACGCGTAAAAATAGCAAAATAAGAAAATTGGTCTCTGCCAGTGACCTCTTTGCAAAAACACGACAAAGTTCGCGAGACCTAAATGCGAATTCCCCTGAAACTTTGCCTATATATACCAACTTATGTTTTTTTCCATTTTAACCAAAAATAAGAAGAAGAAAAAGGAGAGAGAGTCATTTTCTCTCTCAATTCACTTCGGTCGGCCCACTGCACGCTGCCCGGCCGCGTACACAGTGGCCGAAAATCCCAAAATGACCCAAAATATTCCCCAAACTCAAATCTACACTCCTGGACAAATATATAAGCCTAAAAATTACCTAAAAGATCCTAAACAACCCCAAATCAAGCCCCGACCCTTCGATTCTCACGCAATCCGATGACCTCCGACGAAGGCAGACCAGCTCTAGTTTCTTTAGGTAGTCTATACATGCAAATCGATTCACTTTTATTTATTTATTTATTTATTTATTTTCAAAATCAACCGAAAAATAAAAAGAAAGAAAAAATTATACCTCAAATTTATGATAATATTGCTTTGTATCCTGGAAAAATCCAAAAGGGAGCCCCAAACAAAGCTCGACTGTTCGACTTCTCACTCCCTCTGACGACCGTCGAAGATGAATCGGCTCTGGTTCGAACACCTCCTAAGGTAATAGATCTATCCTTAATCCTTCTGTTTTAGTTACATGCAAGCCTTATTTTCATTTTTTTTATTTTTTTTATTATTCGAAATCTACCTAAAAGTAAAAAACAAAACAAAAAAATATACCTTAAATCTCTGATCTTATTGCTTTTTTGGATTTTGGAAAAATCCAAAAGAGGGACCTTTTTTACATAGCTTGCTTCGGGTTTTATACCCGTTTTACATTAGGTATTAGTTCTAAAAAATTTGATTATGCTTGATCTTTGCTCTGATTTTCTGCCATGACAGGCATGGTTTGGTGGAGGCGTGGTGTTCGATTAATGGTGCAGAGGTGAGGCAGCATGGGTGTTACTACATGTGGGTCTAATGGAGCAGGGTATGAGGTTGGCAGAATTCGGGTTTGGGCTGGGTCGGTTGGGCTAGTTCGAATTCAGGTTGTAATGTAATTGGGCCAGTTCAAATCCGATTGGGCCAGGGAATATCAATTCTTAGAAGAGAGTGATATGTTCCGCTTCTTCTAAGGGAATATCAGATCTGGGGGAGTTGATCCATTGAATCGGGGCAGATTTATTCCCCTGTCACTCAGGGAATATCAAATCTTGGAAAATAGGGACTTGTTTCGCATTTTCTGAAAGAAATATCAGATATAGGGGAGCTTTATCCATTGAATCGGGGTAGACTTGTTCCACTTCTTCTAAGGGAATATCAAATCTTAGAAGAGAGGGATATGTTCGTTTCTTGTAAAAGGAATATAATATCTGGGGGAGTTGATCCATTTAATTGTGGTAGACTTGTTCCGCTTCTTCTAAGGGAATATCAGATCTTGGAAGAGAGTGATTTGTTATGCTTCTTGTAAAGGGAATATCATATCTGGGGGAGTTATACATTGAATCGGGGTAGACTTGTTCCGCTTCTTCAAAGGGAATATCAAATCTTGGAAGAGAGAGATTTGTTCTATTTCTTGTAAAGGGAATATCCGATATGCAAATTAAATATTACCAATTGTTAGTATATATTCGATAATTTGAAAGATCAAACTTGAAGATTTGGATTTCAAGATAATCTTCGAAAATCAATTTTTCTTGTGCAAATTTATCTCGCGTCTATCGAATATGGGAGTCTGCCTCCCTTAATGTGATATTTGTATTTGAGGTTTGAATTCTAGCTTCCATTTGTTGGGATTTTGATATCATGAATCTTCTTTTTTCCTTGGAAGATCTGTAAAAATTATGTGTTTTTGTGTAAAATGTGAATGCAATGTAATGCATTTTCTTTCATGCAGGTGATGTTCTCATGCATGTTCAAATGTTGATTCAATTTTCCTTTAACTCCAAAGTGGAGAACAAGGTCTTCTTCCTCTTGAGCATTGTTTTCTAGGGTTTACTCATATATCACTGTAGCAACTTGCAACTTCTGAAAATTTGCCTAATCCTCTTGTGATCTTTGTATCCTCTTTGCTTCTCATCGGCATTATAGTCTCAGAAGAAATGTATCATTTTTTGATGTGGTCTTGATGCCCCTTTCTATCTTTGGCTCAAATGCATCGTCAGAGTTATTTTTCGAGACTCTGCTATTCATTGATGTTTGACTGATTTGCTTTACAAGATAAGCTCTACTCATATTCAGGGTTTGCCCCTACACTTCAAGTTACGAGACTCACTCTCAATGTCTTCTTGGTTTGAATCTTGTAATCTCAACATGATTTGGATTTCTAGTCATGCCCCAAAGTGGACATTTTCATGGCTCCTCCCCACTTGAGTGCCAAAATTCATCCTTGATTGGTCTCACTCTTGCATTCTGCCATGAGCTGGGATATGTGCCCTTTTCAAACAAGGTGATTATTTGCTTCTTTGAAGGATCACTGCTCCAAGGATTTTTTGCATTTGAGAATGTCCTGTTTGAAAATGTTTTTCTCCTTTCTTTTATTTTAGAAATCAAAGAATGAAATAATTTTGTAAAAGATTTCCCTTTAATTTCGGATCACAATCAAATCACAAACATGAGTTTATAGAATATCAAAAGAATCAACTGCTCTTTAACATTTCAAAGTTATAGCTCTTTGACAAGTATCAAAATTAATGGGTTGACTTTCTTATTTTCTAAGGTTTCAGCCATTGAGACATCGTTATTTGTTTATACACCCGTGTAAACCTTATGGCATGCCCTTCTTTCTCGGCTTGGCATATTAAGTGGATGCAGACAAAATGAAGAAACTAGTATATTCGATTGCTAGAGTTTTTGGGACACTTCCATTTCAGTTCTCTGAAATCTTCCATTTGTTCAAGCTTTGAAGGCTCCTCTAACAAAGCTAGTGCAGAAATATCTGTCTAAAAATAAAATTCCAAGTGCTCGTGTGAAATTGACTATAACAGGTGTTCCTCGACTCCCTTAGTCCATTTTTACCGAAACTCCTTATTTAGATAAATTTGATTTAATTTATCATTATTTGGCTAGCAGAATTCAGCTTTATTGTGTGTGTGTGTATATATATTATAATTGCCTTTATCGGGCTAACTGAAGGGTTCATCTCATCACAAAGTCTTCGACTTGACAATTGCAATGGAGTAAACACCGAATTGCCAAGTACCCAAGAAATGTCATGGTTTGAATGTAATCTTTTCATAAAGCCAAGGATTTTGAGTTTCCTGTATAACCAATTACTTTAGTGGAATAGCTCAGCTTTATTTTATACATATATAATTACATTATGGGTATACGGATTCAATTTCTTAAGCATGTCAAGAAGAACTTGTTATAGTCTAGGTGTTGTTGAAAGTCAGAAAATCTCCTCCTTAGAGTTCAATTTCAAAGCAACTGACCTAAACTAGATTCACCCACTCGACCATTCCATTTGTGAAGATCATAATCATCATTGAATGTAATCAACAAAAGTAAAAACCAGTCAGCTTTGCAATCTCATGTGCAAGATGCCCCAGTTTGTCCACATCTTTACATACTTGAATGCCAAGCCCTTAATTGTCTCTTCATGAGGAGAGAATGCTAGCTTGGACCCTGTAAGAGAAGGGTATAATGTTCGGGTGTATCTTCTGGGGTAAGGTTAAGGGTCCTTGTTTTATTAGGTTTCAATCTTGTCACTTTGCCAAAGATTTATAACTCTAATCATTTAAAGAATTTTTAATTTAGTTGATACTCAAAGAATTTCAGGATTGCAAATTTGATTCAATATTCACCATCTTTAAAGTAGCATAAATTCATTTAAATGTCCTTATAAAAAGAAATATGAGAAAGTACAAAAAAGGAGTTCAAATAAGATGTTACAAATGGAAAATGCAATTGCGGTGGAGCCCGACCTTCACTTGTTCAGCCAGAATGCCATATTTTTCCAAGAATTATGGGTGTACAGTTGGATTAGGTCCTTTACCCTCACTTAATCTCCATTTCTCGATCATTTCTCTAGTCAGGACTCTCTTGTCAATAAACCTTTCTATCTCTTCCAACAATGGTGTGCACTTGTTAGTGTGATGGCCCAATGCTCCTAGATGAAAGTCGCAAGCACTATTCGGGTCATAGCCATAAGCAAATGGGCTAGTCTTTACCCTTAAAGGCCTTGGAGTGAGGTACTAACTCTTTATTAAAGGGAATTGCAAGTTGGAAATGGGCACTTGAAAAACCTTGAGGGTCGTATTTTCCCAAGACATCTTTTGCGGCCAGTCTCGGATTACCTCTCCTTTAACTTCTTTCTCATCATTTCTGACCTTGATCTCCTTTTTTAGTGTCAGAGATGTCTCGAGAGTTGGATCCTTTATCTCTGCCTCAAATACCTCGCTTTCCTTGATTTTGCTCTTTTCTCTTTTTACGCCCTCTTCTGTATGCACTTCATTTTTTTTGACCCCATCAACTCTATTCTGGGGGCTGACTCTCAACTATTTGAGTGAAACAACTAATTGTTATCATCCACCTCTATAACCCCATGAGCTAAAAGATCTCGGACTTGTCGCTTGAAGTTGCTGCAATTCTCGATGAAGTGTCTTCGGGCTCCGACATGATATTCACAAGAAACTTTCTCATTATACCAACTCGAATAAGGGGCAGCAGAGGCTTAGTCAAACGTGGAGCAATCAGCTGGGCTTGGAGCAACTTGGGATATATATGGTTGTACGAAAGCTCTTTTGACTCATTTTCTCCTTGCCATTATTATGACCATATTAAAGACCTTGTGAATGATCATTGAGATGTTGGTTTTAAAGGTTTAACTTTTGGCCAACATCTTGGGAGAGACATCAGTTTGCATATCTCCCTTCATCGATAAGTTTTGATCTTTCGGGGAGCTTAGGTTTTCCATTTTCAAAGTATAACAACCCTTCCATGATGAGGTTTTGAACTTTTAATCTCAGGATCGTACAACTTTCTGTGGAGTGGCTAAACCCTCCATAATGATAGCCGCATGAATTTTTGACACCTTGCCAATCTTGACATAAATAAGTATTAGGCCTTGGAGGAATAGGCGTTAGGAGGCCACTTTCGAAGAGAAATGGTATCCTCTTTTTTTCTTTCTGTTCTTTTTAGCCTTCTTTAGCGGCATTTAAACTTCCTCTAAGCCTCTCTTTATTGATTCAGGCTCAATTTTCGTGTTAGAAGTTTCACCCTTAACTTTTTCTTTTCCATGCATGACCTTTGTCACATTTTCTAGAATCCTACTCGATTTTTGGAGTTGACTTGGATTACCAGATTCCCTAACATGTTCTTGATCCTTTATTTTCATTGCATTGGCTGTACCACTAACATTTGGATTCCCACTCGAAATCTTCATCTTTTCTTGCATAATAAGGTTCTCTAACGATTTCTCCCCATATATTACTGTAATCATCATGATCATCAACTTGGATATATATTTCTTAGACTCAACTTGGAACTTCTTGCTTCATCAATCATTTCTTGTTGGGTCTTTAAGAGTTGCTCCTGGATTCTCTCGATCCTACTGACACGTGTTAATATTTCATTCATTGCTTTGATCTTTCTAGAGACACACTCTGGGTAACTTTAATTGGCTCTCAGAAACTCTGCCACAGTATCCTTTTATTAATATTGGTTCTTTGTCAATGAATGTGAAAAAAATGATTAAAATGTAATGTGAAAAAGTAAATACGATGTGGATGCAATGTAAATGCAATGCAAGGTGTTGATTCTGGAACGATTCCTTAGAACAACTTTTTATATTAGAAACGAAGTTCGATTACAAGGCTTAAACATATCATATATAAATTTGAGCCATCTCTCCTAATTATTGGATGTGCCCCATGTAAATCTAGAATCTTCTGAGCTTCTTCAGTCTCGGGCTCCAATCATTTGCTTACAGCATCCGCTTCATGTGATAAGTCAACCAAGTACTGAGTCACTCCTTGAGCATGTTGCGAGTCGCTAGTGATCAGATCATTCTAACGTCATTGATGTGTATACCCAGTCAGATCTGAGTCAGTCTGCAAACTGCCTCCATTTGTTAGCTGGGACTACTAGACCATCTCAGAACATCTGCATCGTTTTCTACCTCTTTTGAATCCTTTGTCCCAAATTACTATCCTTTTATATGGACATCGTTCAAGGATCAACACCATGGGATGAATAATGCATTGCAAAATGGTAACAAAATTAAACAGAAATACAAGAGAAAACTGGTTAGTAATCATAAATGAATTATTCGGATATAATTTGTCACTAAAACATACCACATGTTGTCTACCCAATCATGCTTTAGTAGATGCTACCCAAACAAGATTTTTACCCACATGCTTCGTTTAAAGACAATCTTATCCTCATGTCATCTAGTTCGCATGTTTATTCGAAAAATTAAACCTAACCGCATGATCTTTAGTTCACATACATTTATTCGAAAAAGTGAAATTAAATGACTCAAAAAGCTTTTCCTTGTGTACTCTCGTTACGGGACTCTTAAGGTTTGAGTTAGACTCTACCTAGGTTGGGGTTTTAAGTTCAGTATATGTTGGGTTCGATTCTAAAGTAATAGGTTCTCAAATTGTTCTTGTCGGTGCCCCCTTGGGCTACCGAACCCTTAATCTTAGCCTGTCATAGGCTTTTAGGGATTGAGTTCAATTCGAGAGAACACACCTCCTTATGTCCGTGCGGAGGTGAATACCATCACGAGGACCATAAGGCATGAGCTCCAGGAGCGATTCACTATCCCATGCAGAGGTGAAAACCACATGAGGGAGTAGCTTCTCACTCCTACTTAAATAGGACAAAGCGAGGTTTTATCTCATTTTATGCAAATGCAGTTGTGCAGTGTGTGAGGAAAAGCAAACAATACTGATTAGAAAACTCAAAACCTTAAACAATTATTTACTCTGAAAACATTAACAAACAGATCAGTACAACTATTTAGTGGATACTTAAATTACAAACACTTATTTAAGCTAAACAAGGGATCAAAAACCAAATTAGAGTGAACTTGTAATTTTTATTTGCGAAGACAATTACTTAATCGACTAATGGCTCGATTCTCTAAAACATGTTCCCAGCAGAGTCGCCAAGCTGTAGAAACGATCTTTTCCCGAAGGGGGAAATGGAGGTCCAGTTTCGAAAATAATTCTTGGAACGACCAGTTAGTGAAAAAAACGTAGTTCGAGGAGTCGCCACCAATTTTTGATTAGGTATGATTGGGCACCCAAAAATAAATTTGTCATTTTAATAAAATATTAATTTTAATTAAAATGAAAAACTTACGGTCTACATTACCAAAATTTGAGTTCGGGAGTCGGTTACATGTGGGGAATGATTAGCACCCTCACAACGCCCTAAATCGGTACCTAGTCGATTAATTAATTGTCTTTGCAATAAAATTTACAAGTTCGAGTCTAATTTAATTTAAGATCCCCCAAAATAACATTCTTTGAAATTTGGATGAAAGATGATAATATTTAATTATTTCCTATCGAGAAGAATCGATCTCTCATACCTTGAAGTAATTGATTCTTACTCCAATCAAATAAAGAAATATTAAAATTTCATTCTAAAATTCACTATTAATTCAACATAATAACACCCAAAATAATTTTATGAGTGAAAACGATAATATCTAATTATTTCCAATCGAAAATAAATGACCTTTCGTGCATTAAAACAATCATTTATTACTCCAATTGAAATAAAGAGATATTATTATTTCATCTTAAAATTACAAAGTGATTCGAATGAAAACGATAATATCTAATGATTTCCAATCGAGAATAAATGACATCTCGTACCTTAAAGCAGTCATTTATTACTCGAATCGAAATAAAAGGATATTACTATTCTCAATATCAATTCGATTGTTATTGTTTTGAAAATCTATTGGAAAACAAATGCAAAAATAAAATAAATAAAAAACATACATCAAGCAAACACAATTAATTAATTAATTAATTAATTTACTGATATTTAATGAAAATAAGGATGTTCAATTATTTAAATATATCGAGACGAGGTCTTAGACTCGTTCTAACAGTCTTTTCTCGATGAATTTAAATAAAAGAACATTATTTTTTCTCAATTCTCGAATTTTAAAAAATGAAATGACTCAATTTGTGTCACTAAATGGGATAGACTTTCATTTTAAAATTATAAAAAGTAATTTTCTAATACGTTAAGACTGTCACTTTACTACAATATTAAAATGATCGAATATTACTCTTAGTCAATTTATTTTGATTCGAGTCAAGGGATGCTTATGAAGCTATCATACAAAATTAAATAGGACTAAAATGAATTAAAATGCAAACAACATGCAAAAATTAAAATAAAAATAAAAGTACGACTAAAACATAAATAATCAAATTATCGTGCAAAAATAAAAATAAAATATACAAGGGACTAAAATGAACATTTACAATATTAAGTGCAAAAATAAAAATAAATAAAACATAGGGTTAAATTGAAATAAATTAAAATTACATGGCCGAATTAAAAATAAATAAAAACATATATTCATATTGAAAATACAAACATGCAGAAATATAGGGGGCTATACAGAGAATATCCCTAAAAACAAATATCAGCATAAAAGGGTAAATTACAGAAACATTCCCTACAAGGACTAACAAGAAAAACACGCTAAAAGTATGAGGACTAAACTGAGATTAGACAAAAATTTTAAGGCAGCGTAAAAATGGAAAAATAACAAATCTGGTCCCTGCCAGTGAATTCTTTACAAAAACACGACAAAGTTCGGGGGACCTAAACGTGATTTCCCCAAAACTTTGCCTATATATACCAACTTATGTTTTTTTTCATTTGAACCAAAAATACGGGAAAAAAGGAGAGAGAGAGAGTCATTTTCTCTCTCAATTCACTTCGGTCGGCCCACTACCGGTCGCCCTACACGTCGCCGTTCGGTCGCCGTACACGGTGGCCGGAAATCCCAAAATGACCCAAAATATTCCCCAAACTCATATATACACTCCTGGAAAAATATATAAGCCTAAAAATTACCTAAAAGACCCTAAACAATCCTAAATCAAGCCCGACCCTTCGATTCTCACGCACTCCAACGACCACCGACGAAGGCGGACCGGCTCTGGTTCAACTCTCCTCTTTAGCTAATCTACTCGACCCCCTCTTTATTTTTTAATACATGCAAATCGGTTCACTTTTATTTATTTATTTTCGAAATCAACCGAAAATAAAAAGAAAAAAAATATACCTCAAATTTATGATAATATTGCTTTGTGTTTGGAAAATCCAAAAGGGAGCCCCAAACAAAGCTCGATCGTTCGGCTTCTCACTCCCTCCGACGACCAGCAAAGACGAACCAGCCCTGGTTCGAACACCTCCTAAGGTAATAGATCTATCCTTATTCCCTCTATTTTAGTTACATGAAAGCCTTATTTTCATTTTTTTTATTTTTTTTATTCGAAATCTACCGAAAAATAAAAAAAAATATATGCCTTAAATCTCTTATCTTATTGCTTTTTGTATTCTGGAAAAATCCAAAAGAGGGACCTTTTTAGATAGCTTGCTTTTGGTTTTATACCCGTTTTACATTAGATATTAGTTCTAAAAAATCTGACTTTCTTGATCTTTGCTCTGATTTTCCGTCATGATAGGACATGGTGAGTTGGTGGAGGTGTGGTGTTCGATTGGTGGTGCAGAGGTGAGGCAGCATGGGTGTTGCTTCACGTGGGTCTGATGGAGCAGGGTATGGGGTTGGCATAATTCAGGTTTGGGTCGGGTCGGTTAGGCCAGTTTGAATCCGGGTTGTAATGCGACTCTGACACCTTTTATTCAAACTGTACGATTTACACTTTGATAACTGAGTTAAATCAACCTCAAATATGCATTATTCGAATCTATAAGTACGTATTAGACTTATTAATGATTCATTCATGCAATTGGGAATCATTGTATACACTATACAGGCCATAAGGACCTATTTTAACTTGCAAACAAACTTTGGGCGACAAAGTAAACATTTTTCGTATTTTAAGTCAGAGTCTAAGATATCCAGCAGCACAGCTTGGCGAAGAAGATCAATTATCCACCTGAAATCCGAATTTTCTTAAATTAGTTATTTATTTTATTGATGGTGCTCACCCAAAAATTTTTTGCACCTACCCTGAAATCTGAGTTTTCTTCGATTAGTTATTTATATTACAGACAATGCCCACCCAAAAATTTTATTTATATACATCCCATTTAAAAAATATATATATTATTAACATATGTGTGCCCACCATAAAAAATATTTATGGATTCACTACTAAAGATATCAATACCTCTTATTTAATACTGGTATTTCACAATGTATTACTATCATTTGATGAACTTTGGGAGTCCATAATCAAACCTAATCATCCCGGGACTTCATACAACTTATATGAATATATTCTTTTCAACAAGTGCTCCATGAGATCGCTTCTATAACAAGTACTTGGGACTGTAAGAGTTAAAAATATTTCGATTTAGGCCAAAAATAAAGAAAATTGTGGAGCATTTATTTAGAAAAGACTCTATTTTTATTACTGATAAATCCATGCATTTGTAAAATAATTGGAAAACACATACATGCTACATCAGGATTCATTTTTATTATGAAGCGGAGAGAAAGAAATAAAAACAAGTGGACCCATTGAACAATACATTGCCAAATACAAATTTGTCTACATTATTCACGTCAGACGTGGAGACCAGGCTAGGCTCCCGATTTTCATCTTACCACCCTCTCTATATATTTGTTCAAACCATATTTTGTTGCTTTATTTGAATCACTCTTCTCCTACAAAAGAAAATCCATTGTTTTCTTATTGAGATGTTTAAAGATCAAAACGTTCAAAACAATTTGAAATAATTCATCTTGACATGATGGAAAAAGAGATTTTAATGTATGTTACCTTAGAGTACGGTCAAAGTCGTAGCTTAGTAGTGGTGAGGAGGAGGTGGTAGTGAAAAGTAGACATAATGGGGTGGTGGTGGGGGTGGAGATTTGTACTTGTAGACCGGTGGGGGTGACTGTGGTGACTTGTATTTGTATGGCTCCTTGGGAGGAGGAGGAGGAGACTTGTACTTGTAGACATGAGGGGGTGGAGGAGGAGACTTGTACTTGTATGACTCCTTATGAGGAGGTGGAGACTTGTACTTGTAAACTGGAGGAGGTGGAGGCGGAGACTTGTACTTGTATGGCTCCTTAGGAGGAGGTGGAGACTTGTATGATTCCTTGGGAGGAGGAGGTGGAGAATTATACTTATATGATTCCTTGGGAGGAGGAGGTGGAGACTTGTATTTGTATGCCTCCTTGGGAGGAGGCCGTGGTGACTTGTAATGGTAGGGTGGTGGTTACTTCTTAGGAGGAGGTGGAGGAGAGGAATAAGTGTAATCAGCTGAGGTTTCAAAAGGCAAGCTTAGAGACAATACTAAGACCAAGAGAGGAAGAAAAAGAGAGGTCATTGAAGACCCCATTTTTCCTATGTTTACTACAAAGCTGGGTTTAGTTTTGTTATGCTCTCAAGGGCGTGGCTGAGGGGGCGCAAAGTGCGCAACCGCGCAGGACCCTCAACCACTAATAAGTTGTTGCATAAAAATAGGGCCCCAAAATCTCTTTGTATATGTTCAGGGATAGTTTTCTGCCTCATGTTTGATTCCACTACATTGTGTCATGGGGTCCATGCGCATGCTAATACTTTTCAGCCAAGTGGGTATTATAATATTTTGGAGGAATTAAGTAGGACGCATGTGGGTTTTAAAGTGAACTTGCATGTTGTGTTGGAAGGCAAATTGCATGAGGTTCAGAGTGCGCCTGCTGATGGGTATTCGATCAAGGCCTTTGATGTTGTTGTATAAAAATAATCGTCACCAAACAGATAACATAGCCATTAGAATAGGGGCTAATCGTCACTCAAACAGAATGAAACTAATCGTCACTCAAACAGAATGAAACTAATCGTCACCAATTTGTCTAATAAGTTGTTGCATAAAAATAAGTCCCCAAAATATATAATAAGCATAAAAATAGGGGTCCCGAAATAGAATATATCTATCAGTTGTTGCCATTAAGAATTATAAAAATAAGAGTCTGGAATCGAATATATCTAGAAAAATAGGGGCCCTTTATAAGAATTTGCACAGGGCCCTTGATAACGTAGCCACGTCCCTGTATGCTCTTAGCCACCCTCTTCACTTGATTTATATAGACTTTGTTTTTACCTTGTAAACATAAGGAAGTTAATTTAAAATTGTAAAAAAGTAAAATAAATAAATAAATAAAAAGTAAGGGGTTGTTTGTTTACTTCAGAATGATTAAGCGCTGAATGATTCAAATGCTGAATGATTCAGAGGCTCTGTATGAATTAGCTCTAAATGTGACATGTTTTTTTATAATGACTCTGAATCATTCAGAATATACTTCTGTGTTGAATCATTCAGAATATACTTCTGTGTTGAATCATTCAGCACTGTTTTGCTGAATCAGTCAGTACTGAATCATTCAAAGGTACGAAATAAACGCGTTGAATGCTGAACGGTTCAGTATTCAGCGTTGAATGGTTCCATTAAGAGGTAAACAAACAGCCACTAAGTTTCAACTGGTTCAGCTTCATAGTTTATATTATTGAGAGAATCTTTTAAGTTGGCAACTTGTGTTGAAGTTGGCAGCTTGAGCTGAAATTGGTAGCTAAGCAGGAATAAAGTATTAATGATGCAATTGGCTGTCTCTTTTTCCCATATGTATGGGGTAAGGGGGAGGTAAGATAGTAGGCTACCCCCAACACCAAGTTGAGAGCAATTGCTAAATTTAATTAAATTTTAAATCAATTTAAAAGTATAATTTATTTTTAAGAATTATTTAGGTATTTATTTAATTTTTAAGAATTATTTAGGTATTTATTTAATTTTTAAGATAAAATTAAGAAAATAAGAAATTTTAAAATATTAAAAACTTTCATATATTCAAAGAATATTAAACAAATGTTTAAAAATTGAAATAATAAGAAATTATACGATGATAAATTACACATTACTAAAAACTTAATTTTTAAAAATAATAAGAAGAATTAAAAAAATTAAACACTTCCATAAAAAATATCTTTGATTGCTCTTATCAATCCGAGTCTACTATTATTCTTTAAATATATTTTAAATAAAATTAAAATTACATTAATTTAATAAGGAAAACGATGGGTGGATTTTTTAACTTAGCTTTCATTGATTAGTGAATATAATATGTTAATTTTCGTTAATGATTTAACAATTCAATGATCGAAATGAAAGTTTTCTTTAATACAATTATTCTAATAAATTCTTTTTATTTTGATGACTAAGATAAATATGTCCTAAAAGTTTAATAACTATGTGTATAATTTATACTAAAATTTATTATAATATAAATATATGAATATTTCAAAATTTACATAAGTATTAAAATATCTATATTAATATAAATATAAAACATTTCTAATATATAAATTAACATGTTGAATTTATAATTATCAAAATCTAGAAACTTACAATAATTATCACCATCTGTTTTATAACTGAAATATTTTTATTTTTGATTTACTATTATTAACATTTGAGGGTTGAACTCTGCTAGCCACAAGTTCAACTAGCAAGTTTCGAGAACTCTCAACAATTAGTATAATTCACCACCTGTTTTATAACTGAAATATTTTTGTTTTTGATATAATTATCAGCATTTGACTTATTCATTCATTAAACTTAATGATGAGAATGAGTCGAGTTTTTTATAACTCAATCTAACCCGATAAAGTACATCTTTCGTTGAGACTAGATCTGACTCGAATTTAAGGTGAATTAATTGATCCAAAAATTGATTTGTAACACCCTAAATTCGAATGGGCCTAAAGTGTCACATTGGGCTGCTGAGACAACCCCTGATTTTCAAAACATATTTCGTTTTCTTTTAAAACATGTTGAATGGTATCATAAATAAAACATAAATAATTATTATAAAAATATTTTATAAAATGGAGCTCCATGGAACATAATTTAAAAAAAAACAATACATATTGAGGATTACAACTCAAATACATAAGTAAGGTTCTATGAATACACTTGCCCACTAAAGTTACAATATAGTACTCAAAAAGAGATTATGGAAGTCCTGCTGCGATGATGCTCCATGAACTGCCTAAGCTACTGACTGCCAACAGAAAATATCTGAATATGTGCTTACAAAACCCATCAGTATAATCGCTAATCTAGAGCAACATTATAAGTTTCATAAACACAAGCATGCTAAAGATATAGTACTAAGCATTAGGTATATGCATGATCTAGATCAAGTGCTACCTATTTAAGGGTAAATTGTTCTATTGCTGAAGTAGGAGTCCCACACTTCCCTTAATCCTCTGATAAGGGCTTTGCCATGAGTACACCTATAAAGGGTCTTTAACCCTAATGACTGTAACTGCTATAAGTTATATAAATTTGACTCTAATATTCCTGTGAATTATTTGAATGCAACACTGATTGTGTTGTCCATTATTTGCGTGCAAAACTGACTGCATTGTGCATTATCTGAATGAGAACTTGACTAGTATCTGGTCTCACACAGCCATCAGACACTAGTTAACTCAGGGAACCCAATGTGACATAGCATTGGTGCAATTCCCACTAAATTGTTGAATGATCCCCTGGTCCTCACATAGCCATCAGGTAGATCATGGAGGGGCAACCTGGTGTCACATAGCATCAGTACAATTCTCGCTTAACAGAAGCATTGGCTTGTTCTCACATAGCCTTCAAGCCAAACTTTAAGATATCTGATGTACTGGACTGATGCAATTATGCATGTATGACAAAGGCCCGGAGGCCACACAACACTGACATCACTAGCCCACTCTTCGTGAGTGTTCAGGCCTCGTGCCCTAGTTAGCTTCTGAAGTGCCTCACGCACTGATAATGCCCCACTAAGGCAACTAAGATAACCTGGCTATACCCTAGCATACCTAGACTCACTAAAGTGTGGTCATTCTCTCACTAGTTGATATCTCACTCGTTCTCTTATCTAGAACGTTATGTGAAGGCTTATTAGTATGTTATTGTTTCTTGTTATTAAGCTTCTCTTTTCTTATCGTTCATTACTTAAGGACGTTTTTGTCATTTTTGCCTCTAGCGAAGTCTCTATGTGTTTTAGGGTTTTACGATGATTTATGTGGTTGTTGTTCACTGTTGTACTATTCTCTAGCCCGATACCTTACTCGGGTTCAAC
The DNA here is from genome assembly GCF_006381635.1 of Hibiscus syriacus. Classification (NCBI taxonomy): domain Eukaryota; kingdom Viridiplantae; phylum Streptophyta; class Magnoliopsida; order Malvales; family Malvaceae; genus Hibiscus; species Hibiscus syriacus. The sequence continues at coordinate 1,275,128 of NW_024063020.1, read as the reverse complement.
TCTGAGTAGCGAGACTCTAGTCATTCTTATCATGTTTCCCTTCAATACCCCTTGAATTGAAAAGACATCTTATACTTTCTAAGTTCACTGACGTTCTCGAAGCCACCGCTTTCACTATTATTGAATCTGACTTACTCATTGTATCGTTTGTCGGTACATATCCTGCAACAATCCTCGTTCTCAACTATTCATATGCGTGCTCAACTGAAGATATTTTGACATACTACGCTTAGTATGCCTACATCTGTTGTAACCCACTCTTATGAGTATTTCTAGGTATGTTTGGTTATTTATGTCCCCCACGGACTAAGTCTTACTATTATGGATATTCCTTAACTCTTACAAGCCTCAAATAGGTAAAATCTAACCATCCAAACTAAGTTGTATCTATACTCTACTTGTAGTATCGATAGTATCGATACCCCTATGAATATAGATACCAAAAATGCATTATGTTTCTGAAAAATAGGCCCAATATCGATTCTGTCACCCTGAGTATGAATTAAAATAATTCTAATTTTGACATGTTGATTGATAAATGATTTAAAAGTCCATTGTATGTTGCATTGAGATTCGTAGGTACAATTGGCATGCCATGAGGTGGAGTGATACTAATTATGATCTGGTACATTTGTGTACATTATGTATAGCACCATGGGTGTAGATGATATGATTGCACTTGGAGTGTATATTTTGATTTTGATGAAATCATTGAAGTGCTTACTGTGCACACTTGTCTGGCTCACGTATCTTGCATTCTCTTACATATACATTGGGTTATAGAAGTAAATGTGAAAGTTATGACAAGTATATGAAAGAAAATAATATGAAAATGAAATGAAAGTTCTAGAATATGTTCGAATGAAAATAATATTGTTCATGATATTTGATGTTGATTTACATGATTTTTGATAAAATCGTGAGATAATGATTTTCAAGTTTTCAAGAGGAAAACAACTTGAATAGCTAGGTTTGAAAGTTTTAATTTTTTTATTTAAATTACAGTTTTATGTTATAATACTTTATGAAATTTATTTTATATATCACTTTAGCTATGTTACTGCCTCACTAAGCTTTACTTAGCACATGATGATTTTCATGCATATGTTCATATAGAGAAAGGAATGTGAAGTGAGGAGCCTCTTGAGCCTTTCTTCAGAAAATCATACCTAATATTAGTATCAGTAAGACATCTTATCTTTTCCTTGTTAGTCGCATGTATATTATATATGTACGTTTCTTTATCGGATTTGTTTCTAAATGGTCTGTAATAGTAAACTAGGACCATTTTATTTTGGTTAGTCTAGTTATGTATGTATTTATGAACGAATAGTTTATATATAATTATGGGAGAATTAGTTTTCCTAATTAAGTAATGTTTAGCCAGTTTTATCATACACTAGTTATGTATGTATTTTGAACGTTCAAGTATTATTTTATGATTATATACAATTAATGAAATGGTTTTTAAAATTGATAAAGAAATGTTTTAAAATGAAACAAATTTTAAGTGTTTATGATTAGTGAATGTCTGTAATGTTGATGTAACATCTTTAACTCATATTTTGAGACGTATACGGGTTATGGGTGATCATACAAGCTTCCCAACTTAAAATTTCTAGCTTGAATGCATTCTAAAATCTCACAATTGGTATGAAAATGGTTGTAAATGTGTTACCTTGAATACTTGGTTTGCTAGGAAGGTCCTCAAATTACTCAAGAAACAACTTTCTCTTTTCCCTTTGCTCTTGAGCTTTGCCTAACTCTTTTCCCTAATCAAAAGTAAGGAAAATGGGTCGTTAACTTAACTAGGTAGATAGACTAAGAATAAAGACACTTCCTATCACTTGAAACCATCAAAACACTTAGAATCTAAAGATTCTCTTAAACCTCCCAAAAACCCATTTTTGGAAGCTAAATGAAAAACTTGGAAAATGGGGCTTGAAAGGTAGGTCTTGGATTGAGGATTTATAATCTTAACTTATTCCAACCCAACTAAGCTTGAAACCTTTGAATTCTACACTTGAAGAAGGAAGGAGAAGAGAAGAATGATGAGGTAAAAGATGAGTGTTTGGTCAGTTTAAAGATGAGTAGTAGTTCACGTGAAAGTCATATTATAGGGAGGGGATTTTCAGCTTTCAACTAACGAAGCGAAATTATTTTAACGAACCATGCATTTGTCAATAAACAGCAGGAAATGATATGTTAGCCTTAGACCATTTTAACGAACCATGGATCACAAGTTGGTCAGATGTTTTAATTTCTTTTTTGCTCAAATAAACAATAAAATAAATAAATAAATAAATAAATAAATAAATAAACTATACGAATAATTCCTTTTGTTTTTTGTTTGATTGACTCTAACACCTTTTATTCAAACTGTACGATTGGTTGAACATGTGATGTTACACTTTGATAACTGAGTTAAATCAAACTTAATATGCATTATTCGAATCTATAAGTACGTATTAGACTTATTAATCATTCATTCATGCAATTGGGAATCATTGTATACACTATACAAGCCATAAGGACCTATTTTAACTTGCAAACAAACTTTGGGCGACAAAGTAAACATTTTTCGCGTTTTAAGTCCGAGTCTAAGATATCCAGCCGCAGAGAGCAGCTTGATGAGGAAGAGCACATGCCCACCCTGAAATTTATATTTTTTTTTATTGATGGTGTTCACTCTAAAATTTTTTGTACCCACCTTGAAATCTAATTTTTCTTCTATTAGTTACTTATATTATGGACGGGTGCATACCCTGAAATTTTATTTATATCAATTTTATATTATTAACATATGTATGCCCACCATAAAAAAAATATTTCTGGATCCACCACCGAAGATATCAATGCCTCTTATTTGATACCGGTATTTCACAATGTATTACTATCATTTTATACTTTGATATTTATAAATATCAATATTTTTTCCCAAGTATCGATATCCTCAAGGTCGGCCATGAGCATAGGCCAGGGGTGCGACCGCCTAGGGCCCCAAGCTTGGAAGGGCCCATTTTTAAAAATATTTATAAGTTTAATAATTAAAAAATATTTTTAAACATATTTTTTATTTCAAACACTCGAAAATATGGTAATTTAGTGGGCCCCAATAATTAAAAAATATTTTTAAACATTATTTTTTATTAAAAAAACTTAAAAACATGATGATCCAATGGGCCCCATTTTAATGATTGAAAGGAAAACTAAGTGTGGACCCTCACTTATCTTCTTGTCATCCCCTCCTGACCTAGGGTCCTTAAAATATCAGGAACGGGCCTAGATATCCTGTAGTAAAAATATGCATTTTGGATCTTTTGATGAGCTTTGGGAGTCCATAATCAAACCTAATCATTCCGGGACTTGATACAACTTATATGAATATATTCTTTTCGACGAGTGCTCCATGAGATCGCTTCTATAACAAGTACTTGGGACTGTAAGTTTAGGCCAAAAATAAAGAAAATTGTGGAGCATTTATTTAGAAAAAGACTATTTTTATTACTGATAAATCCATGCATTTGTAAAATAATTGGAACACATATACATGTTACATAAGGATTCATTTTTATTATGAAGCGGAGAGAAAGAAATAAAACCAAGTGGACCCATTGAACAATACATTGCCAAATACAAATTTGTCTACATTATTCACGTCAGACGTGGAGACCATGGTAGGCTCCCCATTTTCATCTTACCACCCTCTCTATATATTTGTTCAAACCATATTTTGTTGCTTTATTTGAATCACTCTTCTCCTGCAAAAGAAAATCCATTGTTTTCTTATTGAGATGTTTAAAGACCAAAACGTTCAAAACAATTTTAAATAATGCAGCTTGACAAGATGGAAAAAAAGATTTTAATGTACGGTCAAAGTCGTAGCTTAGTAGTGGTGAGGAGGAGGTGGTGGTGAAAAGTATACATAATGAGATGGTGGTGAAGGTGGAGATTTGTACTTGTAGATCGGTGGGGGTGGCGGTGGTGACTTGTACTTGTATGGCTCCTTGGGAGGAGGAGGAGACTCGTACTTATATACATGAGGGGGTGGAGGAGGAGACTTGTACTTGTATGGCTCCTTAGGAGGAGGTGGAGACGGAGATTGTACTTGTATGACTCATTGGGAGGAGGTGGAGACTTGTATGATTCCTTGGGAGGAGGAGGTGGAGAATTATACTTGTATGATTCCTTAGGAGGAGGAGGTAGAGACTTGTATTTGTATGCCTCCTTGGGAGGAGGCGGTGGTGACTTGTAATGGTAGGGTGGTGGTGGGTACTTCTTAGGAGGAGGTGGAGGAGAGGAATAAGCGTAATCAGCTGAGGTTTCAAAAGGCAACCTTAGATACAATACTAAGACCAAGAGAGGAAGAAAAAGAGAGGTCATTGAAGACCCCATTTTTCCCATGTTTCAAAGAAAAATAACCAACTCTCCCTTCACGTTTCGTCATAAAAGAATGTAAGAGCTCATAAGCAGGGATAATATTGTCCAAAATATGTCTGCTCGGGACAAAAACACTTTGAGCTTCATCAATACAAAGATGAAGAGATTCCTGTATGCGAAAAACTAGCATTTTGGATATTATTTTATATCACATTGCAGAGACTTATCGGCCGAAATTGTGTCAAAAATCGTGGATTATCCACTTTTGGAATGAGGACAATGTGTGTATGATTAAATAGGCTCATGTCTTGATGTCCTTGGACAAGAGCGATACAAAAATCCGCAGTTTCCTTACCAATAATGAGCCAGAACTTCTGATAAAATAAAGCACCTAACTTGTCCTCTCCCGCCGCCTTCAAGCTATTCATTGATTTTACAGCCTCAGTCACTTCATCATAGCTGAACGGACGAACCAAAGAGTTATTGAGATCTGTCGAAATCATTGTATTAACACCCTCCAAAATTAGATCATCCATCTGCAACTCAGTGGAAGGAAAAAGAGACTAAAAATAATCCCTAGCCAGATATTCCAATCCCATATCTGTATCAATCTGAGACCCATCCTCCGATTCAAGAGCAAGATTTATGTTTCTACGTTTCCTTTGAGTTGCAAAACGGTGAAACAAAAATGTATTATTATCTTCATTTTCAACCAGTTGACTCAAGCTTTCTGCTCTCAATATAACTCCTCCTTGTATGCCTCCATGTTCATTGTAACTTCGTGTCTACAATTTCCCCCAAAAATTCATTTGTTGGTTACTGCTACACAAGATCTACCAATCGACGTTGAAGATTGGATTGTGTTATGTGCTTTACTCGACAAATATCTTTAAACCAACTATCCAAACCATGACTGGTATGAGTGAGCTTATCCATAACCAATCCTTTTGCTTCACCCTAAAGTCGTGCAACCTCATCCTCGTAAGTCTCTTCTAGTAACCAAGTTGCCTCAAACCGAAAGTGCGAATGACGATGAGAAGTAAAAAATGCTTTTGTACTGAGAAGTAATGGGTAATGATCAGACATAGTGTTTTGCAGATGCTGAAGAGAGAAATTCAGAAACAGGATCCTCCAAGTGTCATTTTCCAGGCCCATATGAAGACGCTGATGAATATTATTAGCCGCAATCCTACCCCTCTCCCATGTGTACCAAACTCCATAGTAACCAATGTCCGACAGACCACAATCATCAATTGCATCCTTGAACGTTGACATTTGTCTCTCACCGCAGATTAATCCTCAATCTTTTTCAAACACATACAAAATCTCATTGAAATCTCTAATCACCAGCCACGGAGTACCCGGACTATCATTTAAACTCCGAAGAAGATTCAATGACTCTGACCGACACTGTTCCTCTAGGGCTCCATAGAATCATGTGCATCTTCAATTGAAGCCATCCATCTTATTGGTAATTAGTGCATCAGTATGCAAATTCGATACAAAATGTAAAGAAACTTAACATTGAATACATGAGTAAGGTCCTATGAATACATATGCCCACTAAGCTATGGTACAATACTCTGAAGGAGATGCTAGAAGTCCTACCGCGACAGTACTCTACAAACTACTTAAGCTACTAACCTGCCAACGAAAAAACATCCAAAGGTTGAGCTTACAAAGGCCAGCAGTATAATTGTTAATCTAGAGCAACATAAGAATTTCATAAACTAAAGCACGCTAGAGACATGGTACCAAGCAGTATGTACATGCATGATCCCAATCAGTATTATCTACTTAAGGTTCTCCAGTTCCACCTCTCAAATGTATGTCCCATGCTTCTCTCAATCTCCGCTAAGGGCCTCGCCATGAGTAAACATATACCAGGTCTTTAACCGCAATATCATCTTATAATGTGTCATGATGCCAAACACAATTATGGTACTCGGTATCACAAAGACTCCAGGTACCACTTCACCTCAACAAGTAAGCATCATGGTGTAGATCGGGGTCACATAACATCACGAAAATCATACCCCCTATATGCTTACTATAAAAACTTTATGGGAGATTTGTGTCACACAGCATCAGCATCTCCTTATGATCTTTGGCGAGGTTCGATTCATACAGCATCGGCACCTCCCAAATACCTTAGGCTAGGTTCAGGTCACACAGCATCGGCACCATACCTGGCTAATGTACTCCTCTTGAGTGCATGGGACGTGTCTGCGTCACACAGTATCAGAACGACGTCCAACTAGCGGTCAAAGTGCTCTCGCACTGACTTGTATATATCCGGATGTTCTATGCACACAAGATGATCATCATATTGCTAAAGTAACTCGGGTGTCCTCATTGTTTCTCGAGTGACAAACAAAAGCATAAGTCTTATGGAATCTTACCTTAAAAGGTTATTATGATTATCACACAATTAATATTATTATCTCATTATTAATATAAGTCCTTTCTTTAGAGTTAACGCCTTAACACTCATTAACTGATGCCACTCTAAAGTGATAGAAGTAGCTCGACTACTCGCTACCGAACTTGTTGAAGCCAGGTGATGTCATTTTTCCCTTCATCCGCACTATCTCGCTCGTCCTCTCACCTAGGACGTTATGCGAAGGCTCATTTATTAACTGAGGAATTGGTTAACTCGTTACCTGGCTTGGTTTGTTTTTGAGTAACGGTACTCTATTCGATCTTATCGTACTTCATTCAAAACTCCTTGAACTGAAAAGGACGGCTTACTTTTCCTGGGTTCACTGACATTCATGAAACTCATGCTTACACTACCACATAATCTGACATAGGCATCATACCGCTTATCGGTTGTCTCCCATGTCAACCCTCGGTCCTAACTATTCGTTTTCGTCCTCGTTCAAAGATACTTTGGCGTATTACGCTTAATTTAGTTACTCCCAATGTAACCTACTCTTACGAGTGTCTCTAGGTATACTTGGTCGTTTATGTCCCTCACGGACTAAGTCTTGCTATTACGAATCGTTCTTAACTCTTACGGACCTTAAATGGGTCAAATATGACCATCCAAAATGAGCAGTATCGATAATATACTTGTAGTATTGATACCCTAGGATCAAATATCGATATCCCTATGAGTATCGGTACCAAAAATGTATTCTATTTCAAATTTGGGGCCTCAATATCGATACTATAACCCTGAAGTATTGATATTCCCCTTGGCAGTATCGATACTCCAGCCCAAAATCCTAATTTTTCCCCTAATTTAATCAATACCGATACTGTTCATACTAGTATCGATACTTGGACCCTCAAAGGCTTATTTTAGGTTGAAAAACACTTGAAAGTCATCCTAAAGTCTATAGTTTTATTCTAAATCGTGTACCAATGTTATAGGTAGTTATCTATGGTCTTAAGGTGTCATAAAACACATATTAAACATCAAATTTGTGATTCATGGCATGAATAAAAAATGAAACCCTAAATGCTTAATTACACAAATCTTAGCAATTTCTTGTGATTTATGAAATTTTAATACTCCAAAAGATAATAAATATACTACTTTGAATTTAGAGAGCCGAAATGAAGCTCCTTTAGCTAGCAAACACTTCCCTCTATCCTTGGATGATAAAAAAAGCCCTTCATTTTTCTTACAAAGACAAAACTCAAAGTTTGATTCTTAAAAATGATGTTATTAGGAGGCCTTTAGGACGAAAATGAAATAAGTAGGAAAAGAAACCCACGACTAAAACACTTAAAACCCCCCAAAAATCAACTTCCAAATTCCTCAATGGTAAAATCACACTTTTGGTCCTTCATATTTTGTCTTTTAATTAAAAAAACTCTTTTTTATGACTAATTAGGCCCTAAAACTAATCCAATTAGGCCCAACAACTTAAGTCATAAAATCTATGAGATCCACTTACCTCTCAGATAAGCCCAAAACTATTAGTCCAAAATTTAGGGTGTTACTGAGACACCAGACTTGCCGATAAATTCACATTAGGATCTGATCATTCACTTCTCTACCTTTTCTTATTCTCCCTTTCTCCATCGGATTATTCTCCTCAGCTTGAGTCATCACCACATCCAGACCTCCCTTAGAAGATTCAGTTATTGCAGTCCAAGCCTTCAAATTTCCAAACTTCGAAGAGGAAGTCGCCTTATGAATAGGACTACCCTCTTTCGACAACGAGGAGCCACCCTTCTACCTCAATTTCATCATTTAACCAAGGACTTGTTCCCAACCCATTCCACCTCGGGGGTTTTCTTAGAGAGACATCACATTGAAATACCAGCTCTTTTTTTCCCGAATGACACGCAAAGGGCAAAAACCCTCACCATGGCCCAGCTTACCATACAGGAAGCAAAATAGCCGAAGTTTCTTGTACTGGAAATTTGTGTATGTGGATTGATCATTCGATACTGTAATATTTTTTTCCTTTTCAAAGGTTTTCACATGTCCAGTCCTACTCGAATGCGAAGAGTACCTCTATATCCAAGAGTCTCAATTGAAACATCATAATCAAGAACCCCCCAAGAAATTCCTCAGTTGGGTTGCAACTTACCTAGAGATAAAACTCACTGGCATATCATCAGTGACAACCCAGAAATCGATTCGATTTAATTATACCAGCACTGGGTCCTCACCCCCTTTTAAGCGATGAGAAATCAGTAAATGAGCACTAAAATACCAAGGGCCATCTGCTTCGATTCTATCCGCATCAACTTCATGGAAGAGACAAAACAAAAACCTTCATTCCTCTAATTCAATAATCGATATGCCCCAAATCGGGTGCCAAACATTGGCAAGAGTTATTCACATTGCTACCCATACAGAACCGACCCACAAAACAATTCTCAAACAAGAACGGGACCACATCATTTGATTATTTCAAAACCAGCGATTCCCCCCCCCCAAATTAAGCCCTTCCAACTCTTGCTCCAATTCGCCCATGACAAAAACAGCAAACACGACCAGCAAATAATCAATGCCAAATACTAGCAAAACTAGAGACTGAGAAATACTCAGAGACGTGCCAAAAGGCCGAGTGATGGCTGCCAAAAGCAGAGAGAAGCCCTAGCTCAGAGAGTTAATTCATTAGTTTAAGAAATATCGATTTGAACATGAAGTAGCAATTAGAGTATAAATTATTACGTCAACATAAATTGAGATCTGATAATGATAACACCGAAAATAAATGAAAGATTATTTCAATGGATGATAAAGTAATATATGATTAGGGTAAATTATGTGTTTAGTACTTAAACTAGCAGTTGTAGTCTGTTTTAGTACTTAAACTTTTAATTTTTTCAAAATCATACCTAAAATTTAGTTTTTGTTTCATTTTAATACATGTCGGTAAAAACTCCAGTTTTTGTTTCATTTTAGTATCTCTATTCAAAATTTAACGTTAAGTTTTGACAAACATTAAAAGTTTACGTACTTAAACATACTAAAATTTATAGTTTAAGTATTAAACACGTTAAGTTTTTAACGACGTGATAGTAAAATGAAATGAAAATTAAACGTTAGGTATGATTTTTAAAAAATTGAAAGATTATGTACTATAATGGACTAAAACTGATAGACTACGTACTAAATGCATAATTTACCCTATATTATTATGATATTGATTATTTTTCAAGCCAAACTTTCCTTAATTTTACCTTTGATTAATTTTCCTCGTCCCTAATGTTATTGGCCGGACAAATTGAATCTTCATAAGCTAAACAAGTAATACACTAGTTGACATAAAATAACAAAAAAAAAAGTAATAAAATAAAACCCTCACAATCATATATAAACTGCTTTGGCCAGCATCTCGGAAATATTTTCCCCCGTTTTATCGCTCCTGGATGGAACTCTGGCCCGACTTTCAGGGAAGTTTCTTCTTCTTCTTCTTCTTTTGTTTCCGATTTCTGTGTATTCAAGCTTTTTGGAGATAATTTATTAGCTGCTGTTTTTCTTTTTTTCCTTTTTTTGTGTCAGTTAGGTGAATATTGATGTTAGGTAAATTTTATTGGGTGATATTTAAGGTGGGGTTTCAAATTTTTATTGGGATTTTAAGTTATATTCTTGAGATTTGTTCTTATTGATAGAAATATGTTTAATTGTTAGTTTGATGAGCTGGGTATTTTGGGATTTTGTGACTGGTTTGTTTGGTTGCTGGAAATGTCTTGAGAGTGAATGATAATAGTTGGGCTTTTTTAGGTTTATTGAGCGTTTGAATCACAGATAGGAGGAAGTAATAGTATTGAGTGTTTGAATGATTTGATTACTTGAAAGAAATAATGGAAGGCAACTTATCACAAGGAGGGATGGTTCCTGTTGGTGGTTCTCACGGAGGCCTTGACTTACAAGGATCCATGAGAGTTCATAATCATGGAAAAAATCCTCATGATATGCCTCAACATCACCACCCTAACTCTCGCCAAGGTGCAGCTTCGGTCCATTCTATTAATGAGGATTTTGCACTCAAAATGGGGAGCATGCAAAACTGTGACCAAATCATTTCGATGACGGATTACAAGGGGGACAGAGGGAAAAGTTCGGTGAGTGATGAGGATGAACCGAGCTATACAGAAGAGGGTGTTGATGGTCAATATGATGGAACTAAAGGTAAGATGGGATCGCCGTGGCAGCGTGTGAAGTGGACTGATAAAATGGTGAGGCTTTTAATCACAGCAGTGTCTTATATAGGAGAGGATGCAGCAGGGGGATGCGGTGGTGGGATGAGGAGGAAGTTTGCGGTTATGCAAAAGAAGGGTAAGTGGAAATCGGTGTCAAAAGTCATGGCGGAGAGGGGTTATCACGTTTCTCCTCAGCAGTGCGAGGATAAGTTCAATGATCTGAATAAGAGGTATAAGAAGCTGAATGATATGCTTGGTAGGGGAACTTCTTGTCAGGTTGTTGAGAACCCAACACTTTTGGATGTTATAGATTACTTAACAGAGAAAGAAAAGGATGATGTGAGGAAAATTTTAAGCTCAAAGCATCTTTTCTATGAAGAAATGTGTTCTTATCATAATGGGAACAGATTGCATCTGCCTCATGATCCACAATTGCAACGTTCCTTGCAAATGGCTTTTAGAAGTAGAGATGATCACGAGAACGATGGTGCAAGGAGAGATCATCAGCATGATAATGTTGATGAAGATGATGACGATGATGATGATATGGAAACTGATGACCATGATGAATTTGAGGAGAATCGAGCTTCACATTGGGATGATAGGGGAATATATGGGTTATTAAGGACGGCCTCTGCAAAGAGGTCGAGACAAGGCCATGTTCATGAAGGTGCTTGTTTGCAGAATCCTTTGAACTCTCAGGATTGCAACAAAAGTACTTTTACTTATCCACCAATCACCCAAGCTGATATAAATCAAGTACCACCCGAAAACTCAGGAGCTACTTGGATACAGAAACAGTGGATTGAGTCTCGTTCACTTCAGCTAGAAGAACAGAAACTACAAATTCAAGTTGAGATGCTGGAATTGGAGAAACAGCATTTCAAGTGGCAGAGATTTAGTAGGAAGAGGGATCGTGAACTTGAAAAGATGAGAATGGAAAACGAGAGGATGAAGCTTGTGAATGAGCGAATGGCATTGGAATTGAAGCGTAAGGAACTTGATGCTGATTAAAGCCGCTTGACTTTTATCTCAAACTTCTTCTTCTTCTTTTACAGTGGCAGGCCTGGATGCAAAATTAGTTTGTTGTTGGTAAGCTGCTACTGTTCTTATTCTGAAGTATTGCACATAGAATTGGCAGACTATGTTGAAAATGATGATACTGCCTGCTTTTATTGTGTAAGCATATGCAGTAACGATTGCATTTTGTACTTCTTGTTTTTATGCCCCTTGTGAGATGGTATTATTTATGCTAGAAGGGATTTGTCGTTTGTGAAAAGGATCTCTTTTGTTTATGCTTCATTGTATAAAATTGTTAGTTGGGTTATTTATAACAACAACAACAATAATAATAAGGTTAGTTCACGGTGCACAGGGCTCTGACTATATACAAGGTGTGGGGAAGGTGTTTTTCCTCTGTTTTGCATGGAGTTCCAGGGGATTTAATAGAATGCTTTCTTTTTTTATAATCATAATTCTGCTGAGTTGTGTGCTTTTGTTCATATATTGTTCCAACTCTCTATCAAACTCTTAAGGCTCAATGTTTGTTTATGCTGTTTACTTTTAACATGATTTTTTTTTTTGTCTTCCTACTTATAAGTGTGGGTGGACCTTAGTCCATACTAGTGACTTTTGTTACTTGGCACTTGGCAGGGGTTTGTTCAACTTATTTCTGGACTTTTATGTATTTGGATCCTTGTAAGATCATATCTTTATATTTTTATTTGGATGTGTCTCGGATATGAGTATCAAGCATGGATACTTCAAGAAAAATGGATGAAAGTCGATATAGCATAAATTATCATCTATATATACTGAATAATCCAGTCATAAATTATTATTATAATTATTAAATAGCAAAAGAGAAAAGAAAAATAGGAGAAGGTAACTCAAACCCCAACAATTACCTGGCTCTAGCTAACTCATGAAGCTCTTTAATGGACCTTCGAAATTCAATAACACACACACACTATAACTACTCGATGATGTAGTAAAAAAGTCATTTAGCGGCTGCTCTAGCGTTTTGTTCCTTTTTTAGTTCGACCTTGATCTTTTTCTGACACATTTGTGCCACCGCTGTCACCAACATCATCACCTCCTTCCCTACTTCGTACATATATACCTACATGCATGGAGTAGATATATAGCTTTATACGCTTTGTGATGAGTGAAGGCTTTTGAGGAACTGCCACTAGCTCGAAAATATCGCAGAATATTCTAGCTAAGTTGATCTATGAGTTTCGTCAATCCCATTGCATGTATCTTATTTGCAAGTTACAAAACTAGAATGCTACTTTGTTTGAAGCCTTTCTTAGAACTGTAGTAAAGTCACCCCCCCACCTAAATGCAAAATGTATTGCGTTGGTATATTGCTTGGTTAGATCTGTTTTCTTTGTAATCATTGTGCTTAGGTTCTTAAATAGTTGCCTTAGGTTTCATATAGATCCTATCCGATTTTGCCCAATGATGAAAACTCAAAGTTGATTTAATCGTTCTGGTTTTCAATTTATCTCTAGCTTTCACACACTGCCTGCTTCTCTCTCTCTCTCTCTCTCTCTCTCTCTCTCTCTCTCTCTTCCCGTGTACACATGTATATTGTGTATGTATGTGTGTGTGTATCTTCATTTATTTATTTTATTTAATTATTACTGGTGGTGTGTTAAAAGTTATTGGTGAAGGCTTTTACTGGAACGATTCATGATTTTGGCATGGCTATGAGATCTGAGGGCTCTTTCTAATTGAAGTTTTGGGGTTGTCGATGTTGTCTTCAGGCCTATTTAGTCAAAAGATCAGGGTGAATGCTGTTTAGATGCAAGACCTATATGACTGTTTTTCCATGTGGTCTTAAAACTTAAAAAGATATTCTTTTACCAGGCAATATTTGGAATTAGTTTCCTCATATCCCTCTTCCCTGCTCGATATGGATGCTTACCATAGGGTGATTGCCATGGCATCAATGTTGGCGTCCATCCTTTATACTGCTAGTCATCATTGGTTTATATATATTCTTATTTTCCTTCCCTCATTTTTGTTACTGTTATTGATTATTTATATATATATATATAATTCATGATCGTATGACTAATTATGGCACTGCTAGTAGTGTGGAAAGGTTTTCAATGAAATCCCATTATGTCACCATTAATGAGTTTTTTAGAACTATTTGAGTTCCATGGTCTGACCTACAAGGGCATTGCAGGCTCTGTCTCCATATGTTCTACTTAGAGATCCATTGTTTTTTTTGTTGATTGCCGATTTTTCCGACTGTATGTGTTCAAGTATACTGCTTTAATTTTAGATACTAAAATCACCAAGGATCTGTTTGAAAATCTATCTAGAAGCGTCAGCCTGGTTGAGGGCTGCATTGTGCTTATTTGTTGGACCTGAATTCGTGTCATGGTCTACGTGTTTTTTATATATAACTTCTGCTCCAAGCAGTGCTTCAGGATAATTGGTAATTGGAATGGTGTTTGATTCACGTTCATAACTGTTGCAGATGTTGATCTGGTGAACGATTACTTTTGAAGATTTGGGTTTTTTATATTTCACCGTTATGTTCAAAAATACTCTTTTTTTTTTTTGGGGGGGGGGGGGCAAATTCATTTGGCCTCGATTCTTTTTTGGCCCAATGATTGGTAACTCATTGAAATGGAGTAATTTCTGAATTTCGTTTTGGACCTTTGCAATCTGCAGTAGCATCAACACTCGCATCTTCTTCTTCTTCTTCCTTTGGTCATTTATGTTTCATTTGCAGAACAGCTTTTTCTCTTTCTCTCTCTTTCTTCGCATCGACATCTCTGCTGGTATGGTGAAGGCTTGAAACGAAAACCAGTAAATTAATTGCAAATGACAGATCATAGCTATGAGATCTGAGGGCTTCTCATGATTCGTAATCCATCTTTATCATGCTATGAACATTGCTTCCCTTGCATATGATATTCGTCTAAACATGGCCCAAGTTTTTCCAACATTAAAATGCATGGTCTTGTGTTGTTAGGTAGGTCAAATCATTGATGCCTCTCTTAGAAGAACTATGATAAAGCTGTCTTCTTTAAATGCAAAATGTATTTTCTTGGAGACACTTATATTAAACTTTGATCATCTCATTTTTGGTGCGCTTCATCTGTCTATTTGCACTTTCTGATGAGAAGTTGTTACCTGTGATAGTTCTTTTGCTTAGCTATGAGATCTGAGGGCCCTTTCTGATTGCACTTTTAGAGTTGTCGAAGTCTGCTGTTGTCTTCATGCGTAGTTAGTCGAAAATGCAGAGTGAATGGCATTTAGATGTAAGACATGTACAAGACTAGATCTTTGGTATTTGTTTGCTCCTATCCATCTGCCCTGCTTGATGATGGATACTTTTGGCGGAGAGGCTGCTATGACATCAATGTTAGCCCGTCCTGTTTGCCATGATTGGTTTCAGCCATTCTTGGTCTCCTTCCTTTTTCTTTGTTATTATTGTTATTGCTGTTGATAAAATTCATGGTCTCATGACTAAATGATGCCACGGTTAGGAGTGGATGTCAAAAAGTTTGCAATGATATACCTTAGCGTCACCATTGATGAACTGTCGAGTTGTGAGGTCTGTCCTCCAAGGGCAGTGCAGGTTCTTTCACCATATGGTCTATATTTATAATCCAGTGTGAGTTTTGATCACAGGTACCAGTCTGAGATTAGACAGGACCACATCCTGGTATTCATAACCGGGTGCGACAAACACGAACGCCAGATAACTACATTACAAGTAAATGTAAAGCACGGAATTGTTAATTGTCTGCAAACAAGGGCTTGTCGATGTTCTGGTTTGCTTTGCAGTGTGTTTTTCTTCCAATCCTTGATGCTTCATGTTTCACTTTTGCTGCTATTCAGTCCATAGATTTCAACTGTAGTACACTCTCTAATGTAATGCATGCTTAGTAAACTTCACATGTGGTCGATGATTTGAAAATCGGATTATAAAAGTTAGGATTCGCACTTCGGATGTAAAGATCTGGATTAAAACCCAAATAAGGGTCTGTTTATTTCACGAAAATAATATTTCAGAAAATGATTTATGTAAAATGAATTATATTTCTTAAAAATAAGTTTTGAAAATCATTTTTATGGTGTTTGGATGATGTTATGTAAATTATTTCACTTATTGATAATTTTTTTTTTTTAAATATCGAATACAATAAATTATTTTTTATTAAACTAAGTTGATTATGAAGGTATTAGTAATACTTGTTCTAAATTTTCTCAATTATTTGATAATGAACATAAGTTGGTTATCATATATTAAAATTAATTTTATTAATAGTTTATTATATATTATTAAAATAAAAATTATTATGATACAATTTAATATATTATTATAACATTAAAAGGTATTATATTATATTATTAAAATTATTAATAAATATATTTAATGATTGATACTTTTATTAAAATGATATTAAAATATATATTAATATTAAATTTTTATTTTAAAATGAAAAAGTTTGAAAAATGATATACAGCAAAATAAATTGTAAGCTATTTTTTAGGAAATACAAAAGAAATTCTTTTGACCAGGAAAATAAATTATATTGACATCATTTTTTCACTAACCAAACACTGTAAAATGAAGAAAATATTTTTCAGAAAACTAATTGCAATGAAATGAATAGACCCTAAATTTAAAAATATATATAAAAAGTCCCAAAATTATGTAATTCACATTGGGTTTAGATACTCACGTAGAATTTTACATAAATTTAAAATGGTTTAAATTTATTTTTTTTAAGTTAATATTTTTTATTTTTTATTATTAATCTTAAGCACCTATTATCATTCAATGAACTTAAATTTATATAATTTATTTTTAAAAAATTACACTATTCATTCACGTTACCTCATTGTCCTATTACTCAATATTTTATTCTCAAAACAGTGAAATCTACTAGTATGGTTTCGTTTGTAAAATAGCTACAAGAGACGTGTGGGAAAACCCAGAGCAGTCCATTTTCACTTTTTTTTAATAATATAAGATTAAAATAATTAATGCTGTTAGCTCTGGGGACAAACAACTTGTGGCTGCCGTCTCAATAAAAGAGCTTCACACTCTTTCAAATTCTCTTCAACTGGTGACTATTGATATATTAAACAATAAGGGTAAAGTGTACAAATAGTCTCTTAACTTTTAGAGTGCTTGTATTTTGGTCACCTGACTTTTGAAAATTATAATATAATCATTAAACTTTTAATTCGATTTCATTTTAATCACTGTTGTTTATTTCGTTAGTTTTTACTGACATGATACTTAACTTTGTTGACTACTTTCTGACATGGCAGCTTCTTCTTATTCTCACGCATTCTCTCAATGGAATTTGTTTTCTCTTGTTATTTGCGTTTTCTATTTTCTTCGGTTTTTGGCTATGGCGTTGAAGAAAACCTTGGTGGGGAAGCTTTTCAATATTTCGAAAACTTCTTCACGAGCTATTACATATGTCTGCGAATATTGTAGACAGAGAAAGAATATGTAGATGCCTTCAAAAAATTCAAAGCTCTAGCCCTTGCTATCTGCTTTTCAATAATGCATTAGATTTGGCCTTTGAAACTAAAAACCTTGTCGCAAATATTCCAGGGATTTCAATGCTTGGCGCACCCGAATTTTCTAACCAACAATCACAGGGATTTCATTAGACTGGCATAGTTTTAAAATGTCAGCCAAGTTGCTACATATACCATGGTAAGTTGGCGAGGAGATGAGAACTGCAGTTACTTTTTTACCTTCCATATGCAACTCCTGGATTGCTTTCTCTCTCTGTAAAAATATCTACCCTTAAGTTTTCTCAACCATTTCAAAGGCATTAAGTAGAACGCTAGCTACTACACAACTTTGAATATTTTGGAGACTAACCTGTGATAAAGTAACACCACCAGTAATATCCCAATGGCAATCATACTCTGGATAATATATCTGGGTACGACACCGGATAATACCATGGCTGATATATGAGAGTTACGAGGTAGAATTAAATATTCTCCTGGGAGAGCCTCTTGCTAGTATTGCTGCTTGGATTCCACAGGTGGTACCTCCAATAAGAAACCATGTCTCAGATGATCCAAACAGTTCGACTACTTGCTTTTGTGCCTCTAAAATTGGGCCCTCTGGAGAAAATAGGTTGTCAAGTTCCAGAAGCTCAGGCAAATCGTGAATGAAAGGCTTCAAACCAATGAATTGAACTAAGGATGATGGTGTAGCCCTACCCCTGTTATGTTAGTTCAGATGTGGGAAGAAGAGGAAGAAAGAAGAAGCCACATCAGAAAGTTAACGGGATTAAGTGTCACGGCAATAAAAATTAACAGGAGTTAATTGTAAGGACCAAAATAAAAATGAATTAAAAGTTCGATAACTGTATTATAAATTTAAAAGTTAGATAACCAAAATGCAAGCGCCCTAAAAATTCGATGACTATTTATATATTTTACCCTAAAAATAATTAGTTATTTTTTAAATTATTCTTAACATTTTATACATTCTTAAATTAACATAAAGTTTATATATATATATATATATATATATATATATATATATATATATATGATTGCATTCAAATATATACTTTTTAAAATATTGTAGATTATATTGATGATCATTTAATTATAATATAGTATAACTAGTTTATTCAATTGAATGAGGCACTAAATCTTTTAAGTAAGATCAAAAGTTCAAATAATTACATTTGCGAATTAAATAAATTAAGTTGAGAATCTATTGATTAACTAATTCGGATCGTGCACAACAAAGGTAAGGGCGGCCCGGTCTACTAATTCAATTTACTTCATTTGTAATCGTCAGGATTTGAATCTCTGACTTTACCTAAAGAATTTAGTGTCTCATCCAACTAAACAAATTGATTGTTGGTTGTCTTTGTAATGATTTTAATATAATTACATATTTAATTTTTATTATTTATATATTTTATCAATTTATTCTTAATTTAATTTAAAATTTTAATTATTTAATCAAATAGTTATATCTATCACGTTCTAAACCTTGATGCTTGGAGGGAAAGGTGAAGTGCTCTAACCACTAGGCGAAAATGCCACTTTTGGCATTGGGAAATAATTCTAAGGGTAAACTATATTAAATACCATCAAAGTTTAGGCATTATATCATTTATACCACTAAACTTCCAGTTTTACCAATTATAACACTAAACTTTGCTTTCCATTTCAATTATATCACTCAATCGTTAAGTCTTTAACGGCATGAGGACGTGGTTAACGCCGTCGACATAGACACCTCACCAAAATAATATCGTTTCGATCCAGTTGTTAACGATTTAACGGTCCAGTGGTACAATTGAAATAAAAATCAAAGTTCTATGCTATAATTAAAAAATAAAATTAAAAATTCAATGGTAAAAGCGATACACCGCCTAAAGCTCGGTAGTATCTAGTGTAGTTTACCCTAAACCTAATAATGTATTAATTAAGAAAGATAGAAATTTTTGAGATTTTTAAATTTGAAAACAAAAAGCAAGTGGGGACATTGGCATTGGGAAATTTGGCATGCTTATCTCATCTTTCTTGGAGATGAAAATACAGGCAGGTCTTTGACTTCTAAGCCTGCGATTTGAGTTTTTTTTTTTAAATCTGTTTTCCATTTATCAATTATTTTGTGCTTTTCAAAAAATCTCATTGATTTATGCATAATCTTTTTTGGATTTTATCTCAAAAAAATATTAAAGAGTATTCTTTTAAGATATTAAGGGTGCGTTTGGTTCACTGAATGTAAAATTACCAGTGAGAATAAGATTATTAGGAATATTGTATTTTGTGTTTGGTTGGTTTAGCAGGAATGTAAGATTATCATATTTGGTTAAAAGAATAAAAGATTATTGGAATGTATATTTGACTAAATTGTCTTTATTATATATTTGTTTTTTTAACAAGTTAGGAAAATATTTGTATATTTTCTTTAAAAAATTTAAATTCATAAAATTTATATAATTTTTTTACAAAATTAAAAATATAAAAAAGGTTTAATGAAAGGATAATTTTTTTTTAACCATTGAACTTCATATAAAATTTTAATTATAAACTTTTTTTTAAATCTAAAATAGTTTAAGAATAAATTTGTAATTTAATCTTCGTATAATTTTTATTATTCAATGACAGAAAATGATATTTTTTAAAGAAAATTTTTTTAAGGACATTTTAGTCCAAAACGCCGGTAATCCAACAATACCTAAGAAAATAGAGGTAATGACATTCTCGGTAATATACCCCAAAAAATTCATTATTGGTAATCTTACATTACCGGGAATGGGATTCTCGGGCTAACCAAATGGGAGAATGTGGATTTCATTCCCATGGGAATCCTACATTCCCCAATCCAAACACGCTATAAGGATTTTTTTAGGGGAAACGTAAAATTTTATACTTTTACTATTTATTTAATTAAATTTTATGTTAATTTTAATGAAAATTATTTTAGAATGATATAATTAAATTTAAAGTATCTAATAAATATATAATCAAATAAAATACGAGAGAACAATACGAGTAAATTCACTAATTTCATAATTATTCGTATAAACCTTTTTTTAAGCAATTTTGCAACTCAGAGTTGATTTCAAACAATAAAAATATCGATTTTAATTTGAAATTTAATTTTTAGTTTTTAATCAAATCTAACTAATAAAAGAAATATTTTTGAATAGAATAATAAACTAATAAAAGAAATATTTTTGAATAGAATAATAAGGTATTTTTGGAAACGTCGAACTCAACCTGGAAAGGGGGATAATTTGGTAATTTGGGTGGGGGAAGAATAAGACACGTCAGCATCTAAATGTTTCTAGAAGAAGGGAACCGAGTTCAGTTGCTGGTCGTCAGAGCGGGACCAATTCCCTCTTCCCTCGGCATCCGCGCTCCAACTAAGACCCATGACCTCGTCCTTATCCCACGTGGCACAAAGTTAACCTCTTATCAAATCTAGTCCGAGTCGTAAATGAGTTCTTAATAAGTTAAAGCTAGTTAATTAACGAGTTAAAGTGAATTATTTAATATTTAATTTGAAAAGTTCACGAGTAATTTGAATTTATTTAAGTTTTAAAATGTTTTGAGTTGAAATTTTTTAAATTTGAGTCGAATTTTAATTTTTTATTTTAAATTAAATTTAAAAAAGTTTAAGTTCGCGAACTTTCGAATCGAGTTTAACTTAAATTTTAAATTTTGAAGTTAAGTCAAACTTAGAAAATAATACTCAATTTTAATTTTTTTTCAAGTAAAGTCGAGCTCGATAATATTTAAATTTGATTTATTTTTATAATTATAATATATTTGTTTTATTGATAAATTAACAATTACTATTATTGATTAAAAAATATTGAATTATGGTTTCAAATTGTTATTTTTAACATTTATTTAATTATATCTTTATCTGAAAAAACATAATAAATCTCGTTATTTAATATACTTATTAGAATGATAAGATTTAATATAAAAATAAATATCTAAATTATACTTAAAATTAACTTTTGGTGCCTAAAAGTTTTTTCGTTAAAAATAAGTGTTTAAAGTTTTATCCGATACATTTTTGGTGTCTACCGTTAAAAAATCGTTAAGTGACACATGTCACGTCTAAATTTTTTTAAAATATTTTGTTTTAAAAAAAATTATTTTTAAAAATATATAAATGTAACACGTGTCACTTAATAAATTTTTAACGGTCAACACCTAAAAATATATTAGAAAAAACTCTAGACATTTATATTTAATGAAAAATTCTTTAAATACTAAAATATTTTTTGAAATATTCTTTAAATATTTATTTTTATATTAAACCGAATAATAATAATAATAATAATTCACCTCGGTTTAAGACCGGACCGTTTCTTTATTCCCGAGTTTTAGAACAAGGTCCAATGCCCAATAAAAATGTCATCTTTAATCGTTAGGGTTTCTCCATCTTCACTTCTCCCATTTCTCTGTCCTAAACGATTCCATCCAATCGATTTCTTTTCATTTATTCTTTCGATGTGATAATGCCCTCGACGGATTATCAAGGAAGTTCGTCACCGTTGACAAATCTCGGCCGTTCATTCTTACCCCTGAGGAGAGACCAAGTTCACTCGATGGAATCTCCGATCGGTGGATCTCCGTCGAACGAGGCGGAGCTTGAGTCGTTCCAGAGGCAAGTAGCCGACCGATTCCACGATTTGGCCTCCGTTCCTTCCGATGAGTTGCTCTCTCTGCCGTGGGTTCGGAAATTGATCGACGCTTTCCTCTGTTGTCAAGAGGAATTTCGGGTCATACTGTTTAACAACAGAACTCCGGTGAAGAAGCCTCCCATGGACCGTTTGATCGCCGATTATAACGAGCGTGCCGTGAAGGCGCTCGATGTTTGTAACGCTATTCGCGATGGGATCGAACAGATCAGGCAATGGCAGAAGCTTATAGAAATCGTGCTTTGTGCTTTGGGTGGTGATAATAATAGTTATCAGAGAAGTCTAGGTGAAGGGCAATTCCGTCGAGCGAGGAAGGCATTGGTGGATTTAGCGATTGCGATGCTCGACGAGAAGGATTCCGGTCAAGCCCTGGCTCATCGGAACCGTTCATTTGGGAGACACAACAATAGCAGCAGTCACTCGAAGGATCATCACCATCGATCCTTGGGTCATTTCAGGTCATTGTCTTGGAGCGTTTCCAGGTCGTGGTCCGCCGCCAGGCAGCTCCAGGCGATCGGGAACAACTTGGCCGTGCCGCGAGGGAACGAGGTTTTGGCCACCAATGGACTTGCAATGCCCGTTTACACAATGGGTAGTGTTTTGTTGTTTGTAATGTGGGCATTGGTGGCTGCAATTCCATGTCAAGATCGTGGCTTGCAAGTTCATTTCAATTTCCCCAGGCAGTTCCCGTGGGCGGCTCCGATTATTTCGTTGCACGAGAGGATATTGGAGGAGTCCAAGAAGAGGGATAGGAAAAATGCTTGTGGACTGTTGAGAGAAATTTATCAAATGGAGAAGTGTTCTCGGTTGTTGGGCGAACTCGCCGATTCCGTGCAGTTCCCTTTGAATGAGGAAAAGGAAAAGGAAGTTAAGCAGAGAGTTAATGAATTGAAGCAGGTTTCGGATGCCATGAAAGAAGATTTAGAACCCTTGGAAAAGCAGGTTAGGGAAGTGTTTCATAGGATTGTCCGAAACCGAACCGAAGGGCTTGATTCTTTATGAAGTGGAAGATGGAAAAGAAACGAAGAAGGATTCGAGTCACTCGCGACAAAAATTTAAAAGGGTAAGAATGAAAACCAAAAAAGAACAGAGATTTGCTTGTACTTATCACTATATATCAGTGTAATCAGTGTAAAGAAAGCAGGACATTTAGTTGGATCTTTTTGGTCCTGATGCTGTGCTCATCTTTGTGTTGTTATATTATAATCAAATGTCGTAAATCTACAGTCTTGGTGTTATGTAGTTTGATTTTATGTTGAGAATTTTGCTTACTTGTTAATGCTATATACTTTTCTTTCTGCTGCTTTATTCGTATTTTTGCCTCTTAATGCAACAATAAGATGGGAGTGGAAGAGTTCTGTTCTGGGATTTGATTCATTTTATGATATGTTCACAGCTTGCTCGTATCCTGATTCGAATAGACATATGCTTCTCTAACACTTGCACCCTGATTCGAATAAACACATGCTCATCTATCACTGGTACCCCGATTCGAATATGAGCTTCTTATTTTCTTGTTTTTGGTTTTTGTCTGGCAACTTAGATGACCTTATTTATGTGCACTTTCAAGAACAAGAACAAGAACAATAGAACATCTATGGTTTGTCAAGTCGGCTATTTTTAACCATTAAATTCGCTATGTGAAAATGACAGGGAATGAAGTTACATCATACAAAAGCTGAAAAAGATTTATTAAACAGCAATTTCTCATTGTATTAATCAGTTACACCATTTACTCCTGCAGTCTGCATATTTATCACACTTATATAAACATCTCGATCTGGGGGTAATCCTGTTTAATGAAAGCTTATGTGATACTCTGTTTATTATCTCTGCATTAAATGGAATTCACACATTAGGCTTTCCAGCTGATGGTCATCTGTGTATCTTTTGCCTACTTGAAACTTACGCTTTGCTATGACAGCTCAATAGCATGCATGTTCAAGCTGGATTCTTGGATTGGGTTTTGGAAGAAAAATTATAATTTTTTTATATCCGAATCGAGTTTTCGTGTTAACTAACATACGTAGCCGGTCTGGTTTCGATTTATGTTATTCCGACTTTTCATTTTTCGGACAATCGTGCCTAATACATATTCATACCCTACATCAAAGCCATGGCTCTGGATGATTTCTTTGGGTTTAGGTAGCTTTCATACACAGCTGGAGAATCATAAATTTGTGAAGGAGATGTGTGCCTAAACAACAAGGGTCACATTACTTGTCCGCAAACTCGGGGGTATTTTCTAAACCTATCTGATTAGATAAAGGATTCTGACAAATGGGTTTGGATTATTAAGGCAAAAGCTGCATGTGATTAATCGTTTCAATGGTGAAAATAGTCCACTCAGTTTTCATTCATCGTTATTGGCTAATAATTCAGTGTTGACAAGACGGTGGTCTCAGCTTTGCCCCCACTTTTGTTTCCACATTGAATGCATCATGCTTGCTTCATATTTTTTTATCATTACCGCTTCCTTAACCATCAACTTAACAAGGATAGATTCAAATCTTAAATTTATCGGATATACTTTTACTAGTGTTAATGAGAGAAATGGAGTCGTTGTGATGGTTTTGAACGGTTTACTTGTGATTTGGACGAAAAAATACATAGGTGTTTCAATAGGTTAAGAGAGAGAATGAATAGTAGAGATCTTTAGAGGGAGAGAAAAAGAGTTTGAGTACGAGAGAGTTAAAAGTCTTCAACAGCCTTGCATGATGGTTTATATATCGACTTTTAATGTCGGTTTCAGACCTAGAGTGATGATTACTATTAGTATGTCAGTGAGATAATAGATCTGATTGTCCGGTAGATCAAATGGGTCTGATCATGTCAAGAGAATGAAGTTGATATCATGTCAATAGATTATAATTAATCCAAGGATATGAAATTCCACATGTTTCAATAGACGGAGGAATGACAACGAAGATGTGACATACAAAAAATATGTAACAAAACGTAAATGAATAGATAGATCGAAACGAATTATGTGATGGGTTCAAATCGTTCATATCATCTAGAAGATGGATAATAACAAGATTAGGACAATCTACATTTTTGTTAATTAATGTTCGATGTGTTCTTAACTTTATTTCTCTCTAAAATATGTGTGAAACGGAAACATGCATGTTTCAATGTATGTTCACGACGTGGGCTCATTGATGGCTTGAGTTGTTTTTCTTCATTAATCCATTCCATAATCTATGGAACAGCTCTGAATCATTGAGTACTTACAGGTCCAAAGATCTACCAGACAGATTGTCTTTGAAATATCTTCTGTATTGTTTTCCTGACTTCAGTGAATCCAATTTCATATTGTCAAACCAGTCTAATTAAAATTTTCGAATTTCCAAAAAAACAAAACTCTAAACCTTAAATATTAATACTATTTTTAGCCTCTAATCACTCAAATTATTCCAATTCTACCGCACATTATATGATTTTATCAAATTTACAACAAATTTAGGCAACCATTTTCTTTTTTCTCTTCACAATGTAAAGAAAGCCATGGAAAAGATAGCCATTGGAACTTGTTAGGATCCCCACCACTGCCTGCAATGCAACCAACTTGGTGAAGAATAATGTATTTATTCGACGAGTGACCAAAATATAATAATTTATAACATAAATTACCAAAATATAATAAACTGACAATATAAGTGATCAAAATATACCTAAAAAAAATCAAATTGATCAATCAAAATTCTTTTCCAGTCAGTTTAATTAATCAATCCAATTTTTTTATTTAATGGAAATGAAAAGCAAATTAAATTACTTCAAATTTGGTCAAGGAGCAATTTTTTGTGTACCTTTTGTTTGGAATCCATGAAAACTATAGCAAGCTTGCGTTTGAAGACCAGAAAGTGCATTGTTGGAGTCAAATTTAACTTTAGTTCATTTCATATTTGTCTTTTTAAGGGTTAATTACCTCATTCATGCATGAACTATATACATTCTCACTTTCATACATAATGTTTAAAATTTCTCAATTTTATACATGATTTTTTTACCGTTAACGGATTCACACACTTCTGCCACGGAAAGTGACGTGGAACCATACGACAACGACAAGTGGCACTTTAAAAATATTTTTTTTATTTTTTAGGTAAATTACACCATTCATCACTCAACTATATTTTCACTCTTATTTTAGTTACTAAAGTTTAATTTTTTAATTTAATTATTAAACTATACAATTACTCTTATTTTAATAACTCAAATTTATTTTATTAATTTTTAATGACATGACATCTATTAATAACTCAAATTTATTTTATTAATATTTTAATAACTCAAAGTTTAAATTACTTTTTATTCTAATGTGGTTGCTTTAATATGCAATTAGAGTTTGAAAATTCCCCAAATAGGTTACATGCTCTTATTCTTTGTAAAAACTCCTTAAACCCTAACCCTAAATTAAATGAGCCTATGCTTTGTCCTTTTCCCAATTTATCATCAAATCAATTTTCAGCTTATCATAATTTCAAACCAATTGATTTCAAAAGAAACAGTGAACACAAAATTTTGGTATGAAAAGTTTTCCTTTGATTTACAAACCTGGGTTTTCCTTCTTCCCAGGAAATTTTTTCAAAACAACATAATATGGGTGGTCTTAGTATCATAACTCGATAAACAATGTTTCGAATTAACCCAAAAAACCTTGAGTAAATCGGCTGACATTTGCCTAACTGCCAACAAACAATTGCTCTGCATCAGCAACAACAATTTGGTCATCAATCTCCAATCCCCTGAATTCGAATAACCTGAAACCAATGCATTCCAAGACCTCACATTTCTCCCACACATTTCATTGAACACTTTATTCATCGCCTCAAACTCTCCACATTTCTCGTACATCGAAATCAAAGAATTCGAAACAACAATATCCACAACGAACCCATTTTTTATACTCTGGCAATGAACCAATTTACTCGCTACCAAGTCCCTGATTTCCCCAGCAACTTTTGAAACCGTTGCCAATGTAAAACAATCATACTTCACACTAAAACGCCCATTTCACGGAATAAATCAAAAGCTTCAATGTATGAGTAAGTTTTGAGATACCCATTGATCATGAGTTCCAAAGATAAACATTATTGTCTTTTATCGAATCGTAAACGGTTTTCGACTTGGTTAAGTGCCCAAAAGAGGCGTATAAAGAGAGGAGCTTTGATGTTGTAAAAGGGTTTTGAGTGAACCCGTGTAAGAGGATTTGAGCGTGGGCTTGCTTGGTGAAGTGGAGAGATTCATGGGTGGATGAGAGATTAAGGAAATGTAGGAGATTGAACCCGTTAACAACACCAAATCCTACCATATCTCCACTCTTTCTTCTTTACATGTCGATAACGCTTCCAGTAGCTTCAGTGACTTCTCGATTATCAAAATGATGGTGTTTGGTTGGGATAAAAGGTTCTTTAGCTCTAGGATTTTTTGGTGTTGGATTAGTTTGATTTGTATGCGTTTTGGAATTGTGATTGCAGTCAAACAAGATAAGCTTGCTTCGATCAATATTGGGTTCTTCTATAGTTTAATAATTAAATTAAAAAAAATAAACTTTAGTGACTAAAATAAGAGTGATAAGATAGTTGAATGATGAAGTTTACCTAAAAAATAAAATCATTTTTTTAAGTGCCACTTGTTAATTTGTTATAGGTCAGAGGATTCCACATCATCTTCCGTGATGGAAATAGATATACCCATTAACAGCAAAAAACATTATATAGTTAATCGAGAATTTTTAAACTTTATGTATGAAACTGAGAATTGAGTATAATTCATGTATACATGGGATAATTAACCCTTATTTTAATATTTACTTTACATTACATTGAGAAAATAGCAATGAATAATCATAGATTTCCCCAACAGATTTAGAGTATCCTACTCCCAAAGAAACTTTTTGGCCAATGTAATTCATATCTCCCACCAGATAAAAAGGCTTTAGATGTTCATGAACAACATCTAAGGACTGTGACCAAAACCCATTTTTAATAAAAACTACAAACTGTTCGATCACCGCCGTGAAAAAAGAGCATCCGAAAGAGGCTAAGGTCGGAAGAAGCATCAATAAACAATCTTCTTTCAAACACTTTGCATCATTCATGCACATGATTTCCATCAAAGATATCAGAAAGCACATCTCTGACTAATAATATAAACAGATCATTACTGACCTTTCTAATTTTTTGTCAAAAGGTTGGTCCAAAATCCTTTTGCTCCTTATTGCACATGACCCGGGGGAGGAACAATCGATAATTAGCTACAAAAACCAACTTAATGCCCCCTTCCTTTCGGCAATAAGGGATCTTTCCTTCACGGTTCCGGTTTAGCTTTTCATTTTGTTTACATATGAAAAACTGTGAATGCTCTAGACTAATATCAGCTTTGGAATAGCTATTCAAAAGAAGATAAATCTAATAGATCCCCTTTCTGCTACCGCACTCCTTTACTCTATGTCAGACTATATTTTCCTTTCCATCTTACCCACATCTCAAGAAAATAATATTTACCACTACAATGATCGAACTCTACGGAGCAGACACGCTGGTCTTTGCTGCTCCACAACTGGAACCACCTTCTCCATGAGCTGCAGTAAAAATCAACATGATGAGAAACTCTTTTAGGAAATTAATAGGCACAGCTTATTAGAGTATGCTCTGTTCTCCATAATTACATTTCTCTCTTAGGTATTGTTTGAGAACTAACACAACAACTAAAACCAAGTTATCTATATGTGTTAAAATACAAACTACATATCCGGTATTACATTGAAAGAATCATAATATTCCTCAACCAAAAATAATTACACTTATCTAGATATTTAAATCAAATTATGTTACTTGATGGAAACGGAAAAAGGACACATTAACAATTCTTTAACTTCCTATTAACAACGTAATCCTATATATTTAGTGCATTAGGTTATTCTTAAAACCTTCCCACTTTAATTTCTTATTAATACAAACGGTTCCAACTACACTTAAGATCAAACTATTTCTTTATTTTGACCAATCCCATTGAATCAGTTTAACCATTAATCTAACACTTAATGCTCTGATAAAAGCAGAGATTTATAACCTGCTTAAATCCTTCCTTAGTTCTCTCAGTCTGCAAGTAAAAGAATTGCAGTTAGAGATGAAAACATACACAATAAAATCTAGTGAAGTGAAAGACGTTGCAATGCATTAACATGGAAATTGTGAGCATTAGCTTACTCTACAAGATAGTACTACAATTTAGAATATACTAAGAAACAAAGGATAATAAGAAAACCTAAATTTAAGCTGCAAGGAATTAAGCGAGATACAACAAAATCAGTTACAAAGATTTTAAAGAAATTATGGAGAGAGAGAGAGTTAGAGAGAGAGAGAGTGAGTCTTTCAAAAGCAAGTTTTCTGTCGCTAATTTTAGTGAGGTTCATGGAGGAATTACTTGGTCAGCTTTCGTTGATAATCTTAGTAGGAGTGCGTTGTAGTGATTTATGGGCTCGTTTTAGTCATTTTGGTAAAGTTATTAAGGTGTTCATTCTGTTCATCAATAATAGACCGAAGTATAAGGTCAATACGTTCGCGTTCGTCCATTTCGCAAGCAAGGAGGATTTGTATAATGCTGTGGAAAAGATGAACAACGTCTTGATTGATGGGAGGAGGATTTCAGTGGTTGTAGCCAAATATCAGAAACTATATGGGTCAAAGAGGCATATAGATGGGAGGGTTGATGGGGTAAAGAGTGGTGAATTCAGTGGGGAAAAGGCTGGAAGATTGCCTTCTCCAGATGGAAGGGTGAGGAAGATGGAGATGCTGGATAAGTTTCATGATGGTAGGTCTTATAAGGAAGCGGTTGTTGGGATGCTTAAAGAGTCAGATGGTGTGCAAGAAGGAAGTCATTTTAATTCGAAGGAGTTGAAAAACACTAAGGATGTTTTTATCCCGGTGGAGGATAGAGTCTGGCTTAGATCGTCACTTACTGGTATTTGTAAAGATATTTTTGAATTTCATGTTGTGTAGAAAGCATTAAGGAATGACGGTATCAACGTAAAGGTTGTGAGGTGGGGTTTTGCTAAGAATGCGTGTCTGGTTGTGTTCCATGATGGGGTAAAGAATGGTGGATTCAGTGGGGAAAAGGCTGGAAGATTGCCTTCTCCAGATGGAAGGGTGAGGAAGATGGAGATGCTGGATAAGTTTCATGATGGTAAGTCTTATAAGGAAGCGGTTGTCGGGATGCTTAAAGAGTCAGATGGTGTGCAAGAAGGAAGTAATTTTAATTCAAAGGAGTTGAAAAACACTAAGGATGTTTTTATCCCGGTGGAGGATAGGGTCTGGCTTAGATCGTCACTTACTAGTATTTGTAAAGATATTTTTGAATTTCATGTTATGCAGAAAGCATTAAGGAATGACGGTATCAACGTAAAGGTTGTGAGGTGGGGTTTTGCTAAGAATGCGTGTCTGGTTGTGTTCCAATCGGTGGAGGAGAAGAATTTAGCGATGGAAGGAAAATGGGAAGCTTTGTCTTTTTGGTTTGAAAGGTTGGAGCTTGTGTTGGATGAGGAAAGTATACCTCAAGCTTTTTGCATGATTTCCATGATAGGAGTTCCTCTAAATTGCTGGTCTGTTCCGTTCTTCACTAGGGTGGTATCCAGGTGGGGTAAGTTAGTGAAAATAAAAGATGAAACTGCTCAGAGAGTTGATTGTAGAGTTGTGCAGATGCTTCTCAGGGTTGTTAGTCCTTTTGACATCCCTGATCATACTACCATTACTACGAATGTAAGGAAATTTTCGATAAAAATTAAAGTTGATGGTGGGGATGATTTCTTTCCAGAATTTTTAGAAATGGCTGAAGAGGATGATTCAGAAGATCCTTGGGTGGAGAGATCCTCCGTTTGGAGTCTAGAGGATGTTCAGGCGCAGCATGGAGGTCACGTGGGTTGTCAGGAAATGTCAGAAACCCATAATAGGGTGCAGGAATGGGTCCTAGGTACACAACTTGGTAATATCACAGAATCCGAGAGAGTTGTCTCCTCTCAGCAGGAAAAGTCAAAAGCCCTTTTTGAAAGTGAGAGAAACGGGAAAAGTTCAGGGGGGATCTCTATAAGCAAGACAAAGTTGACCAGGAGATTGGGTTTCATATAGGGCTTGGAGAATATCGGTTGAGTGGCCTGGATCAAGAAAAGGGCCAATTATCTATGGGTCGTCTATCTATTTCACCAGTTACAGTTAAGGAGTCGGTCAGGAATGAAGATGGAGGGGTGGCTGAGGTTGGTTTGAAGTTGATAAGTTCAATAGCTGGTTCACAAACAAGTTCTGCTAGTTCTCTATCCATGAAGACTGCTCCAGTTGGAAGGAAATTAATCAAAAGTCACAAAAATATTTATTGTAGGTCGAATGATAGAAAGATCTGGAATCAGGTTATGCAGGTTCGTAATAATGTGCAGGATTGCAAGGAGAATTCACGAGGGGCATTAAAGGGTGAATTGGGTAGAGCTTTAATTGTTAGAGGTTGTCTTTCTGAAATTTCAGAGGTTGTTGGTTGTTCTGTTAAGGATATGGCCAGGTCTAGGGCGAACAGACCTTACAGAAGACTTAAAAGGCATCTCATTAGGGAAGCAGTAGATCATACTAGTGTTGATACAATATCCTCTTTAGCTTTTCCTTTTCTATTGGAGGAAGCAATTACTACATGGGAAATTAGCAAGATATTGGGAATATCTTTCAAAGAGGGGAAGGAAGCTTTTCTAAATAAGATTGTTGAATTGGAGAAAGGGTTGAGTGGGGCTACTTGACCTCGAGTTATGTCCTTTGGCTATTTTGGGTTATATTCATTTTGAGTATTATGACTAAGCTAAGTATCTTGTCTTGGAATGTGAGGGGGTTGGGTAAAAAAGAGAAACATAGGGCTATGCAAAAACTTGTTTCTGAGAAAAAACCATTGGTTCTTTTCCTTCAAGAAACAAAACTAGAAAAGTTTCCAACATCTTTTTTCATGAGAAGTGGTTTGAATAGGCTGTAGGGGTTCATTGAGTCACCAGCTATTGGCTCATCTGGTGGTATCTTAAGTTGTTGGGATGATTATACTTTTGAGGTATAAGATCAGCATATTCATAGGAGGTTTATTGTTGTCTTTGGTAAGTTCAAGTCCAACCGTTTTAGGTGTGGCTTCATAAACGTATATGGTCCGTCTGTGGAGGAAGAGAAGGCTGGTTTTTTCGATGATCTGGAAATGTTTTTAAGCGGGTTCAGTATTCCTTTGTGTGTGGGTGGGGACTTCAATGCCTACTTAAATGAAGAGGAGAAGTTAGGCAGAGCTCAGAACAGGAATTCAGTGGAAATTTTTAATCATTTTATTCAACAAGCGGGGCTTATTGATTTGCCAATTATTGGGGGGATTTTTACCTGGAGCAGTAATCGGGAGTTGCCGACTTTTGTAAAATTAGATAGGTTTCTAGTGAACTCTTATTTCTTAGCAGAATTCTCCAATATCAACCAGTTTCTATTGCCTAAATCTATTTCCGACCATAATGCAATTATTTTGGAGACTGGGGAAGAAAATTGGGGTAAGAGACCCTTTAGGCTGTTTAGCTATTTATTGAATGAGGATGATTTTGAGAAGATGGTTGCTGAGTCTATTAAGGTGTTCAAGGAAGAGAAGTCAAGTGCTGGAATTTTTAACATTCTCAGGAATACTAAGATTGCTATTAAGAGCTGGTCTAGGGATAGAAAACAGTTTCCTCTAGTGGACATTTTTGTGATACAAGATAAAATTCATCAGATTGAAATGAGGATGCAACAAAATATGTCTCACAATGCTGTTGTCAATTCGACAAAGTTGAGGCTCTTGAGAAATGAACTTTGGAGACTACTCAGAATCGAGGAGCAAATTTGGGTTCAAAATTCGAGAGAGAAGTGGGTTAATTATGGAGACCGTAATTCTAAGTATTTTCACACTTGCGCATCCATTAGGAGAAGGAAGAATTCTCTGCTTGCTCTCAACGTTGATGGTGTCACTACCAAAGATCCATAATCTTTTGTTAGAGAATGAGTTTACAGAAGATGAGATTTGGGAGACTATCAATTCTTGCGACAGTAATAAAGCCCCTGGGCCTGATGGGCTGAACATGGGTTTTTTTTTAAGAAATTCTGGTCTATTTTGAAAGGTGATATATTGAAGTTTTTCCATAATTTCTATTTAGGAAAGGAGTGGGAGCATGTCATTAACCATTCTTTCTTAACCCTCATCTTGAAAGGCTCAAATGTTGGAAACTTAGATAATTTCATACATATTTCCCTTGTAGGTGGGATGTATAAGATCCTTTCTAAGTGTCTTTCGAGAAGGATGAGATGTTGCATAATGATATTATCAGTGAGACTCAATTTGCTTTTATTCCTGGAAGATAAATTTTGGATTGTTCTTTTATTGCTAATGAATGAGTTGATTTATGGAGGAAGAAAGGTTTGAAGGGTTTTGTATTTAAGGTAAACTTCAAGAAGGCTTATGACTCGGTAGATTGGGATATTATATTTAAAGTCATGGCTAAGATGAGGTTCGATTCAAAATGTTGTAGTTGGATTCGGACGTGTTTCTACTGTTTCGGTATCAATTTTGGTAAATGGGGTTCTAACTACTAAATTTCCTATGGCTAGAGGCCTTAGACAGGGTTATTCCTTATCCCTTTTGTTGTTTAATTTTGTTGGAGAACTACTTCATCTGCTGCTCCGTAAAGCAGTATCTTTGGGTTTTTTTAGTGGTTTGGTGGTTGGTACAGATGAGGCCTCGATCAATTTATCTCATCTACAATTTGCAGATGATCTCATCATTTTCTGCAATGCTTCGAAGACTCAGATTCTTAATGTTAAGAGGATTCTTCGTGTGTTTGAGGTCATGTCTGGCCTGAAGCTTAATATGTTTAAGAGCAGATTATTTGGTATTAATATTAATGAGGAAGTGGTTCGTCAGTGGGCTAATGCTATTGGGTGTTCAGTAGGACATTTTCCTGTGGAGTACTTGGGGTTGCCTCTTGGTGCTAAGAGAAATTCTATGTTGTTGTGGGATTCGATAGTTCAAAAGTTTCATTCGAAGCTAGCCACATGGAAGGCGAAGACTTTATCAATGACAGGGAGGCTGGTTTTACTGAAGGCAGTTTTGGGTTCCCTTCCTATTTATTTCATGTCCATGTTCAAGATTCCTTCATCGGTGATTATCAAGCTAAATTCCATTATGGCCAGATTTTTATGGGGAGGAGTTGAGGCCAAAAAAATCCATTGGGTTAATTGGACAAAAATGTGCTCTGGAAAAAGTGTGGGTGGTCTTGGTGCTTTGGACATTAGTTATATGAATAGAGCTCTATTAGAGAGGTGGTCTTGGAAGTTTGCTAATGATAAAAAGTCAGTATGGAAGAAGGTTATCTGCTGTAAATACAATATGGATCCCAGTTTTCTGATGTTTAATGAGAAACTTCCTGCACATGCTTCTTGAATTTGGAAATCGGTGGTCCATAACCATTTCAAGTAAGATCAGTTTGGAGATAAGTTTCTAAGTAAGTTTAAAGTCAAAGTGGGGGATGGAGGGAGCATCAGATTTTGGCTTGATAGTTGGGCACTTGATTCCCCTCTTAAAGTGGTTTTTCCCAGAATGTTTGTGTTGTCTATAAACAAGAATGAGAAGCTTATTGAGTTTGGGGAGTTTCAGTCAACAGTTTGGTCTTGGCATGTTAATATGAGAAGACATTTGAGTGATTGGGAACTGTCTCAGTATGCTGATTTAATGGCTTTGATCCATAATGTCACTCTTTCTCAGGATTTATCGGATGGGTTGGTTTGGTGTGGAAATAGGGAAGGAGTCTATACTGTTAGTTCGTGTGTTAAGTCTTGTTGTCCTACTGGTACAGAAGATCCTTTTTGGAAGAATTACGTTTGGAGGGGTTTAGTGCCTCCTAAAGTGGAGGTATTTTTGTGGCAAGTGGTGCTGCAGAAATTGCCAGTAAAACTTGAGTTACAGAGGAGAAGAGTCGCAACTATTGTTGATGTTGCTTGCCCTTTGTATGAAAAGGCGGATAAAACCTCATCACACTTATTATTTTCTTGCTTGGTGGCGTGGTCTTTATGGAACAAATTTATGAGTCTTTGGGGAGTCTCTTCAGTTTTTCAAGTCAATGCTCAAAGTTTTATGGTTGCTTGGGATGAATTGGTTCCTAATTCTAAAATTTGGACCTTCATTCCGGGGGTGGTTCTATGGACAATTTGGAAATGTAGGAATGCCGTTATGTTCGAGGGGGAAGGGTAGATCAGATTGATCTATTCTTTATGGCAAGATGTAGGTTGGCTGCTTGGTTCCTAGCTTACTACAAGGTTGTATCTATTTCTAAGGACTACCTAATCTGTGACCCTACACTTGGGGATTGTTTCTCTTTCTCAAGCCCTCTTATTATCAAAGTTGTGTCTTGGTCTCACCCTCCAAAGGGCTGTATTAAGTTGAATGTTGATGCGGTCGTGACTGCAGATTGGAGGAAGAGTAGTGTTGAGGGCATCCTACGGGCTCACGATGGTTCGTTGTTGGTTCCTTTCAAGAGGTTGCTGGTCCAGGTCCTCCTATTTTGATAGAACTTAAGGCTATTAAGAAAGGGTTATCATTTTTTGCTTCGATTCAGCAGAGTTTTAAGGATAGGTTATTAGTTGAATCATACAGTAAATTAGCAGTAGAATGAGTCAAGAATATCAACCGTTGTCCCTATGTGTACTCAGACATTGTGGCAGCTATTATTGATATGATTAGAGGTTTGAATGGGAGTATTAAATGGGTTGCTAGGTCAGCCAATGTTGAGGCTGATAGATTAGCTAAGGCTGGTATTGGATAGATACGATGTTTTCATTAGGTTGGTTGGGTTATCTGTTAGGCTTTGGGTAGGTTATTTGTAAGAGAGATTGTATGGTTGTTTTTAAGTTTTGTAATTTGTGGTTATCAATGAATTATTTAGGCACTCTTTCCCTCCTTCCACTGATTAAGGAGCACATTGTGATCCTCAATCATGAAGGGGGTTTTTAACGAGGCCTACCATTCCTATAAAAAAAGCTACAAGGAATCGAGACCCAGGAAATGAAAACAGAAACATACATGAAATAAGATGGGTAAAGTTAAAACTTAGTTCCTTCCAAGCAATTGACTTAACACCTCATACATGAGATGCATAATAAGGGCGAGAAGTGTTTTGCTGGGTAAAATATGATTTATGTAACGTGCATAAGGGCAAGAAATATCATGCATTGAATAATTTGTTCATTTTTAAGTGTGGTATATGCATGCATGTTCGTTCGGATGCATGTGTGCTTCTGCTTGAATAATTGCAACAATGGCAAATCTAGGAAATTCATATTCAAGCTATATCCACCAAGAATTAAAGCCAACTGTACACGGATATATGTATTTAGGTGAATCTAATCATACTAAGTTCTTGAAAATGCAAGGCTTCTAAATTTGAGAGCATAAAGCAGTGTAGGATGCGCCCATATACCTAAGGACTAAGGGACCATAGTCCATAAACACAACACAGAGAAAATAACGAATATTTTCTATAGAAAACATGAAACTGAAAGATGTGAACTGATAAGTGAAAGAACACCACAAAACGAGATTATAACTTACAAGTAGCTTGGGAGCTTATATGGTAAATAATCACTAGCCCAATACAACAAAGACTATGGACATGATAGGCAAGGAAATTATAGTAGAGTCCAAGAGAATATTGTGAAACTTATTGTTGGAAGATGCATCAAGCTAGTTAAACATAGCTACGCTAAAAAATTAGAAAGTATTGTTATTATCAACATTTGGAAATTTCAGAATAAAAGTTGACCAAAACAGGAGCTCCTAGATTTAAAACAAAATCCTTTCAGAGGCAGCTAAAGATAACATCTCTTCTAGAGGAAGTCATTTCAACTACATTGAGGACAAGAGACACACTATGTGTCTCAGATAAAAGAAATTTCCCGCCTTTAGCAAGTAATTAATGAGGAAATTAACCATTCCGATCATTATCTGAAATCATAAATTCATAAGAATAAAGTGTAGATGCTCGATTTGTCCAGGGCCAAGTCGGAGTAGACCCGAATCAATGGCAGGCCTAAAGAAGAACCCAACCTGTGCATAACCCAAATAAAGACCCGGTTTGGGAGCAAGCCCGGACCAATGGATCGGTTGGTTGGAGCTGTCTAACCATGCAACTGCTTTGATGTACTGCAATCAGGAAAAAAAGGAATTTCAGCCATGTATGGTAACTGGTCAGTTATCAGCTGTTAACTAAAACAATCGGTGAGGGATATAGGAGCAATGAAGAAAAACTATAAAGGGGGAGTTTTCTTTAGACAAATTACACAGACAAATAAGGGGAGAGCATTTTAGCAAGAGAAAAAGCGAGAAAAATACAGTGTAAAGAAAGGGGCTTCCCTCCATTTTTGGATATCAATAAAAAGCAATGGAGAATTGTTCCATTTTTTGTTTTTCCATACAAAAACATTAACATAATATAACCAGAGGGAAAAAACGAGAGCAGATATAACAATCCAGGAGCAAAAATTCAAACGATCCAACACAGAGGCAAAATCAAGCAATACGCGTTAACAGAGAAGACATTTTCGAAAGAAATCAATCGAACTCTCCATGAGAGAATCCACACAACAATCAAACGAAAAAACTATCTCTTTTATCCACCACAGCAAACGTATTCAAAGAGGAAAAACCCTGAAAAAAAAAAGAGAAAATAGCTTAAAAATCTCACCTTTTTCTTTCGAGGAGTGTCACCGTTCGTCATCGGATCGTGGAAAAGCCTTTACCGGTAGAAGGTAATGTTCCTAAAGCATTTCGATTTGGGGAGTTTGTTTGAAATTGGGGTATTCTGTTTTGGGTTGCTTTGATCATCTTCTCTCATAACGTAAGAGAGTGAGAGTGAAATGGAGAGTTGAATAAGAGAGGTGGCTAGACGGAAAGTATGAATTGTTTTTCTTTTTGTATTTTAGGTAAATACATTAGGTTTAAAAGCTATTTTTTTCATCTAGGGTATGATTTGCTTTCTTTTGGTCAATGGGTTATTTTTTGTTGTCTACCCGTTTTCATTTCATTGCATTTTAGTCCTCTTTTCAAGGTTTATAAATTTGTGAATCTAGTTCCCTTAATTTTAGTCTTTAGTCATCAGTTTCATTTTACCCTGTTTCCTTTTCTTATACATTTGAAGTCTTTTTACAATAAGGTTCATTTTAGTCTTATAGGATAATGGTTATACTTTGATTTTAGCGCCTGTTCTTGTATGATATTTGTATTATGATTCTTACCTTTTTTGCCGTGTTTATGACGTTCTTGTATGCACATAGATGGTATTCTATGTATATATTATAGATATATTTTGACATGACCTGGTGCTTAAAATATTATGTAATATTTTATAATTGTGTCTCATGCCTTTCTTTGCAATTAATACTTATTTAAGACATTTGTTTAAAGAATTCTGCGTGTACATGTATATAGCCATAGTTTAGGCATTTATTAATTGTTGTAGATATACATCTACCATGTATGTAATCGTGGCTTTTTTGTACATATCAATACTATCTTTTTTTTTAATTAATATTTAGGGTGCACTCATAATTTGTATATTGCCCCACGTGCATAACTTGACCCTATCAAATAATTGGATTAGGGGAATACCTTTTTATTTTAAAATCATTGTGAGGGGTTTGTCTTAACTTATTAGAGAACTACTTTTGACGATTTTAAATTAAAAGCGTATCCCGAAAGTGAAACCTAAAAAATTGATTTGTCACTTAAAATTTGGGAACGAAAGAAAAAGAAATGTTCGATTATTTAAATTTTTCGAGAAAAGATTGTTACAACTCATCTAAGATTTGGTCTCGATATTTTAAATAATCGAACATTCTTTATCTTTCTAAAACAACTCGATAATTTTAATTCAATCTATTCAGGTGCTTTTGAATATTATAAAATTCACATCTTTGTTTTATGGGATCAAAAGTCAAATTAAGTTCGAATTTGTAAAGTTCACTGCAAAGACGTTAATTAATCAACTAGGTACTGATTTAGTGCGCTGTGGGGGTGTTAATCCTTCCCCACGCATAACCGACTCCCGAACTCAATTTTGGTAACACATACCTAAATTTATCGTTTTAATTAAAATTAATTTTTATTTAAAAGGACAAAACATTTTTGGGTGCCCAATCACACCCTAATCAAGGATTGGTGGCGACTTTTCGAACTATACGTTTTTATTTTTAAGGAATCCCAAATTTTTCAAAACGATAGATTTTTTTTAATCATATTACTTTTTAATTAAAAATCAGTTGAAATAGATAAATTAAAAATTGATGTGATTTTCAAAATCTCATTTTTTTAAAAAAAAAATCGTTTCGACATGAAGGTGATAAAAGTTGAGAAAAAAATTCAATACATTTTCTTTCAAAAGCCACTCGTTCTCCTCTTCCAGTTTTACAGCTAATGATTCCAATTCAACTTGGTATGCCTACGATTACGATAAAAAAAATAAAACATCAAATTTTTTAAAAGAAACAATCCATTAAAGATGACACAATTTAATCAAAAGAACTAAACCAATTGTATACATGCTTCCTTTCCTGGGACTAGGCAACAGATTCCCTGTTCTTAATCATCATTCTCTGTCGCTGCTCTACCGCTTTACCCAACGGCTCCAATAAAACCCCTCTTCCTCTCTTCCCTCTCCCTCCATCACCTCCACTCCCAATAACTTCCATCCCGTTCCCGAACCCAACAATTGACCCCTCCATCTTATCCAGTATCTGAAACGCACCCCTCCCACCGGATCGAACGGGTACACTCTACCACCCAACC
This sequence comes from Hibiscus syriacus, assembly GCF_006381635.1. Taxonomy (NCBI): domain Eukaryota; kingdom Viridiplantae; phylum Streptophyta; class Magnoliopsida; order Malvales; family Malvaceae; genus Hibiscus; species Hibiscus syriacus. The sequence continues at coordinate 1,235,070 of NW_024063020.1, read as the reverse complement.
TATCCGTATGTAACTTAACCTCCTCCTCTTCCTCCACAGCACCAGCCTTCGCCAAGAAATCCTCCAAAGTCATCATCTCATTCGGCGCCTCCTCTTTCATTGTTATCTCTTTCCTCTTGCCCGATACAATTTTCCTCCAAACCTCATCCACACTTCTCACAACATTGTTATTAAAATCCGCTAAAGCTTGAACCTGAGAAGCTTCAAAATTATCCGCGACAGCATTCAGAACCGGAGCGTCGATTACAGTGAACGAAGCATCGACCAGAGTTGTCTCCGTCGCGGGAGCCGCCGAGTAAAAGTTTCGGAGGATGCCATCGACTTTCATTTCCGCGCTCAATCTGTTGTTATCGTCGTTTCTGTTTTGATCGGTGGAAAGTTGGGGTCTTGTAGATGAAGAAATAGTAGTGCATCGGGAGAGATCCAAATTTCGCGAATTTGAAGTAGACGATGCCATAATCGGAAACAATTCCACTCCTACAGATAGATTATCTCATGGAAAATTCCAGTTCTCTCCCTCTCGAGATAATATCTAGGGTTTAGGATTTTTTTTTTGGGATATTTGGGGATTTTGAACTTGTCGTACTTTTTTGGTTTGCTATTCTGTTGGGATCAGGGAGACCAAACAGCGCGTGTGAGGGCGCGTGGATCCGTTTTTCGATTAACAGAGGGTTCCCATTTTTATATTGTTTTCGCAAACTGCAATGGGGCTGAGATAACGTGTTGCAACTTGATTCGTTTACTAGTCTTTATGAAAAGGGTAAAATACACAAATGACTCTCTCACTATAGCGTCCTCCTATTACTAAAAGTTACAAAATAGTCCCCTAATTATAGAGTATTACTTTGTTGAGTCCTTTATTATTAAAAGTTACAAAATGGTTGTTCGACTATTCATATGTTTTCAAAACTATCATTTTCCGTTAAAAAATTGAAGGCAATTTAACCTAGGACATATAAATATTATGATGATTATTTTGTAACTATTAATAGTCGGGAAACTCAACAAAGCAATGACTTATAGTCAAATGACCAATTTTATAACTTTTAATAGTCAAAGGACTCAACAAAGTAATACCCTGAAGTCGAGGGATCCTTTGTGTACTTTATCCGAAAATTACTTGGTCATTTTAGTTCAAATTCTTTTATTAGTACCCTTACTATGCTTGTGTCGTGAATTTAGTCTATGTATCATGATTTGTTTACTTTTAGTCTTTGTATTTTTAAAATTATAAAATTTCAATTTTGATCTAAACAATAACAACAAAATCTGTTAAATCACTATTTGTTATTAGTTCTTGTTTTAGGAAAAAGTTTAAACTTAGTTCTTCTTCTTCAAATTTAATCTTTGTACTTTTCAAATTTTATAATTTCAATCTTGATCCAAACAAAAGCAATAAAAATTGTTAAATTAAATGTTCCATAAAGAGGTGTTTAGCTCATGAAATGTAGTATTACGTCCGGGAATAAAATTACTAGAATGTAATGTTACTTTACACATTATTGGTAATGTTACATTATTGTATTTGGCATGAATGTAAAACTACAGTGTTTGGTTAGAGAAATAAAATATTATTAGAATATATATTTTATCAAATTGTCCTTGTGATATATTTATTTTTTAACAAGTTGAATTCTGGATATTCAAATAAAAATATTTATATAAAAACTCATTTAATATATATTATTTTATTATTTTTAATTTATATATTTTCATTAAATTTAAATTCATAAATTTTATATAATTTTTTTACAAAATTTAAAAGATAAATGGGTAGATTAAAAGGGTAAATATATCATATATTCTTTTAATCCTAATTAATATTATTTTTGAGGTAATGGACACAATTTATTTTCAAGATCTTTTGGTGTATATTGAATTTGAGGTCTTGCTCTTCGTCTTTGTTTATAGTAACAACAATAGTAGTATTAATGATGATAATAACTAAAATGCCTATTTTTTTTTTTGTATTTTTTGTTTTTATTTTAACTTATTTTTTATTTAAACATCGATGATAACAAATAAACAGAATGTAAGTACCTAATAAAACTTGATAAACCTCACATTGCAAAGTTCACTATTGTTGATAGGGATGGCATTATGACCCGAACCCGACGGGAAAACTCGAAATTCGATCAAGTTCGGGGGTTCGGGGCAAGGTATCCCCGCCCCGATTATATATATAATATTTTATATTAGTTATATATATAATATTTTATATATTTTATATTAATTATATATAAAATGTTTTCGGGTCGGGTTCGGGGATGGGGCAAAAAAATCCCGAAGGGGCGCCCCGATAAAAAACCTGTCAGGGATCAAGTCGGGGATGAGGATTCATTTTGGGTTTGGGGACGGGGCGAGCAAAACCCGCCCCGAACCCGACCCGTTTCCATTCCTAGTTGTTGATAGGAAAACAAAGAAAGTATAGCATGTTTGAAAAAATAAAAATAACACGTTTAAAAAAGTAAAGATACTATAATTTTTGTACATGCACACTCCATGTTCCATTGAAATCCACCGACATTCAATATAAAATATACATCAAATACTTGAGTGGAAATTGTCTAAACATATGAACTATCCATGTTACATAATTTTTTTTCTATATAATGTTTATAAGCTTACATTCTTTGTACACTTACAAAACAAAAATAAATAGAACATTAACCATCAAAAACAACAACTATGTTCAGTCTTACAAAAGATAATAGCCATTACATTTTAAATTTAAGCATATATGTTGGTTATATTATATACACAAAAAACTATCAAAGTCAAAACCAACTTAACATATACTTAATGAAGCTAGACAAAAAAAATTGAAAGCATATTCTAAAGTCAAAATTAAAAAGAGATCTACGCATCTATAGAAAGATCAAAGTTAAAAAGATGATCGATAAGGATGTCATTCAAGTAATTTCTTAATCACATAATTTTTTTTTCTGAATTCTTTTGACAAAGAAAATAAAAAGTCTACCTTGTGCACCTATCTATTAATATACTCTCCTGCTTTAAGCATTTCATCATTGGAAAAACCTTTAATTTTCATGATTTTTATGAAAATTGAAATTCTTCGGTCATTTCTTTTTGCCTCCATTTTAAATAATACAATAATGTCCTTAATTTTTTTGAGTAATTTATTGGTTTGCAACATCAAACTTACTTATCTCCTCTACAAGATCAAATAACCCTTCATCATTCTGAGACCTTTTATTACTAGCTATTTTTTTCATTGCAAGGATAGTGACAATATTAACATATATTTGACAAGTTGAAACGCCAACATCCTCTCTTGATTCAAAACCTTTTACTCATTCTTTAACAACAAATGCATCTATAAATGCATTGTATTTTACATCAAGATCTTTCACTGTATCTGCTGTCTCAATTGTTGTTTATGTTACTCTTTCTTTTCTAAATATTTGAATAAAGTCATCAAAGAATAGAAATAACTTATTTTCAATCTAGTAACAGTTGTGTAATACCCCAAATATCATATCAGTGACTATAGTGTATAGATTTAAAATTTTGGTGGGTTAATTTGAATAAATTAAATAGTACAAGAAGTTAATTAGGAAATTGTATTTAAGACTAATTATTAAGATGATGACCCTTGTCAAGCAATATGCTATAGTCTGAAACTCGCTATAGACATGAAACTATAAAGGAAATAGCCACAGCATGAGACTGTCGGATCTACAAGAGGAAATAATCCCTTTTTGTTGGCTGATGTCAAGAAGGAGAAAATATTAAGATTGTAATTACTGCAAGCGTAATAGTCTCTCGTAAACATGCACAAAATCGGATAAAAAATCGATTCAAATCGGATAAAAATCGATCTAATTTTTTTACCTAGTAAAAAAATTGAATTTTAAAAAAACCGGTTAAGATTCTAACCGGTTTGAAAGGTCGGATGGTATAACCAATTTTGGTTTGGAAAAAACCGAATATAAAAAAACCGATTTTAATATTATTAAAATTACATCATTATCAATTGCACCAAAGTTTACGATAATTGAAATACTTAAATACTTTCCCAATCTATTTATACATGTTTAGGGTGATAAAATGATAATTTTCTTAGAAAAAATGTAAAAAAAAACGATCACAAAAACCCCTCAACGATTATATTAACGACTAATTTTTTAAACCTCATACTAGATTTTTTCCGAATAAAAAACCGATTTTTTATCCGATTTTTTCAAACCAATTTTTAATCCGGTAAAAAAACCAATCAGCCAATTTTTTACCAAACTGGTTATACTATCCGGTTTTAAAATATTCAATCCGATTTAAAAAAAACTGATATTTCCAAAATCCAGTTTCGAATATTTTTTACGCAAAATCAAATATTCGAATTTTTTGTGCACCTCTAATCTCTTGTACCAAAAAAATTTCAAATATTCAAACTAAAATATTATAAATCTTTTACATTTTATATATTTAAGTCATAAAATGAGTACTTGTTTAACCTGTAAGTATAATGTCAAAATTAGTCTCTAATATTTGTTAAAATGGTCATCTTAATAAGTACTTTTTTTATGGAATATTTTGATTAAAATAATTCATTTTAAGATAAAAATATCGCTACCATTAGATTAAATAGTTCCTTTAATGCTTATTTTTTAAAAGATATCTCACATTTCATTAGAATAAACAAATCTCGACATTAGTTATTTTGTTAACTAATAATTTTTATTTATAAAAAAAATTATGCAAAATAAAATGTTAAGAGCTAGTTTTAACATTAGGCTTCTTTTAATTTCGTTAGATCGAACATCCCACTCTCTAGGAATCTAGCTTTTTGTTTTACAGCAAATCATCAGATTTGTGCCCAGAACAGTGTTCATATAATCATATTCACGAATAATTCGTTCAATTTTCGTGATCCAAGATTCAATTCTAATGTAATACGTAGTATAATCAAATCATCGAAGGCGTTTCATTTTCCGATGAAAATGAATCTAGAGGTATCAGTTTCTTGCCGAAAAACTCAACCGTGAAAACTAGTCAAAACATTAAATTCCATAGCTCAAGTGACTGACGTGAACTTGAAGGAGCTCACACAGATCTAAACACTGAAACTGGATTCATAGTGAAAAAGGAGTTTGCTAATAATACGTTTCGACTAAACAATTTAAAACAAAATATGAAAAGCAAATAAAAGAATCTTTCAATCATTTTTACTTTAAGAAGAGGAATCATTCAACTTGAACAATGCTAGATTGAAAACATACCGAAATTTGAAGAAAAAAAGGTCAGAAATCTCGTGTGGAAAGTGCCGCTCATAGCACCGACGACGGTGCTGCGTTTGCACGAACATACGATTTTCATCATTCTCTATTTCCTCCACTTTTTTAAGTTTATCATAAGCCAAAAAAAAAAAGGGAAAGGAAAAACCGAAGCTCCAGGTTGATCCCTGAGAGCATTTTGAAGACCATTACCTTCTCCGTCCTATGCCGCTGTGGAATCGATTTGGGGAGGTTTTTATAGCTAGTAGTAAGTAACCCTAATTAGAGAAACGGTATCGTTTTGTAATGGTCTCTGTCCACACACCCAACTTGAACCGGGATGAGATTTAAGAGCAAACCGACAGATTAAAGTTAGTTTAACATTGTTGTTATAAGGAAACATTACACCAATGGTTACTATTTTTTTGAGTAATTTTTTGTTTTCCCCATTAAAATTTTAAAAGTAACAAATCGGTCATCAACGATATCGATTTGTAACAAAAGGTCACTAACGTTGTTGATTTATAACAAAATAATCACTCTACCGTCATCTCCATTAACGTGATAACATGACAATATTAACAAAAAGGTTAATATTTCATTTTACCCGTAAACTAATGCTAAAATATTAAATAGGCCCTTAAACAATGATTTTATATCTAATATACCCTAAAAAGTTTTATAATTTTCATTTTTCCGAACACCCCATTACCTTCGCTATATTCAAACCATATTCCTTCAAAACAAAAATCACATACAATTAGTAGCACTTTCCTTAGTATTCATTTCAACCACACTTAAGCAAAACAAGTCAAAAAAATTATCTTCAGCTGCAATACCAATCTTTGAACTCAGTGTTTTTGTTCCTATCTTGCAGTGTTGCGTTGGAGTAAAGTACTTATTGGTGTGCTCTATTCTCTCTTTAGCATTTGATTTTAGTTAGTGGATTACTAATTGTCTAAAATATACAATGAAACAGAAAAAAAATAACAGAATGGTTCACTCTTTTTTTGCAACAAAAGAGAAGGCAACTTATTATCTAAATATATATATATTTGTTTAAGTGTGATTGAAACAAATACTAAGGAAACTGCTCCTAATTTTTTGAGTGTGTTTTTCATTTTGTAAGGAAAATGGTTCAAATATAATGGAAGTGGTGGTGTGTTTGGAAAAAAATGAAAATTAGAAAGTTTTTCGAGTAAATTAGATATAAATTCATTGTTCAATGACTTATTTGATGTTTTAGCAGTATTTTAGGGGTAAAATGAAAGATTAACCTTTTTTTAATGTTTCCACATCATCAATTTAACAGGATGGCGGTATAGTGACCATTTTGTTCAAATCGATAACGTTAGTGACCATTTTGTTACAAATTAATAACATTAGTGACCGATTTGTTACTTTTGAAACTTTAGTAGAAAAAATGAAAACTTACTCAAACATTAGTGACCATTGGTGTAGTTTACCCTTGTTACAATTCTTCTTTAAAATAAGGATAAATTACACGTTTAGTATCTAAACTAGTGTTTTTACTATTTTGGTACCCTAAACTTTATTTTTTTAAATTATATATAAAATTTAGTTTAAGTTTCATTTTGGTACCAACTGTTAAAAACTAATAGTAATGTTGATGTGACACCATAATATAATGACACATCATCATTGAAACAAATAAAAAAATGTCACTTTGGCAATTCTATTAAATTTTTAATGACGGGTACCAATTTGAAATCTAAATTAAATGTTAGGTTTGTTTTTTTTAAATGAAGTTAGGATACCAAAACAGAATAAAAGTAATAGTTTATATACTAAATGTGCAGTTTAGTCTAAAAATAAGTAAAAGAAGTGTTTAAACAATAGGGTAAAATATATAAATGGTCCAACGAGTATAGAATGTTGCTTTATTGAGTCTTCTAATTATTAAAAGTTACAAAATGATATTCGACTATAAGGCAGTGTGTTGCTTTGTTGAGTCACCGTTTATCAAAAGTTATAAAATAGTCATTTAACTATTCATATAATCTAAACTCGTCATTTTTCATTAAAAATTTAACAGTCGTCTAAGTCGAACGTTAACTTGTTGAATATGATATGATAAAATATAATCCTAGAATCGGTTAGCTATATTTTATATATCGACTCTTCATTTACATTATGTTGTGAAGTCAATGCTTGAAACATTATGATATCGGGTAAGTGCTTTAAAGAAACAATGGTGTCAATAGACATCATTAAAATACAATTTTATCATATCTCAATCAGCAAATTAACATCTAGCTTAGAAGACCATTAATTTCTTAAACATAATAGGACAAGTTTGAAACATTTTGCTAATGATCAACACATGTTGCCGACACAATATTTTTCGCATGTGTTTAATTTTTGACATGTCACATGCCACGCCACTCAAATTGAAGACATAGAACATGTCATATTACCAATTTTGATGATGTAGTATGTGTCACATCACTTAAAGTGATGACATGACATATGTTATCTAACTCAAAGACTCAAGGTGAATACATGACACATGTCACATTATCAAACCTAATGACAAATTGTATCACATAACCCGAAGTGATAACATAACATATGTATTGTTACTCAAATATCGTGAAGACATAATAAATGTCACATCATCAAATTTGATAACATAATATGTGTTGTATCATCCAAATGATGACATGACATATGATACGTCACTCAAAATAATGACATGATATATGTCAAGTTAAACATATTTGAAAATAAGCTAAATACAAAATAATGCCTAAACTATACCTTAAATTGATTTTTAGTGCCTAAAGATTTTTCTTAAAATAGGTACCTAACATTTTATTCGTTACACTTTTAGGTGTTTATTGTTATATTTTTCTTATTTTTTTAATTTTTTTTATTTTTTAAAATAAAATATGATTTTTTAAAGGAAACAATTAAAAAAATCAAACCTATCCCCCATCATTCCTTCTCCCTTCCATCCCCCACATCCGATAACGAAGGATCACCACCAGTTGGGTTTTGTTTGTAACAGTACGGGGAATTCAATGATGGCGATCGTGTAACGTACAAACAATTACATTCGTTAGAATCACATGAAAAAATAAAGGAAAACCTAAAAATCCAATTACCTTTCGTGGCGCTTTCCATGATGATCGACACAATTTCACGGTGGGTGGGGGATTAAATTTTGGTCACAATAGCGAGACGATTCTGATGGTGTCGACGATGATGGCCACGTGCCGGCGGTGGCCGATTGATAGTGGAGGAAATAAATTTTGGGTTTTTTATAATTATAGAATTAAGTGGGTTTTTTAAAATAAAAAAATTGAAAATTTATATGAATGAAACATGTCAGATAACGACTAAATTTAATGGTGGTTATGGTCCAAGCACTTAAAAGTGTAAAGTTGAAAACGTTAGACACCTATTTTTAACGAAAAAAATTTTAGGTACTAAAAGTCAATTTGGGATATAGTTTAAGCACTTATTTTTGTATTAAGCCGTAAAAATATAACGTCAACAACTTCACTAACCGTTGGTCGATTAACGATTTTAATCCATCAGAAACTATTTTGACCAAAAATTAAAATGTTGAGTTAAAATATTTCTAAAAAAGAATAGGGGTCAAAATGATCATTTGTGTAATTAGGGGATTAATTTTATCATTACACCAATTAAATTTCAGAAAGAAAACGGGGGGTTTTATGTAAATTCAATTATTTAAACAATTTGAAAATGTAACATTATAACTAGGGTTTTTTTTGGGTGGTTCTCCCTGTTCAGTCACCAAGCAGCAGCGCCGCAGTGCAGGAGTCTCCCAAATCAGGTCACTTCTCTCTTCCACGCATTCTCTCCATCTTTACTATCTTTTTCTATAGTAAAACCAATTGCTATCACCAGAAACTCTTTTTCATTTCATTTTAATTGCTATTTTTATAGATTGAATGAAAAGACATGGGTTTGATTAGTGTTTTGATGTGCTATGTATATAATTTTTTGGGTGGTGAAGGAAGGGAAGAATGTCTCACAGGAAGTTTGAGCACCCAAGGCATGGCTCCCTTGGATTTCTTCCAAGGAAGCGAGCTTCTCGTCACAGAGGAAAAGGTATGTTGTATTCAGTGATGGAGATAGGATCAAATATCAGGAGGTGCAAGGATCTATTAAGTATTTAAATCTAAAAATTAGGAGGCACAGATACTTTATTTGACTAATATTTAAACTAACAAGGACCTAAAATGCTATTCTACCAAAAAAAATTGGGGCACAACCTCTCCCACCCTACCAACAAATGGCTCATTCACTGGTTGTATTCTCTTTCATTTTTTCAATTTAATGTTGATACTGCAATTCACCAGCACCATTGTAGCCTATAGCTGTATAAACTTTAGGAGTATACTATGTTATTTGAACTTGGGGGTTTCCATTAGGTACTTTATGTGTTCGGTATGGATTTGTTCTAAATGGGGATGTTTTTGATTGGTGCAGTGAAGGCATTCCCAAAGGATGATCCAAGCAAACCATGCAAGCTCACTGCCTTTTTGGGGTACAAGGCTGGTATGACACACATTGTCAGGGAGGTCGAAAAACCCGGATCTAGTAAGTTCATTTTGATTATGAAAATTGGGAATATTTTTCATGTTCTTTGGTTGATTTTTTTTTTTGTAATTTTGAGTTTAATGTTATGTTGTTTAATTTTGTATAGAGCTTCACAAGAAGGAAACATGTGAAGCCGTTACTATCATTGAAACCCCTCCCATGGTTATTGTTGGGGTTGTCGGGTACGTGAAGACGCCACGTGGCCTCCGCTCGTTGAACACCGTCTGGGCTCAGCATTTGAGTGAGGAGGTCAAACGTAGATTCTACAAGCACTGGTGCAAATCCAAGAAGAAGGCTTTCACCAAGTACTCTAAGCAGTACGAGAGCGAAGAAGGGAAGAAGAGTATCACGGCTCAGCTTGAGAAGTTGAAGAAATATGCCACTGTTATCAGGGTCTTGGCACACACCCAGGTTGTAACCATATGTGTCCTTATTTTCTGGTTTCCTTTTTTGAGGGGTGGATGACGTTTTCTGACAAAGTGCACTACAGATTAGGAAAATGAAGGGATTGAAGCAGAAGAAGGCACACCTAATGGAGATCCAAGTCAATGGTGGCACTATTGCCGACAAGGTTGATTTTGCGTACAAGTTCTTTGAGAAGCAAGTACCCATCGATGCTGTCTTCCAGAAGGATGAAATGATTGACATCATCGGTGTCACAAAGGGTAAAGGTTATGAAGGTGTTGTGACTCGTTGGGGTGTCACACGTCTGCCCCGTAAGACCCACAGAGGTCTGCGTAAGGTTGCTTGTATCGGTGCCTGGCATCCTGCTAGAGTCTCCTTTACAGTTGCCAGGGCAGGTCAGAACGGATACCACCACCGTACTGAGATGAACAAGAAGGTTTACAGGGTTGGTAAAGTTGGTGATGAGACTAACTCGGCTATAACCGACTATGATAGGTAAGTGCATTTGTCTAATTATGTTCCAGTTGCCAGAATATACCTATATTTTTTTATACTTACAATCAGATTTGGAGTCGTTTCCAGGTTCTTGTATGGATAATTCTTATGTTTTCTGTTTGCATCTGCTCGATATCATTACTGATCGTGTTCAACTAGCTAGAATAAACCTAAATCATTTTACTTCCATTTGGTTTGACTTGTTTTCAAGGTCTTGTATGGAGAGTTCCATTGTTTTCCGTTCAGCTTTGCCCGATACCATTGCTGAATGTGTTTAATTATCTAGATTATACCCGAATCATTTTACTCGGATTCACAGTTTTTTCCATGGTGATGTATGGAGAAGACTGATGTTTTCTGTTTCGGTTTGCTGATATAATTGCTGAACATGTTCTAACATGGCATTTTTAATCAGGACCGAGAAGGATATCACCCCGATCGGTGGCTTCCCTCACTATGGTGTTGTGAAGAGTGATTACTTGATGATCAAAGGAGGCTGTGTTGGACCTAAGAAGAGGGTGGTTACACTTCGCCAGTCTCTGATTAACCAGACATCCCGTGTGGCCCTCGAGGAAATCAAACTCAAGTTCATCGACACCTCCTCAAAGTTCGGGCATGGACGATTCCAGACGACACAGGAGAAACAGAAATTCTATGGTCGGCTCAAGGCATAAAATCGGGAAAAAGTTGGTTGAAATTTCTTGGATGATTTCGTTTTGCTTTTTCGGGTTTTGTCTTGAATGTTTGAACTCGCCGAGTTTTGAACCATGTGTACTCAATGCTGGACTTTCTTTTGATTGCGTTAGTGATCTGATTCAATAAAACTAAACATCCCATTAATATATAGTTTATTATAAAATCCTTAACATTGATAAAAATTAAAGTCTAATAAGACTTGATTGATACATAAATTATAGTTTGATAATCTAATTTATAAAAAAAATTATTTAATGATTAAAATAGCGATGATCTTATAGTTTACTGATCAATAAGGTGCTTTATTATAAATATTTTAATTTTGACTTGGGTAAATTACAATTTTGGTAACTAAACTTTACTCTCTTCTATTTTATTCATTGCACTTATCTTTTAGGATAAAAACTTATACTTGCATCCAATCGAATTTGACACACATATATATATAATTTTATTTTTACAAAATAAAATATAGATTTAACTAAAAAAATATAGAGAAAAAATATTATTACAATTATCTTTAAATAAATAAAGATAATTATAATATTTTTTAAATTATTTTTTTCTCTAAATTTGACTTCAACCTAATATTATATTTTAAAAACCTAATTTAATAGGACCCAAATTCAATTTTTTTAAATATCAAATAAGATTGGATTAAAATAAAAGATGTTGCATCCAAAATTCAAATCTTATGCCCCACCCCTAAACCCGGTTGACATAGGGCGGCACGTTGATGACACATGTCCGAATAGCTTAATAGACAAATGGGTAAATTACGTATGCAGTATTTAAACTGTAGGTTTTGATCCATTTTAGTATTTAAACTTTAATTTTTTTCAAAATCACATCTAAACTTTAGTTTTTGTTTCATTTTAATACTCCACCGGTAAAAACTTTAATTTTTGTTTTATTTTAGTACTTCCATTCAAAATTTAATATTGCTTTTGAAAAATTGAAAGTTTAGTTACTAAAACAAACCCAAATTAATAATTTAGGTACTAAACTTGTTATTTTTTGACTACCAGATACCGAAAGGAAATGAAAACTAAATTTTAAACATGTTTTTTTAAAAAATATATTAAAATTTAAGTATTAAAACAGATCAAAAATAAAAATTTAGGTACTAAATGGTGATTTAGGGCGAGAAGGGGAAAGAGGATAGGGCAAAAACAAAAACAAAAACATGGGAACCGCACTTGACTCCCCTCTGATTCCCTCTCAATACAAATCTCTCTTCTCCATTTTCCCTCTCTTTCTCTCAGGCAAGTTCTCTCTCATCTCACCGCCTTCCTTTCCCTCTTTAACTCGATATAACGCTCCCATTTTGTTCCCTAAACATGTTACTCTAAACAATAAATCAACATCTTCTCTCTGTTTCCGCAGATTCAAGCTTAAAGGCTTCCCCTTTTATAGTTATGTATTTTTTTTAAAAAAATTCCTCTTGATTTCTTCGCAATTGAACATAGTTTGTTTTGTTTTTCACTTCCAAATTCATTGCGATTTCTTTTCTGTTCTTTAGAAGAAGAAAAAAACACACACTCTGATTTATTAGTTGTTTTTAATTTTTATTTTGCATAATTTGACTGTTAGATGCAGTGAATTAGCCGCTATGTTAAAGGGAAAAAAGTAGTGAAACATTTGATTTTAGCGAGAAATAATATATTAGTGTTTTGTTCCCTTTTGCTTGCAATTTTGGTTAGAAATGAATTGTTTTATTACTTTTGATGGGGAAGTATGGTGAAAGGAGGATAATGGATAGTGTTTTGAGTATGGTACAGGTCCTTGCAAATGGCGGAACCTTCTAAAGTCATTCACGTTCGCATCGTTGGCCATGAAATTACTGAAGTAAAGCCTCTTTACCCCTTTTTTGGCTTACTCTTTCTCTTTACTTCCAACTTCTGTGGAGTCGTCTATGAATGTTTTTGTTTTCTTTTTTGGCTGGTCATGATTGTTTAGAGTTTATGCTTCAATAGGGCAAGCAAATAAACCTTTATTTCAACTTAATAAACTTCGGTTGCAAACTTGCAATGAAAATGTATGGATTTTTATCATGTATAATTGCAGTGCATATGCTTCAATGATGAACGTACATTACCTGATGCATCCCCTTCTGTTTGTTTCAGATTGATTTACTTCAACTTTTCCATCCATTTGGAGTGATAACAAAGCTTGTAATGCTCGGTGCAAAGAATCAGGTTTTTACTTTTTCTCTTGCAATAGATTTAGCTGCTTGAACTTGAAAATCTATGCACACCTAGATTTCATGTGCTTATCCTGTTTAATTGTGTTTAGGCTCTTCTCCAAATGGAAGATGTTCCTTCAGCCATAAACGCAATGCAGTAACACTAATGTTCAACCAGCTATTAGGTATTCAAGTGTTTTCTTTGCTTTCCTTGCTGTCCTTGTTTCTAAATCCTTTGCATGAGTTTGTAATGTTCCAGGGGGAGGAATGTGTATGTTCAATTCTCATCACATCAAGAACTAACAACAATGGATCAGAATGCTCAAGGACGAGGTGATGAGGTTAGTAAATTAGCATACTATCATGTAGTGGATGCAAGATGGAATGCAGTTGTAGGCTTTTGTATAGAAAAATATTTTGAATGAGTCCATTAGTGTGTAATAAAAATTCAATAATGATTAAAAGTAGGATGGGTCGAGAAGATATTATTATGGATATGTTTATGAAAATTTTAAGTAATTTATATATTTTATTAATAATCTTTTTTTTTTCACATTTATAAAATTTTATAATTTCGTACTCTTTAAAATTTTAATTTTATCTTTAACGTAAAATCTTTTATTTATCTCGTTTTAAAACCCAAATTATGATGTGCTCTTTGCCCAAAGACAAATATGAGTTGAATCCAAGCCCAAGATAGTTACTTCCCTTAGAACAACTGCATGATATTATTAAGGTGGTCAAACTCTTCTCTCAGTCACTGTTTTATTCATAACTTATGGATTTAGTCATTATATTATTATGATGAAATTTTAAAATGGGTCAAAGTTGGTACTTCATAAGTGTGAATATTTTCATTTAAATCCCAATTAAAATTTTTTAAAAAAAGTTGTGAAAAAGATAACCCTAACTCCCTGAGGATGTAGATGAAAATTACGTACTTTTTTTCTCTCTTTTAAAAGTGTTCATATTGAAACTAAAAAATCAAATCAAATTATGTTCTCGATCTCTAAAATAAAATTTAATATTTATTTCATATACTTAAAAGATTTAAAAGTAAAACCATGTTAGAATATCAGTTAATACCACGTACATTATAAAGTAGATAATCATATTATATCAAATTAAAATATAAGGATTGAATCTTAATTTTAAAGATAAGAGGGACTGAAATTATAGTTTGACAAAATTCAAAGATTAATATATTTACGTAAATATGTAATTATACCAAATTCAGAAGAAGTAAACTTACCATTACCAAACTTAGTTGATCGTAAGTAAATATCGATAATAAAAAATTCACTGGCAGTGTTAGTTATAATGAAAAACAAGAGATTTCAAATTTGAACTTTTAAGCACATGGATTAAATTTTAAATTTTATGAAAGTAAGGGATTGTCAACATATTTTGACCAAAATTGAAACAAGGATAGTACAATATTACAATCATATTCTTTATCATATTTAAATCATGATTATATGGTAAAGTTCTCGAGTGTACTTATATTAAGGCCGACTGATCAAAGATTCACCAGCTTCTGAGAATTCATAATCCACATAACTCAGGCCTTTCCTTCATTTCAAACCCCAAAGATTGCTTTGTTTTTTTTTTCACCTACAAGGTGGCGCACCAGAGGAGGTCCGGTGAGTTCATCAGGTTTCCCCCTGTTGAAGGTGGCGACTCCGGCCACCACAACCACCAACAGCAAGAAGAAGAGGATGGTTTCCGACAAGAGAACAGGGATGATGAAGCAGACATGTTTTTCCGACAACAAAGTCATCAAGCAAGCGAGATGTCGGCAATGGTGTCTGCCTTGACACATGTTGTCTCAGGCCAAAGAGTTCCTGCTAGTGCTTGGCCTTGTGGTTACCCTACTGATTTAGACAACTGTTTTGGACATACACAAAGTGGCTCGGCTGCCGGTTCTGGTCCATGGAATATGGGTCGGAAAAGAGGGCGTGAAGAAGAGATCATGGCTCAGTTGGTTGAGCCTGAACCAGGGGATCAAACAGACTCCTATGCTGGTTCATCATCCGCTGCAACTTCTGGTATGCCATAGTTGCAGTAGTTACTATATAATCTGTTTTTTTAAATTAATAATATTTTTAATTACAAATACAATTACAATATTATACAACTTAAAAAAATTATCACAACATAGGCATTATGTGACATTTTAATACTGATTTTAGCAAGTTTACATTAGTCAACTTTGAAGGAAAATGTAAAGAAACTTGAAGTGCAATGGACAGTCACCTTTTGACAGTTTCTTTTGTCTCCAAATTTTTTTTAACAGTTGCTGAAGAAACTGTTGCTGCACCAGCCACGGCGGAGACTACCTGCGACACGGTGGCGGTGTCGAACGAAGAATCCGACGAGCGGCGAAGGAGATACCGAGGCGTAAGGCAAAGGCCATGGGGGAAATGGGCGGCGGAGATACGTGATCCGAACAAAGCAGCTCGAGTTTGGCTAGGAACATTCGAAACGGCGGAAGCCGCCGCAAGAGCCTACGATGAAGCGGCGTTGAGATTCAGGGGAAACAGGGCAAAGTTAAATTTCCCGGAGAATGCCAGGGTTTTCCCTCGACCGGTGCAGGATTCTCCGGCCACCCAAACACCGATTCCTGCTTCTCTAACAACTCATTTTCCGTCATATTACCAATCCCCAAATCCTCTTCAGAGCTCCGCCGCCGATATGATGAGAGATTATTGGAACTACTCTCAGTTTCTACAGAGTTGTAATGATTTCAATGAGCAACCAGCTACGAGCTTGCTAAACCATATGATCCAATCGTCTCAGTTACCCAATATTCAACCGCCATTGTTATCTTCTTCTTTGTCACCACCACTTCATCTGCCGCCTTCATCGTCTCCCTCTGCTTCTTTACCTCTGTTTTCTGCTGAGCAGCACCAAATGGGCATTTTCAGGCCGCCGTCTAGTCAAACTCCGACTAGAGGATTAGTTTCTCCTCCTCCTCCGCCGCCGCCATGGTCTCATTCTACTAGCCATTCTTCATCCACCGGTTAAAATATTTAAGAGTTAATTGTACAAAATGTCTCAAATTATGACCCAAATTTTAAAATGGTCCTCAAACTTCAAAATACCCCATCTCACGTCTGATTTGAAGCTTATGATTAGACCGACTGATGATCCAACAAATACCACATTGATACTTTTACAATGTGATTAAAATATTTTGAAAAATTGAATTTAATTTATAATCGGGTCATATTTTTTGGACATCTTGTGCAATTACCCTAACAATAAATTAGATTTTTTAATATAGAGAAAAAAATCATATTATTGGGAATTTAGGATTTTCCCCTTTATTTTAATTTTATTTATAATAGTTATTATTGTAAAAAGATAAACAAAGAGGCATTTAGGGTTTATAGTTTTAGGCATAGTTTATGCTTTGCTTTACACCCAAAGATTCTTCAATGAATGTAATTTAGTTTCCTTTTTCTTTCTATATATCAAATATGATATATACAAGGATAATAAATGATTATACAAAAATAATGTCTACATATATTAGGAACGGACGCATTATTTAATGTTAGAGAGACGGATTTCTAAAATTTTAACAAGAGACGAACTTATAAAATTATAGAAAGAGCGAAAACATATTTTCAATAAAAAAATTTAATATATATAAAAATTTTAAAATTTCAGGGGAGGTTGTCCCAACCCGTCCCTCGGTTGCTCAACTCAATTTAATATGCAAATTCAAGAGAATTTAGTTCGATCTCGACGAGACCTAATTGAAAGGGTTTTTGACCACCTCAAATTCGCCCCCTTAATGATCCTAATAAAATCTAATTTCGTCCTAATTTGAGTTTAAATATAAATTTATCTGTTTTGAATTCCACTTGAAAGTTTAATTGAAAATGCAGCCTCACCTGATTAACATAATTTTTATTATATATATATATATATTTAAAATAAATAATAGTTAAATAAAATACTAATTTATTCAAGCTAATAACATTAAATCCTAATGACATTTAATCAATCACATAACTTCACCACATATTATGTCAAATATAAAAGATATTTTGTGATTATCTTGAGTATATTCTTTCTAAACTCAAGTCTGATATAATATTTTTAAGAATTTTCTTTCAAAAAAATTGATCCCATCAAATCGAATAGGATAAAAATAATTAGGATAAATTATGCGTTTAGTATTTAAACTATCATTTTTGATCTGTTTTAGTATTTAGACTTTTAACTTTTTCAAAATCATACCTAAAATTTAGTTTTTGTTTCCGTTCAGTATCCTATCCAAAATTTAACGTTATGTTTTAAAAAATAAAAGTTTAGATAGTAGAACGGACAAAAATTGATAGTTTAGGTACTAAACGTGTTAAGTTTTTAATGATAGGTATTAAAATAAACAAAAACTAAATGCTAGATATATTTTTTGAAAAAAATTAAAAGCTTAGATACTAAAACGGATAAAAATAATAGTTTAAGTACTAAAGTCGAAGTTTAACCAAATAACTAAAATAAGAAAATCTATTTTCGAAATTTAAGGAGAGAACAAAAGCGACAATTTCTCATTGACGAGGTAAGCGAATGGTGGGAGTTAGACACACGTGGAGTCAATGGATGAGGTCAAATGTTGGAGAATGGGACCCACAAATAAAAACACGCGTTACACATTGAGCCCATACTTGGTAACGACGTGAGCCCAGAACCTTAATATTTGAATAGTTATTGTGTAAGAAAAATGTTATCAGATTAATATTATTTTAATATTTTTGTTAAAGTATTATCTAAAATATTATTTTTTTATTAAAAATATTAATTTTGCTACCTAATTTTCGGTAAAAAATAATATTTTAGGTAACGTCTAATATTAACATTTTCGATAGAAAAAATAATATTTTATGTAGCGTTTTACCAAAAATGTTAAACAATATAGGTAGTGCCCAATATTAACAAAAAATGTTAAAAAAATATTAACATTTATGATAGCACCTTACTTTAACCGTATATTAAGGTTGTCGTACCTTATCCCTTAATATTCAATTTAAAGGTGCGTGCCATATTAAACAAATTAAAGAGTAAATCATGTATTTAACTATTTATCTATTCTCTTGTGGTTTCATTCCGATCATTAAATTATTTTTTAAACAAATTTATCTAATTTTATGTTTTGATTTTATTTTTATCATCCACGTTAAATAAAAAATTAAAGATAATACTGACATATCGTCATAAGGTAATGATATGTCATCTTTGAAGAAAAAAGCTACCACAACAACAATTCTATCTATATATTTTAATAGCGAGTGACTAAAACGAAACAAAAACATAATATTAAGTATGATATTTAAAATTATATTTGGATGATCAAAATAAAATCGTGATAAATAGACGAGTGACTAAATACGTAATTTACATTAAATTAAATTTATATCATATATTTATCTTATGATATGTTATATCATACGATCGTTGTAGATAAATGATTCGGATTTATAATTCAATTAATATCATATATTTATCTTTTTTTATCAAACATTGTGATAATATCATATAAGTGTCATAATGCCATAGTGTTATACTGTAGATTTTTTTTAATAATAATCCCTTTTTGCTAAAATCATGTTAAAAGAAGAGTTTGGTGCAATCATTTCGACACGTGCAATCATTAAGTGCGATAGTTTTAATATAAAGTTAAAAAATATTATCGGTTTTGTTATTATTTAAATAAAAGATCAGTAAAAAATTATCAGAAATATTATTATTTCTATCGGTTTTGTTATTATTGGGTATTTTACCGATTTTGTTATTGTCAGACACTTTACCGGAAATGTTAAAAAATATTGATGTTTTAGGTAGAAATAATAATGTTTTAGGTAATTTTTTACCGATTTTGTTATTTAAATAATAATAAAATCGATAACGCCTCTTTTTAACTGTATATTAAGAGTGTCGTACTGTAGAACTTCCCTACATTACAAAATTTTATATCTACCATTTTTGGGTGACAAGAACCAATTTTTCATAAATAATATATTTGTGGACTCAATTTGTTGTTACTCAATTTTATATCAATTTGTTGTTACTTGTTAGCATCAATTTGGGGACTCGTATGTCATCAATTGATGATGAAAAGTATTATTTTTAATACCACTCCCAAATATCTCTATCTTTTTAAATAGAAGGATATTATATGTTTAAATATATTTAAATTTAGAGATAAATTTAATATTTTATGTTAATGATATAAACTTTTTAAAAGTTATATTAAAGACTTAAAGGTGTAAAATTATAAAATTTAAAAGATACTAAATTCCTATATAAAAAGTTAAAATTTTTAAGGAATGTGATCGTTACTTACAGATATTCGATCCATTTATGTTCAAACTTATATCTTCTTGTATACTAATTTTAAATGTAATACATATTATATTAAACAGAGTCGACTCAAGAGGGGGAAGGACGTTGAGCTCCCGCTCAAGGCCCATCTTCCATCTTCTTAAAATAATGTGTTTAATAATATTGCAAAAATGGTTGTTATTTCTAAAGGTCTCAGGTTCGAGCATAAAAAATATAGGGTATTTGAGCGTTCACTAACAAATGGTTGGGTCTTTAGAACAAATACTACCGCTTGTAACCTATCGACGATACTCTCTACAGAAACAACTACTCGAACTTAAGACTTTTAAGAGGTACAATATTATATTTTACCACTAAAACCTTTTAGTAGATTCTAAAACCTATACTTCAATTTTTATTCAGAACCTCGAAAGTTTTTGAATCGACTCTTATATCGAATATAAAATAAAATAAATTTTAATGAATGTTTATAAATCCCATAAACAACCAAGCCTAAAAGGAGAATGATGTGGTTTTTGGGATCATGGAGCATAGGATACTAAGGTTAGGTGTCCTATAGAGTTTAGTACATTAAGAGGAAGCTAAATTCATAAAGACCAACTCCAAAAGCTAGGCAAGTTAGGTACTACTAGGTTAGATTTTTTTTGTATTAAGTACAATATAAATATAAATATAAATATAATAAAATAATTTAACCACAAATATAATATCAAAATTGTATAACTACTTTAAATAATTGATATGATATAAACATATAAAAAAGTATTATATTTTTTCATTATTTTAATATATTTATTATTAGTATTAGTATTATTATTAAAATGTATAAAATTCTTCAAATTTAGACAAATTTATGATATAAATAATAGTGTAAATACTAAATATAATTACAATATAAAACTAATATAAGTAATATAAAAGTTCTTCAAATAATAAAGGGTGGAATATATAAGTAGTCCTTCAATAATAGAATGTTTTTGTTGAGTATTTTAATTATAAAAGTTATAAAATGGTAAACCGACTTTAAAAAGAATAATATCAAATTGATATGTTGTCGTTAAACTTGACGACAAATGACGTAACACTTGATAATATTGGTATAATAGTAAATTTAACCCTTAAATTTACACTTTATTTTAAGTTGGTCCTTATTCTAAAAAAATTAACGCTTTATTCTAAATTGGTGGACTATTTGGGTATTTTATCCTTCATTCATTCTCTTTCAAGTTTTGGTTTCCATTTTCCAATTTTTTTCGTTATTTTTCTTTTCAACTTTAAAAAAAAACCGACAATAAAGACTAAAGTAAATGAAAACAAAATTAAAAACTCATGAATGGTTCATACTTTCATTATTGATTTTTTTTAAGTTTTGTAAATCATTTTTTTTATATATGGTTAAGTTTATTATTATTCTAATTTTATCAACTATCACACAATCTACGGCTAATTCTTTAACCTCATGAAATCAATTTATTATTTTTTAAGTCAGATGATTATTTTATATATTTTTATAATTAGAAACTCAACAAAAAAATACATCAAGAGAATATTTAAATACTTCACCGAATAATAGATATCTAACTATTCATATCTGAATCCGTTCCGAATTTGAATGACCGATAAGACGGAAGAGGGATCGGAGAGAACATTGAATCAAGTCCGATTTGAATATGGGCAAAGAATTGAATTCCATGGCAAAAAGGAGTCCAAGTTTCAATTTGCTTTGAAATGGAAATGACAAAAACCAAACCTTTTGATTGATTTTAGGTTGCAATGAAAGAAATGGTCCGAAAATTTGGTTGATGAGAACTGCCTACCTTTATTATTATTATTATTATTATTATTATTATTATTATTATTATTATTATTATTATTATTATTATTATTATTATTATTATTATTATTAATGATTTTGTTGTCAAATGATGTGTGGTCTGTAGACCAGGGTTTGAGCTCCCTTTCCTAAATTAGCGGACTTGAACCTCTCAGCTTTAATCAAATGAGATGTTCCATTTTATGTTATACCTTAGCTTTCTATCCCACCAATCTGTCAATTAAATTTCAACCTTTTCTATATGCTTAGACTCTCCAATAATTATTCCAATAATCACTTGATGGATTGAGTGGAAGTCGGGATGAATCGAGGGAGTATTGTATGATCGTATCTTTTGAAAATTTTTAATTCTCATATAGTCCAGATATTTTTTTTATATTTTTACTGATAGTTTAATTTGGTATCGTGTAAAATTTATAATTTTGTAGTCCCTAATTTTCTAAAATTTCGTAGAATAAATACTACTTTATAACCACCTTAACTTAATGAGGAAAAACTTTCTTAAAAGTTCACAACACCATATTTTTAACTTCTAAAAGTATTTGTGAATTTACATGAGAGGAGAAGAAAGATCATTTGCAGATTAATTGATTTTAAATATTCTAATATCTTAAATTTCATTCTTTTAAATCTTCAAAAATTTAAAATTTATTTTTAATGAATTGATTTTAAAACAATCTCATGTAATATTAAAGGTGGCACTATTTTAATTATGCAGTCACGTTAAATTAATTTAAAAAAAAATTATGGGTGAAAGTAAGAATTTACTTTTTTAAAAAAAATAAGAAAAAGTGTAAATACCCAAATAGATCCCTACCCGGATAGTCAAGACTATGGATCGGGGTCGGGTTTTTTTTTATAAAAAAATTGGGTTCGGGCCGGGTTGGATTCGGGTTTAGGGTGAAAAATACCCGATCCGTCCAAAAAAATATATAATTTTACCTTATATATTTAGGAATAATTATAATAATATCCCTCTATATATTATTTTTTTCAATTGTCATTGTTTTTATTAAATAAAAATAATATTTTATTATTATTTTGGGTCGGGTCGGGTCAGGTTTTTAAGTTATATATCGGGTCGGGGTCGGGTTGGATCTCGGGTGCAAGATTTCTTGTGCTCGGATAGACCAAAAATCCGATCCATGCCCATCCCTACTCAAGACTAGTTTAGTTCCCCCAACAAAAAGAGCAAATTAACCTATACTTTTGTATCCAACAAATTATTAAAAGAGCCCTTAAACTAGTTTACTTTTATTAAGTAAGCCCCTATACTTTGATTTGTATTTAAATTTTTTCCTTTAGATTTTACTTGGATACCAATAAAAGTGGCAAAGTTGAAGGACTTGTTCAGTACATTAACCTATTGCATTCCTTGTGCCAATCAGGGACATCCCATGGTAATTCTTGAAGAGAAAAAGGGCTTTTCAATAATTTTTTGAGTTTCAAGTAGTGAAGGTAATACTTTTACAAACTGAAATTAAAAAAAAAATTAGACATTCCACCCAATGTTGCATATCATTCAACAATCCAAGAGTGATGAAAAAGTAAGACAGCTATTCACTTCATCTGCTCATAACAATTACAAAGGCACAAGCAAGGAATCTGCATATGAATTCATGCAATGGCAACTCTATACAAATCAACCCCATCATCGGCGAGCTTCTTTCGGTGTGATATGGCTTTGGCTTTCGGTAACTTTGGAATTGGCAAAGACGTCGTCGGGTGCGATTTCCCAACTACCACTTCTCCTACCCCAACTTGAGTGTCTTGTTTCAGATCGAATCGTGGGAGATCGGTGATCAGAATCCATAATAGAATCAACATCCAAGGTGGTACGGGCAGGGCCATTGCTCCCTCTACTACGGATGTCCTCGTCGATTTCCTCGATATTACGTCGCTGGGAGATCTTCAATAGATCTTCACCGATCTCTAGATCATCTTCAACCTTGGAACGAGGGTTTCCGCCTAGATCTTCAGCTTCAGCTCCTTGAGTACTCGGTAAGGTAGGCCTTGGCGCCTCCTCTATGACAAAAGCCCGGAAATTGTTCTTCGAGGGCTTTATCGTTGTGCTAAATACTTCAAGAAAATTACTAGGACAACCCAGATTGTAAACATTGATTCTGTTGTCAGCCCTAAATCGAAAATTTTCATAGGTAGTCTGGAAAACATGAAGGTACATATTAGTTAACACAAAATTCCCAAAACACTATCGAATTAAACAACAAATGAATCTCTGCTCCCCCACCCATATACACATACACCATATTTCCAAAATTTTCTTTCAAAGAGCTATACTCAAGACCTAAAACTTACTAATTTATTTCTCGGACAACTTTCGCATATTTATTTACGGAAATCTGACAATATACGAGTGAAGAAAAAAATGTAAGAACTTAGGACATTTTTTATAGTACTTGATTCAAACTCTTACGCTCCTTTCGAAAACAGAATCAAGCTCTGATTTGTACTAGCTAAGATCAAGCACAACTTTAATTATCCTAGAGAAAACACGAGAAATTAACGGACCTGGTTTGTTGCAATGAGGTACAAGTGAAACCCAGTAAGCCCGCCAACAAACCACAGTGCAATGAAACAGTATGCCATTAATATGACAGATGGAGGAGATTTCTGCATTGCTTTCCAAACTGTGCCATGGTGATCATCCATCAGAACCTTGATATACACTGCCGAAAGGGAGAATACATAGATGCAGAGAAGAGTTGCTGAAGAAACGAACATAAAGAAGTACCAGTAATTTCGCTGCTCATATACACAACAGTCAGTCTCCTAACAAAAAGACTGCTTGTGAGAATCAAGCAAGAAACATCCAGAGCAGAATCGATAAACAGGCTTATCAGATAAAATAACATACCAGTCCAATACATTGGCCCACCCATGGACAATGGTGATCAAAACGCTGTACACAATTGTTGCAAATGGAACAGTGGGAGCAACGAGGAGGACGATAAAGCATGCATGTGTCACAGTACTTCACCCGTACTGGAATCCCATTAACTATAACTTCCTTGGTTCGAGGGAATTGGAGGCTAGGTGTTTGCCTACCCCCAGCCTCAGCTGAAACAGAAGATTCATAGCGGAAATCCTCCTCTGGTGGATGTGAATTGCGTGGAATGATTCCTGGGTCCCGGGCTGATGTGAGGAAAAGAAGAATCAACACCTATCAAAATACATACACCTTTAAAAATGCATTCACCATATAATTCAAGAAATTAGAAGGCTAACATTTTATAAGAACTCAATTTCCGATCTAAGTGAAACGAAAGGGTTCCACTGTATATTTTACCAAAATATATTTTAAAATTCAGAAGATCAATTATATTCTGAAAATGAACAAAAATGTTTGTTAACCCTAAATCACAACAATTTACCTTCAAGAAATGCCCATGAGAATTTCATTCACCGAAATTTATGACAGAAAGATAATTGCTGAGAAATCCCATCATTTAAAAGTTGGTACTCAGTTCATAAAGGTGTTAGGAAATCATTTAACTGCTGGCACCCAGAGTGACTCGCTCAACAGTAGTTCTAAAACCACAAGAAATAACTCATGCAAGAAGTAAAAGGTAAAGACTTACAAAGATAGTATAGACGATTGCTACCCCTAGAATTGCATATCCTGCATTATATGGAGAAAATGCATGCCGAAGATGCCTTGCAACGAACGCACAAAAGACAACAACAGGAACAACGATCAGCAATATGGTAACAAGTATAGACTTAGCATCTGGCCCGAATATCAGCCTCCCACCAAGGATAAACTTCTGCAAAATGCATATAGAGGAGAATATAAATGCTGAATGATAATTGCATAACAGTCTAGACAGGAGAAAGCATCATCAGCCAACCACATTTCCATATTTCAACACTGTCAATCTATCATTATAAATATTTTCAAAAATTCCACCCTTCTTCGGTTTTGGTCATCATTAATCTACATCCATGCATCTTGAAATATTTCCAGGCGTTTGGAAAATTGCTCAGCTAAAGCATCTTTAGACTGTCAACCACATGCTGTAAGGATTGACGTAAATGGAAGATCTCCTTCACAAGGTGGGAATTTTAGAACTGAGATGCTTCCTTCAGCAGAGGCAAAACCAGCCCGTTCTGAAGCTGATGATCACCATGGAATAAAAAAGATCATCACGAAGGGGTACTCCAATGAAAAATCTTCTGAAGTAGCGAGAGGGAGAAGAAATGGTTATCAAAATTGGTGGAAGGAAGGTCATACAAATGGTAGTAATAGGTGTAGAAGTGGATGCATCTCGTTATTCATTGAGAACCTACCGGAGAAGATCCATTGGAAGAGACTCGAATCTTTATTTAGCACTTACGGTCATGTTATTGATGCATTCATTCCTAACAAAAGAATTCGAAAGGAGGCCGCTTTGGGTTCATTCGCTTTGCAACTATTGAAGAAGCAAGGAAAGTGATTTCAATCATGAATGGCGTTCATATTTACGACAGCAGAATTAGAGTCTCTTTGGCTAAATATAAACCCCGACAGTCTTACTGGTGAAAGTCCTCGAAGGTTGCTCAACGTAAGTCTGGGATGGAAGAGATTCCGAGGATTAAACGCTGTGAAGTTGAGGGAGTTGTGGACGAAGAGAAACTTCACGTGTTAAGTAATTGTATTGTGGGGTGGTGCAAGAACTTTATCAAGATTGGTAATCTTGCTAACCAAATACAAGCCAAAGGACTAGCGGGTTTCACACTTATGAGAGCTGTTGAAAATGTAGTTCTAATGGTTTTTGAAGATTCTAATTCGTTGAGAAACGTGAAGGATGATAAGTTAGAGACTCTTGCAGAATGGTTTTCCAAAGTGGAAACTTGGTCAGAGAGCCTAATGGTGGAGAGCCGGCGCGTTTGGCTAGTTTGCGAAGGTATTCCTTTTCACGCTTGGAATTGGGATACTTTCAAAAACATAGCTACTAAGTGGGGCAAGTTAATAGCAATTGATAACAGTTGTGAGTTCCCTTCGTCTTTTGATCGGGCGAAAATCCAAATACTCATAAATGCTCAAGGGAGAATTAATGAGTTGTTTGAGTTGAAGGTCGGGGATCATTTATTCAAAATCTTGGTTCATGAAGTTGATCCTTCCTTCAAACCTAATTCTTGGGTTCCCGAAGATTGCAATATTTCTTTAGAACTTGATCCTCCAATTGGATTGTGATTGTTCGGCAGTTGTATTCAGAGGCGTTTTTAAGTTTGTGGTTGTAATTGTTGGTTTTTTTTTTTTTGCTATGTTATCTTACATCTTGAGGTGTATTTTACAAATGGGGTTATTGTTTTAGGGGCTTTTTGTTTGACGATGTAAGATTTTTAGGTAATATGGTTTGTATTGGTGTTTATTCCCGTATGTGGGTTTGGTGTTACCTCATGTACTTGGTATTCTATTTAATAAAATATGAGGTACTCTTTTCTCCCTTTCAATGTTCTACAACATACTTCTAAGTATGTGGAAGAATATGAAGGGAGTTTTTAATGAGACCTCCAAATTCTATCAAAAAAATATATATATACTTGATAAGTTTATCCATGACCAGCATAAAGAATGAGGGCTTAAAGAAGTTTCTTGTTGCATATATATGATAACATGAAGTATACCTCTCTGGTTTTCTGACTATTATGAAGGGGTTTTTTAACAAGACTTCCAATTCTTATATATATATATATATATATGCATATATGATAACTTGAAACATATACACAGTAAACCGATATATGTATCTACAAAATACTCCTTTATCATAACATCTAGTACAAGATCCTGATTACTTAACTTATCAAAATTGTTGGGGGGGGGGCATCCAATGTTTTAGTTTTGCTTCACTGTATAAGTTTAATAAATGCTTTAAACTTTTTCATGGTCATTTACTAATTACAAATTTTATAAAATTTCAGAAAGGGAATAACATCAAGAGAAGAGAGATTATTCAGCCAGCAAATTTCCTTGACTTAATATATGCTATTTAAATCAACAAATGAGCATTTAGATCAATACTTGCAAACCCACACAAGTGGCCGTTTTTTTATAAGTATAAATTCCATTAGTGCGAATTAACACAAACATTGTTAGGGGCCTCATTAAAAAACCTCCCTAGTCCTAAGTGGAGGAAAAAGAGTGCACCCAAAACAATATCAGAATAGCTTAGTTCGAAGCCTCGCAAGATGAATCGGGACCCGGGATTTAAGCCACAGAACCACCCACAGAACTAAATTAACAGCCAGGAACAATAACACCAAAACTCAACGAGCAAAGTTAAAAAAACTCCCCACTGCACTACACCAGAAAGCCATTACCACCCAACGAAATGAAACCTGCAACTACAACCCAGCAACTAAAAGGAGCCCTCCACAATAAAGAACAAGCAATTGAATACCAAAGCCACTAACTCCTGTTATCCCTACATGGAGCAATCTTAAACAACAGCCTGTTTAGGCATATGATCGGCCATCGAGTTGCACCTTCTTGGGGTAAACTTTACTGCTATATTTTCTTGAATTAACAAAGCCGCAATAGGTTGTATCAATGCTGCCCAATCTGCAGGGATAGTTAAAGGATTATAAAAACCAGTTTACCACCGTAGCACAATCACTCTCAACAAACAGCCCATAAGCCTCATGCCACTCCGAATTCATGAACAGCTTGATTGCGTAATCGACTGCCAATAACTCCGCTTGTACCGAAGATCCACGCCCAATTGGGACCCAAAAGGACAAAAGCGATTTTCCTGTATGATCCGTTCTAATCATGAAATCTGTTCCTACTTCCCATGCTAGTCATACATAATAGCCTTAGCTTTCTCTTATTCAATACAACTTCATCGGCTTCTATGAACAACAAAAAAGGATTGTAGGGATACTGAAAGCTCCAGGATAATGGTTGAAATCCTTATGTACAAACAATTTACTTAGCTTTTTCCAAAAATTCAAAGCATAATTTCATTTTGGGAATGATCTTCTCCTATTAAATAATATGTCAACTATATGTGAATTTTTTTATTTAATCATTCATCTTTGAGGTTTTGTAGATACCATAATATGATTAGATGAAACTCTAGAAAAATGTAGAAAAGAAACCTAACACTCAAAGGATGACACTAAAAGGAACCGAATAGGGCCTTCCAAAAGACTAATAGTAAAATATTGTAATGGCAGTATCACAAGGAATACAAAGTTCATAGCAAGTTAAACAGCATCAAAGGTTCAGAAGCTTGAATTTCTTTTGAGCAAAAAAAAGTATAAATATATTCTCATCTAATGGCTTAAAGGGATTTCAAGCTCAAGTAACATTCTTTTCTTGCTATAACCCAAGCCCTAATCATCTATTGATTAAATCTCTTAAATATTATTGAATTTAACAAGGGCTACTGCATAAAATAATTAGCAACACATCAAGTTTCTGAGAGTCAAGAGATACATATACCACTCAACAACATTGAACCCAACCTCAATATATTATCACCACAACATGTAGATCATCACAACATTGCATGAACAGAAAAACAATGCAATAGATTGCACCTCTCAAACATGAAAAAGATCAAACACCAGATCATCAACGCAAATCCAGTCAGTAATAATATAGAACAGTGGACTCTGCATTGCTTATCCCCCAGCCTAGTAAAATCCCCAGAATATCCAAATTATGTCGCTTTCTTCAACATTTTCATTATTACTCATTGGAATACCCTCCATCCCAACACCAGAAAGGAAAATACTATCGAATTTGACATCCGAATAAGCAGCGGGTTCACGAAATGCATATCGGCCAATTTTTCATCATGTTCCTTGAAAATATTTTTTTATTCTTCTTTTATTTGGAGATAGGGGTGTTAGAGACTGAAAACATGACTTGTAACTTCTAACAAATATGGTTGTTCATATAAAGAAATTACAAACTAAAACCACATTCTCTCATCCTTCTATCTTCAAGCAATACTTTTTTATCAAATAAATAAATCTTCTTGCAATAATTTTGCACCGAGTCATGCACAAATGCATACCTTTTGATCCAGAGGTCGCCACAATAATAAAGTAACAAGTATATTCACAGGCTCACCAAACTCGGAAATATATTGTGGTTTCGAATTTGGGAAAGGTAAACTAGAAGAACCAAAGAGAATCTGTCCCATATGGTCTTACAAACTTGCAAGAACTAACACTATAATTATACTTATTTCAACTATGGCATCTCTCTCAAAAGACTGGGAGAAGAGAAGAAGTTTGAAACTCTTAACACCCATAATTGTAGTGCTAGAGATCTCATGATCGATAGAGAACACACATAGCACCCTCCAATACAAAAATACTCTAAAATCAGCCATGTAGCGAGCAACAGTTTAGTCTACTTTCCCCAAAGTAAGTTGGCATAAAAGAATACCATTTAAACCTAAAAATTGTAAGGCCATATTCCATAACTCTACTCAACAATGCACAACTGACAGTTTTCAAATGCTCCATCAACATTAACCAAGTTCTTTGCCTAACTTCATAAATGCAGGAATAAAAAAACAAACAGTCAAAACACCCAGAAGAAAGAGTTTACTATTTTTCTCCATGTTCTCCCCCATTTCGCCATTAGCACAACTCATAGCACCAAAATCTCACCTAGCAGAGTAAAAACTAACAATAATTTCAACTGATAAAAAACCCTAAAACCTAAAAGCCCTACTAGTAACTAAACCAATAACAAACCCAACTAATTTTTTCTAAAAACTAAACAAATCTAGCAAATACCCAGATACCAAAACAGTGCACTTCGACAGAAATCAATAACAACAACAACAACAAAACAGTGACATCCTTACATTACTTCCTTTCCAAACTTCGTAAACGCG
This sequence comes from Hibiscus syriacus, assembly GCF_006381635.1. Taxonomy (NCBI): domain Eukaryota; kingdom Viridiplantae; phylum Streptophyta; class Magnoliopsida; order Malvales; family Malvaceae; genus Hibiscus; species Hibiscus syriacus. The sequence goes on along the minus strand of NW_024063020.1, from coordinate 1,204,407 downwards.
CTTTTCCATGAGAGAAATTCCAAGTCCTCTTCCACTTTCTGTAGCTTTATTGAACTAATCTGGAACTCGGTTGAAGATGTTAAGCTTGTGCTGGAGCTTTCACTTCAATTAAAATAAGAATTTGAAGAGAAAAAAAGAACGAAACAAACAAAGAAAATCGCAGCACCTCTCTCGGCCATAACTTCCAAGAGCACACTGAAAATCGTACTGAATCGGGTTATGATTGAATCGTAAAACGCCCGAGTTGAACCCGTTTTTTTAATTTTATTTTAGTTTGGAAAATAAAATAAGTTTATTATTCTAATTTCTCATACTTAAAAATGAATTTTCTTGGAGGGTTTGGATTCATGAAATTACTATTTTGCCACTATGGTTAACATTCAAATTTCAATCCCTTGTTATTTCCACATCAGCATCAACTTCGTGGGGCCCAAAGATGAGGTGGCGTGACAGTATTGGTCATATACCTGGATTTTTCTCTATTTAAGGGATTGAGAAGGAATAATCTAGGTTCCAAAACAAACATGTGGAGATGAAATCCTAGGCATTTTAGATTAAATTATAAATTCAATTAACAATATATAAATTTAAAATTCATGTATTAGTCATTTAAGTTATCAGTTGTTATATTTCAATCTTCGAATAATTAATTCTATCATTAACAATTATCATCTATGATCATTAAATCTCAGTATTTTCATCATCTTCATGCTTTGCTGGGGTTTGAGACCTTATCTGCCTCGTATCCATCGTGGATAGCGGATATTTGGTGGGGTTTGAGACCTTATCTGCCTCGTATCCACCTGTCCTATATCCATCCGTCCACTAACTATCCACCATATAAATTTTGGATTATTATGAATTTAAGTATAATTTCAAATATTATTATATAAATTTTAAGATTTTATAGGACAATGACTTGTAATTTAACCAAATATAAATGTATAAACATTTTTAGAATTGGAGAGCGTGGCCTATCTCAAATTGGTGAGTATGGACGACTAAGACATGAGTGGTGGGTATCTAGTTAGGTAATGAGTGTGGAGATGTATTTAAGAATATACCCGTATGGACGGACGTGGATTTGAAAATTATACCCGTCATGAGTGGTGAACAAGTAGTGGATACGAAAATATTAGGTGGGTATGCGGAAGGGGAATCCACACCCATATCGCTTGTTTACCATCCTAGATTGGTTTAAATATAATTTTCTATTTTTAGGGTTAAGTATACAAATAGTCCCTCGATTATAAGGTATTATTTTTTTGAGTACCTCAACTATTAAAATTATAAAATGGTCTCTCGATTATAGGTTGTTGCTATGTTGAGTCATCTGACTATTAAAAGTTACAAAATGATCACTTGACTATTCATTATGTCTTAAATTCATCCTTTTCCGTTAAAAAAATTGATGGTAGTATGAGCTGGATGTTAATTTGCTGCCTAAGATATGATAAAATCTAATATCAAAATCTCAAACGATTATCATATCTCAGACAACATACTAACATCTAACTCCGATTGTTAATTTTTAACGAAAAATGATATATTTGGAACATAATGAATAATCGGGTGAACATTTTCTAACTTTTAATAGTCGAAGAACTCAACAAAGCAACATCCTATAACTAAATGGTCATTTTGTAACTTTTAATAGTGAGATTTATAGTCAAAGGATCAATCTCGTCTCTAACTAAAAGATTCTAAATTCCAATGGAAAGAGTGATATTTACAGGAGAAAATCCCAATAGAGGAAGTGTTTAAGCAGCTAAAATATAGCTGAGAAGGGCTGAGTTCGGAGGAGGGAGCCAACAGGCTTCATATTTTTGGACATAACAAATTAGAAATGAAGAAGGAAAGCAAAATTTTGAAGTTTTTGGGGGTTTATGTGGAATCCTCTGTCATGGGTGATGGAAGCTATAAAAATCATGGCCATTGTTTTGGCTAATGGTGATGGGAAGCCCCCAGACTGGCAAGACTTTGTCGGTATTGTTTGTTTATTGGTAATTAAGAAAACAATGCTGGCAATGCTACTGCTGCTCTTATGGCTGATCATGCCCCCAAAACCAATGTGCTTAGGAATGGAAAATGGAGTGAACAAGAAGCAACAATTCTTGTTCCTGGAGACATCATTAACATTAAACTGGGATATATTGTCCCTACTGATGCCCGTCTTCTTGAAGGTGATCCCTTGAAGATCGATCAATCTGCATTTACAGGTGAATCACTTCCTATGACCAAGAACCCCGAGGACAAAGTCTTCTCCGGTCTCACTTGCAAATAAGGTGAAATCGAGGTTGTTTTTGTTGCTACCAGTGGTTGCTACCAGTGTTCACACCTTCTTTGGTAAAGCTGCACATCTTATGGACAACATCAACAATATATGACACTTCCAAATGGTGCTCATTGCTATCAGAAGCTTTTGTATTTATTATATTGCCATCGGTATGTTGATTGAGATATTGTCATGTACCCCATTTAACATCGCAAGTACCGGGATGAAATCGACAATCTCTTGGTTCTCTTGATTGGTGGTATTCCCATTGCTATGCCTACTGTTTGTCTGTGACCATGGCAATCAGATTTCACAGGCTGTCTCAACAGGGTGCTATTACCAAGCGAATGACTGCCATTGAAGAAATGGCCAGTATGGATGTCCTTTGTTGTGATAAGACGAGAACATTGACTCTTAACAAACTGAGTGTTGATATAAACTTGATTGAGGTGTTAGCAAAGGATGTAGATAAAGAGCATGTTGTCATGCTCTCAGCAAGAGCCTCTAGAACTGAAAATCAAGATGCCATTGATGCTGCCATTATTGGAACTTGGAATGCTTGTTGATCCAGAGGATGCTAGAGCTGGTATCAGAGAGATGCACTTCTTGCCTTTCAGTCCTGTGGACAAGAGAACTGTTTTGACTTACATCGATTCAAACTGTAACTGGCACCGAGCAAGCAAAGGTTCTCCTGAACAGATCTTAACCCTTTGCAATGCAAAAGAAGATGTTAAGAAGAAGGTTCATTCTATCATAGATAAGTTTGCAGATCGTGGACTTCGGTCATTAGGTGTTGCAAGACAACAAGTGCCAGAAAAAACAAAAGAAGATGCTGGTACTCCTTGGTAGTTTGTTGGTTTGTTGCCTCCATTTGATCCTCCTAGGCATGACAGTGCAGAGACCATTCACAGATCTCTTAATCTTGGTGTCAATCTCAAATGACAGAGTAAAGTTGTCTCCCTTTCCTGATAGCTGGACACCGAAAGAAATTTTTGCCACCGGAATTGTGCTTGGAGGCTACTTGGCATTGATGAATGTTGTTTTCTTCTAGGTTATGCACAATACCGAATTTTTCTCAGAAAAAATTGGTGTAAGGTATCTAAGGGAGTGGGAGGATCACATGATGGGTGCTTTTATATTTACAAGTGAGCATTGTGTGCCAGACTCAAACTTTTGTGACTAGATCACGTAGTTGGTCGTATGTCGCTCGTCCCGGACTGCCACTGGTCACTGCCTTTGTCATTGCATAGTTGGTTGCTACTTTGATTACCATATATACAAATTAGGGATTTGCAAGTGTTGGGTTATGGGGTCCAGCGATCACCCTTAGGGTGCGTTTGGTTCATGAAATGTAGCATTACCCCCGGGAATAAGATTACCGGAATGTAATATTACCTGATACATTACTGGGAATATTACATTACTGTGTTTGGTTTATTTGGCAGGAATATAAGATTTATCCCTTACCGAGGACATGACCTCTGATAGGAAAGTATGGAGACTTAAGACCAGGGTAGCCGAGTAGTGTGGGTCAACAGCCATAGGGTATATCATCTCTGTCTTCTTTTTAATTGCCTTTGTAGTAATTTCCATGACCTTTACTTTTTATTACGCTTCTGTCATTGGAATTTATGAAGGCTTAGAACTAGGGTAGCGGAGTAGGGTTGCCTTAGTTTAGGTTTTAATCCATTTTAACTTTATTCCTTCTCGTAGCTTGCTATCGCTGACTTCCGTGTATCATTCTCTTCATGTTTCATCTTTTTAAATTTAGCCGGGACTTACGTTTCTGTCTATATGCAGAGATTTTTAGGCAATGTTTTATTTGCAGGGATTACGTCACATTACATACGCGCATATGAATGACTGCATATGAAGACTGTCCAATTATGTATTTATTTATTTATTTATAAATGCATTTTATTTTATTTGTATTTTTAATTTTCTGAATTGCCGGAGGTCTTCCACGGAAGCTGCTCTCAACCTGGTGTTAGGAGCATCCTACTAACCTACCTCCCCCTTACCCCATTACATATGAGAATATGGTTTTGTTGTTGTTATTGTTGTTGTAAGATTACATTGTTTGGTTGAATGAATAAGAGATTACTGGAACGTATATTTTACCAAATTGTCAT